>NC_142167.1:44335924-44935924 GCF_029865625.1 Vigna umbellata | reverse complement strand
GTGATTTAAAAGTGATCTCATATAAAGTGACTTCGGGCGATCGATACCTGCCATAAAAGAGTGCCACGTGAGTGAGGGTAGCAGTAAATCTTGCAAAACCCGATCCAATTGATAATGCAAACAGAGGACTAAGGTATAACTTGCCGTATTGCTTGTATGCATCGATGTTAAGATCATACTCAGGGGTTAAGATCTTGGTAGTGTCGTATATATGTCCAGAAGACGTGAACAATTGGTTAGAAAATATAGGAAACTTACGGGCATCAAAAGTGTTGAACTTCCAGTAACACACAGGCACAATGATATATATGAACATGATAAATCCGACTCCCACATTAACAACGGAAGTCCATGGTGAAACAAGGGGGCTCCCACTGTAAGCTGAAATCCCTGCCCAATCAATTGTGAAGGCACCAATCCCAAGTCCATGATAACCTGATCCAACTTGCTGTGCAGTGATGCTATTTGGCCATGCCCAGCAAACCCACGAGAAGAAGGTTAAGATCGTGAACAGATATCCAGGGAATGCATAATACAAGAAGCTTGCACCCATGGCAATGAGGAAAAACTGCATCCTGGTAAAACCTTTTGATTTCTGCTCCTTTTCATGGAGTGCCCTGTAGCATAAGGTTATATTGATGTAATCAAAGTAGCATCAGAGGATATAATAAATGACTAAATAGAACAATCTTTAATAAAAAAAATGGTTCTGCTATTGCGTAAGCTCTTTTGGACAAGATACTCAATATTTGGTTGGACTGAACTTTTTAGTCAAATAGTATGTGTAAACAAACGGTTAAATTGTTCATTGGGAAGTTCCAGCAGTTAGCTTAGCATAGCACTTAGCACCAGACAAAATGAAACATCACACATAATTAAACAGTTTAATAAAACATGACATTTAAGAAAAGAAGAAGAATGAACCTAAAGAGTGACACTTGAGCAAGGTTTGCAGGCCACCACATTTCAACGGGATCAACCAGATACCTCCTCAGAATCCCAGCCCATCCATACCCCAACATCTGCAACTCAATCATTCACAATAATAGTAAGTTTAAAAACAAATTTCAACAAACAGATTGAACAGAATATATGCTCCAAAGAAAAGAAAAACATATAAGAAGAAACAGATTTTTATATTAAAAAAAAGCATACCAATGAAAGAAATTTTATATCCTTACAGACTGAATTATTTATGTCCCATCCACCCATCACCCACAAATCTCTTTACGAAGAGAAGAGAAAAATAATAATTATCTTTAAAAGTTCCCTTAAAAAATAAATTAAAAATATTACCAAACCAAACACTTTCTAAAAGTTCCACCCTTTTACTCAAAGGAATGAATAAAAAGCAAAGATACAAAATTTGAAAGAGGTAAGTGAACCTGAGTAGTTAAGACGATGAGGAGGGCGCACAGAAAGCTCAAACTCTGTTTATAATAAGCTTTCATGACAATAATGGCGGCAATGGAGTTACCATCACCCCCTCCAAAGGACACCCCACAGTTTGCGAAGATGGTGATGATCACATGCTCCTTCATGTTGAAGGGTCCAGGATTTAAGGTGAAGCGCCACCCCAGAAAGCTGTACTCTTTGGAGGGAAGCGTGGATGCCATGAACCTTCCTATGGGAAGAACGACGATTTGAATTAGAATGACAGAGATGGTGAGTGGCTGAGTCCTGAAAGCAAAGAACGTGTTCAGGAATATTAAGAGCACGCATGATGTCAATCCCAGAAACCATGCTCGGAAAGTCATCACCGGAAGTGATGGATCGTCGGTTTCGGGCACCACTAGAGCCACCTCCTCCACTGGACAGCGGTCCGGCGGAGAATCTCCGTTTTCGACCATTGAGTGAATGTAGGTAGGAAATCGGAGATGGATACACTGTCAGAAAAAACAGAGTGTTTTGTTTATCTGAGAGTCAGAGTTGCTCAAGTTGACAAAATGTCACTCTACGTACTCCTTATAACGGAGAGTGAGATTTTATGTATATTCCCAAAGTGCCCCATCGTAATGCTGTAATTTTATGTTATTTTTCATAACAACCTGTTTTTATAACTAAGGATTTGTATATTTTTCTAAACCATAGATATCTGGTATCAGGTGTCCATAGATTTCTAAACTATTGATAATTAATGATTTCTCTAACAATCAGTAATTAATATTTTCCTAAATCATTATAATTAATTTTTATATCACACGGAAAATAATATTTTAACGTCTAAAAATAACTCTTTCAGGTAATATGATAATTCAAACAAAATTAATTGTAAAGAATATATATATAGTATTAGGTGTTTATAGTTTTCTAAACCATTGTTATTATATGCTTTTTTAAACAATCGTAATTAATACTTTCTTAAACCATCATAATTAATTTTTATCTCACACCGAAAATAATCTTTTACCGTCTAAAAATAGCTCTTTCATAATCTCCTCTTAAAGATAATATGATAATTCAAACAAAATTAATTGTAAAAAATATATATCTAGTATAAGGTGTCCATAGTTTCCTAAAGAATTAATAGTTAATGCTTTTTTTAACAATCTTACCGGTAATTAATATTTTCTTAAACAATCATAGCTAATTTTTATCTCACACGGAAAATAATCTTTTAACGTCTAAAAATAGTTCTTTCATAATCTTCTCTTAAAGGTAATATGATAATTCAAACAAAATTAATTGTAAAAAATATATATATAGTATTAGGTGTTTATAGTTTTCTAAACCATTGTTATTATATGCTTTTTTAAACAATCGTAATTAATACTTTCTTAAACCATCATAATTAATTTTTATCTCACACGGAAAATAATCTTTTAACGTCTAAAAATAGCTCTTTCATAATCTCCTCTTAAAGATAATATGATAATTCAAACAAAATTAATTGTAAAAAATATATATCTAGTATAAGGTGTCCATAGTTTCCTAAAGAATTGATAGTTAATGCTTTTTTTAACAATCTTACCGGTAATTAATATTTTCTTAAACAATCATAGCTAATTTTTATCTCACACGGAAAATAATCTTTTAACGTCTAAAAATAGCTCTTTCATAATATCCTCTTAAAGGTAATATGATAATTCAAACAAAATTAATTGTAAAAAATATATATCTAGTATTAGGTGTCCATAGTTTTCTAAACCATTGATAGTAAATGCTTTTTTTTAACAATCTTACCGGTAATTAATATTTTCTTAAGCCATCATAATTAATTTTTATCTCATACGGAAAATAATCTTTTAACGTCTGAAAATAGCTCTTTCATAATCTCCTCTTAAAGGTAATATGATAATTCAAACAAAATTAATTGTAAAAAATATATATCTAGTATTAGGTGTCTATAATTTTTTAAATCATTGATAGCTAATGCTTTTTTTAACAATCTTAACGGTAATTAATACTTTCTTAAACCATTATAGCTAATTTTTATCTCACACGGAAAATAATCTTTTAACGTCTAAAAATAGCTCTTTCATAATCTTCTCTTAAAGGTAATATGATAATTCAAACAAAATTAATTGTAAAAAATATATATCTAGTATTAGGTGTCCATAGTTTTCTAAACCATTGATAGTTAATGCTTTTTTTAACAATCTTACCGGTAATTAATATTTTCTTAAACAATCATAGCTAATTTTTATCTCACACGGAAAATAATCTTTTAACGTCTAAAAATAGTTCTTTCATAATCTCCTCTTAAAGGTAATATGATAATTCAAACAAAATTAATTGTAAAAAATATATATATAGTATTAGGTGTTTATAGTTTTCTAAACCATTGTTATTATATGCTTTTTTAAACAATCGTAATTAATACTTTCTTACACCATCATAATTAATTTTTATCTCACACGGAAAATAATCTTTTAACGTCTAAAAATAGCTCTTTCCTAATCTCCTCTTAAAGATAATATGATAATTCAAACAAAATTAATTGTAAAAAATATATATCTAGTATAAGGTGTCCATAGTTTCCTAAAGAATTGATAGTTAATGCTTTTTTTAACAATCTTACCGATAATTAATATTTTCTTAAACAATCATAGCTAATTTTTATCTCACACGGAAAATAATCTTTTAACGTCTAAAAATAGTTCTTTCATAATCTCCTCTTAAAGGTAATATGATAATTCAAACAAAATTAATTGTAAAAAATATATATCAAGTATAAGGTGTCCATAGTTTCCTAAAGAATTAATAGTTAATGCTTTTTTTAACAATCTTACCGGTAATTAATATTTTCTTAAACAATCATAGCTAATTTTTATCTCACACGGAAAATAATCTTTTAACGTCTAAAAATAGTTCTTTCATAATCTCCTCTTAAAGGTAATATGATAATTCAAACAAAATTAATTGTAAAAAATATATATATAGTATTAGGTGTTTATAGTTTTCTAAACCATTGTTATTATATGCTTTTTTTAACAATCTTAACGGTAATTAATACTTTCTTAAACCATCATAATTAATTTTTATCTCACACGGAAAATAATCTTTTAACGTCTAAAAATAGCTCTTTCATAATCTCCTCTTAAAGATAATATGATAATTCAAACAAAATTAATTGTAAAAAATATATATCTAGTATAAGGTGTCCATAGTTTCCTAAAAATTGATAGTTAATGCTTTTTTTAACAATCTTACCGATAATTAATATTTTCTTAAACAATCATAGCTAATTTTTATCTCACACGAAAAATAATCTTTTAACGTCTAAAAATAGCTCTTTCATAATCTCCTCTTAAAGGTAATATGATAATTCAAACAAAATTAATTGTAAAAAATATATATCTAGTATTAGGTGTCCATAGTTTTCTAAACCATTGATAGTTAATGCTTTTTTTAACAATCTTACCGGTAATTAATATTTTCTTAAGCCATCATAATTAATTTTTATCTCATACGGAAAATAATCTTTTAACGTCTAAAAATAGCTCTTTCATAATCTCCTCTTAAAGGTAATATGATAATTCAAACAAAATTAATTGTAAAAAATATATATCTAGTATTAGGTGTCTATAATTTTTTAAATCATTGATAGCTAATGCTTTTTTTAACAATCTTAACGGTAATTAATACTTTCTTAAACCATTATAGCTAATTTTTATCTCACACGGAAAATAATCTTTTAACGTCTAAAAATAGCTCTTTCATAATCTTCTCTTAAAGGTAATATGATAATTCAAACAAAATTAATTGTAAAAAATATATATCTAGTATTAGGTGTCCATAGTTTTCTAAACCATTGATAGTTAATGCTTTTTTTAACAATCTTACCGGTAATTAATATTTTCTTAAACAATCATAGCTAATTTTTATCTCACACGGAAAATAATCTTTTAACGTCTAAAAATAGTTCTTTCATAATCTCCTCTTAAAGGTAATATGATAATTCAAACAAAATTAATTGTAAAGAATATATATATAGTATTAGATGTTTATAGTTTTCTAAACCATTGTTATTATATGCTTTTTTAAACAATCGTAATTAATACTTTCTTAAACCATCATAATTAATTTTTATCTCACACGGAAAATAATCTTTTACCGTCTAAAAATAGCTCTTTCATAATCTCCTCTTAAAGATAATATGATAATTCAAACAAAATTAATTGTAAAAAATATATATCTAGTATAAGGTTTCCACAGTTTCCTAAAGAATTGATAGTTAATGCTTTTTTTAACAATCTTACCGGTAATTAATAATTTCTTAAACAATCATAGCTAATTTTTATCTCACACGGAAAATAATCTTTTAACGTTTAAAAATAACTCTTTCATAATATCCTCTTAAAGGTAATATGATAATTCAAACAAAATTAATTGTAAAAAATATATATCTAGTATTAGGTGTCCATAGTTTTCTAAACCATTGATAGTTAATGCTTTTTTTTAACAATCTTACCGGTAATTAATATTTTCTTAAGCCATCATAATTAATTTTTATCTCATACGGAAAATAATCTTTTAACGCCTAAAAATAGCTCTTTCATAATCTCCTCTTAAAGGTAATATGATAATTCAAACAAAATTAATTGTAAAAAATATATATCTAGTATTAGGTGTTTATAGTTTTCTAAACCATTGATAGTCAATGCTTTTTTAAACAATCTTACCGGTAATTAATAATTTCTTAAACCATCATAATTAATTTTTATCTCACCCGAAAAATAATCCTTTAACGTCTAAAAATAGCTCTTTCATTATCTCCTTTTAAAGGTAATATGATAATTCAAACAAAATTAATTGTAAAAAGTATATATCTAGTACTAGGTGTCTATAGTTTTCCAGAACCATTGATAGTCAATGCTTTTTTAAACAATCTTACCGGTAATTAATACTTTCTTAAACCAGTATAATTAATTTTTATCTCACACGAAAAATAATCCTTTAATTACTAAAAATAGCTCTTACATAATTTCCTCTTAAAGGTAGTATGATAATTCAAACAAAATTAATTGTAAAAAATATATATCTAGTATTAGGTGTTTATAGTTTTCTAAACCATTGATAGTCAATGCTTTTTTAAACAATCTTACCGGTAATTAATAATTTCTTAAACCATCATAATTAATTTTTATCTCACACGAAAAATAATCCTTTAACGTCTAAAAATAGCTCTTTCATATTCTCCTCTTAAAAGTAATATGATAATTCAAACAAAATTAATTGTAAAAAATATATATCGAGTATTAGGTGTCCATAGATTTATTTGATATAAACAACTAATTGCTTACTATATAATTAAGGTAATTTTTCTTCTTATTTGTTCATACATATATATTTATGCTAATATTTGACAGCTAAAATAGCAAAAAATAAATAAATTTTAAATAAAACAAGTAATTTAATTTTGTGAAACATGATTAAAATATCTTTGGGCAGGTAGTTACTCTAGATTTTTTTACCCGTGCAGAATTGTTTGCCATGCAAAACTGACATCTGTTATTATTTATTTTAGTCAAACATATAAAAAAACTTTCATAAATTTCGTATTTTAAATTGAAGGGTGGCTTGAAAAAAAATTACATTATCGATTAATTAAAACATTTCTGAAATAATCCTAAGATGTCACAAAAATAAAACGTATTTTAATGCATATTTATGGTTTATGATGATAGGTGGATCAATAAGATAGGTTTTAAATAGCTCTGATAGAATATTAAGAAATGAACTCTAAACTTAAATCAATTTTATAAAATTGATTTATAAAATAAGGTTTACATCTATTTATATACTATAAATTGATAAGATAACGTTAAAGACATTGTGTTGGTGATATTTGTACTCACTTATATATTATAAATTGGTCTTGTGGTGAAACTTTCAACAATAAAACTGCATAAATGTCTTAACTTTAAAAAAATATTTTTAAATTAATTTAAAATTAGTTTTATAAAAATATATACTTATTACACTTTTAAAATGTTACCTTTTCAACATATGCATTTCAGTGAAATCTAATATTAACTTAAAAATATATTTATTCCACTTAGATAATATATACATATATGCTTATTGACTAATATAATGACTTTACTAATTGTATGGTTAGAAATGAAATTAATGCAAACATTTTACATAAATACGGTAATATATTTCAATCACTCTCTTCCTTGCCTGCTCCAGCGTGTGAAAGACACATGCTGAGAAGAGCGTCACACGCTTACTTTCTAATCTCCAGCCTAACGAAAACTACCACGTGCGAGTAGGGCCCACGTGAAGCGAGTAGGTGCCAACTCAGACGACAGGTGAGACGACACGTCATACGTTGGAGGCCTCGTGCTGGACTAATGTTCTGCGCATGAAAGACGACGTTAACGTAAGTGGAATCCACGTACTCATACATAAATAAAATCAAAGTGCTATCTGTTTATTTATTTTTTATTTTAACTAAGATAACATTTTTTTTAATTCTTGAAAAAGCAAAAATAATATTTGTTAAAGAACCCTTACATGAAAGCTATTGATGTGATTTATTAATGTGATTTGGGTTGACTCAAAATATATTATGATATGAAGACCACGTACGTACGGTATAAATACAAATCCTAAAAGTTGTATTTATTTATTATTCTCTTACATTTACATATGGTCACTTTTTTGTATTTTTTTTATGATAGTCTATAATTATATTTTTAAAATTATTTGGGATGGCGAGGAAGTTTTCAAGATGGTTGCTTGTTTTTGTTGAATTTGGTTGTAAGAGATACAAGTGTATGGTCATAAAACATAAAGTTTATAATGTTCCAATGATATGCTTTATATGTGCGGTGCCCTTTGTGAGATCCTTAATAATTAGCTTAAGTTAATCCTGACACCTCACCCTTAATGCTTGCCACCTCATTCCCAACCATTTAAAACCCACTCCCAAATTCTGATTTTCACCTCTGCTGTGCACGAAAATTTAAGCCACCATCATTTCTCTGCTACATTAAAAATGCACCAATCTTTGCATGCAAGCACACCACGTGTCACGGGAGAGAATTCCAAATCAGAGTTTGGTGTGCATGTGGCAACCTGTGACACGTTCTTCCAATTTAACATTAGTTTAACAAAATCAGACTTTTCGAAAACACACTTTCCCTTACACGAACTCATCTTCAACCTCTGAAATTCACCCTTTCATATTCTCCAACTTCTCTCTTGAACCAGTGAACTTCCTTTTTACTGTAAAAACTTATATCTCTTCTCCAATCACGATTTTAGCACCATAGGAGTGTTCGTCCAGTTGTGATCTTCATTTTGGACCGAACAGAAATTAAATCCAACCTGGTAAGTCTCCTTACTGTAGTTCGTCCTTAGGTTTCTGGAAAAATAGAGTTTTTCATACATGCAAGCATGTATTCTAAGTGTTCTGTGTTCCATGGTTAGATTTTTGTTTGGAAGAGTCAAGAACGTGAGGAAAGCTTAGTTGGACAAAGCCATTTTTACTTCTAGGACAAGCTTGAATTCTAATCCGGGTAAGGGAAGCTTATGTGTTTAATTTATACTGCATGTTGTGTAATCTGAGTTGTATGAATGAAAAATGTAAGGTTTGAGTTGTATGGATGATCACTGTTATTGTGCATGTATGAACTGCATGATGTTTGAGCTATATGATTGACCACTGTTATGGAATCTGGTTTTCTGATTTTGATTTATCTGTCATGAACGATCACTATTTGAGTGGATTGTATATATTGTTGGTGGTTTGAAATGCATGATGATTTGATTACGAATGAATGGAGTATGATTATGGTAGAGTTGGAATGATTAAAATGTTGAAATCTGTATGAGAATGATGTTAGTGATGAATTAAATCTGGAATGAAAGTTATAAAGTTATAAATTTGAAATCTGGAAAGTTCTGTTAAACTTGAGAAATCTGGAATTTTAATCTCCCCTCTGATAAGTGACGCTCGTCCCTGTACGGTCATAGACCGTTCGGGGGTTCAGCAAAATAACTTAGATTTGGAATTCCTTCATTTGGAAGGAATTCTGCTCGAGAACGAGCGTCTCCAATTTTGTGAATGAGCGTTCGGTTCAGCTCAGTATAGATAAATATTTGAAACTTTACAAATACGTGACGTTCGGCCTTAAGTCGAGCGTTCGTCCTTAATGTCGTTCGACCTTGTGTCAAACGTTCGTTTTACAGAGCGTTCGTTATTATATTGAACGTTCGTCCAAAGGAGCTCTCGGTCTTAGATTGAGCGTTCGTCCTAGATAGCGCTCGGTTTATACCAAGCGTTCGTTCTGATTTGTGCTCGGTCATTGACCCAGCGTTAGTCCAAAGAGGGTTCGGTTTTATAACTGAACGCTCGTCCTTATTATTGAATTCTGATGCGAACGTGACTGGCGTTCGTCCAAATTGTTATTTAACGTTCGTTCTTTGACGGGCAGTGTTGTCTTCTGAATTTAATCATATTTGGTTGTTCATCTAAATATTTTCTTACTGGTTGTATCCTTTGGATTCTACCTGGAGTCTTTATACTTAAAATCTTTCTAAGTTTCATTCATATTTTCTAAGTTCAGTACCTTCAAATTGTTAAGTGTCGAAACGTATTAAGTGGATAAGTGGTTCGTTCTTTTGTTCAGGAACGAGGATGTAAGAGTTCTGTAACATGATAGTCTCTATTGATTAAGTGATGAACGTTAATGAATTTAAGAGAGTGGAACACAGAATGAAAATGTGAATATGAGAACTGTTTAATATGGGCGAATGATATTGTGAACGAATTATTGGAAATGGATTTTAACGAGCGTTCCAAGGAGGAACGTCTCAGATATGATTGATTATTGAAGTTTTGTAAAGTATGACTGTGGGCATGCTAATGCTGGCATGGTCCATCCTGATATTCCGTGATACTCATCTTCACGTAGAAGGGAGTACTCATGTGTGGGAATGGCAGGAGGCTCTATTCCTTAGGGGTACTTTGGATAGAGTTAACCTCGAGTGGCAGCTGTCGAGTGCAATACAGTTACCACACCACTCGGGTGCAAGGACGCCTGTAGCTACACGGTTCATACAGTCCGGACGGTCTGTCTTTTATATACGTATCTATATGATTGTGGATTGATAAGCTTACATGTTGTTTGAGTGGATTGATTGGTAAATGTATGTGATTATTGTATAAATTAAATATTATAAGCTTACCCTTGCATTTTCCATTGTGTTGTCTACTGTCCATGTACCTCCGTCTTGTCAAATGCAATGATCATCCGTTGTGGATGTGAGCAGATGATGGTACGTCTCTTGAGCAAGTGCTGGAAGAAGAAAATTTGGATGAAGCTAACCTGGTGGAGGTTGAAGTAAAGGCCGAGCCTTAGAGTGCTCGTTAGAATAGTACTGTGCGTGTTAGTATAGTATGAACGTTCGGCCAATTATTTTGTAAGGCCGTTCGTCTTAACAATCTCTGGCTGTATTTTGACGTAAATTAGTGAATTTATCTGAGAACGTTTACTCTTGGTTTCATTCGTATGCGTTATACGCGTTCCCTATACTGATGCCGTTCGGCTTTTGATTCTGGATTAATGTAAAGACTGTTGCTGTTTATTGTTAATTGTAATTAATTCTAATTTATGGTAATTACTATATTTTGGGATGTTACATTAGTGGTATCAGAGCAGTTTTGTTCTTTTAAGGAACACTGTAGGATATGAGTGCACTACGTTTTTGCTGTGTGCTTATTATGTGTTAATGAGTTATTGTTTTAACTCTCGAACTTTACTAACGCTCGTTTTTCTCTGATCCAGAGAACAAATGGCACCTAGACTTCCTCCTCCTCCCCAACCGAGTGAGTCCGATACGTCCAGCAACGCTAGGTTGTTGGAAACTGTGGTTGAAAGGCTACATCAACAGAATACCACGTTACTGGAGCAAAACGCTACCCTGATGCAGCAAAACCAAGCTGCTATGCAAGGTTTGGAGGCCTCGCGTGTCAATTCTGAAAACACGCAAAGGCAGTTGATGGAGATCCTGGCTGCAACTAGAGGTGCGCCTGGAGCTTCTTCTTCTAACGCTGCCCCGCCTACTGCAGAATGGAGTTTGGAGAGCTTTCTTCAACATCATCCTTCCAAGTTTAATGGAAAATGCCTTCCTGATGAGGCAGATCATTGGCTGCGGGACATTGAGAAGATTTATAATGCAAAGAGGTGCCCTGACGACAATAGATTGGCGTTTACTGAGTACTTGTTGACTGGTGAGGCCAGCCACTGGTGGACGAGTGTGAAGGCTATCCTGACCGACACTCATGCTCCTATCACATGGGAGGTTTTCAGAAACAAATTTTATGAAGAGTATTTCCCAGACAGCGTTCGCTATGCTAAGGAAGTAGAGTTCCTTCAGTTGGTGCAAGGGGGAAAATCTGTATCAGAGTACACCAATGCTTTCAAGCAGTTGTTGAGATTTAATACTATGGCCACTAGTGAAGAGTGGCAGTGTAGAAAATTTGAGAATGGATTAAGGAGCGATTTGAAGGTGTTGATATCAAGTTTATGCATTCGGTCATTTCCTGCCATGGTGGAAAGAGCCAAAGTACTGGAGAAGAATATGGCAGAAGTGGAACGACAAAAGAAGCAGCCACAGGTGACTAGAGGACCGATTGTATCCAGGGGTACTGCCAACATGAGAAGTACTCCTTACGCTCGTCCAAGTCAGTCAAATGCAAGTGGATCACGAGCGTTGATCACTGCTGGGCAGCCAGGAAACGTTACTTGTTTCCAGTGTGGAGGACCACACTATCGTTCGTCTTGCCCTCAACTCATGGGAGGAAAATTCTGCACTCGATGTAGAAGAAGTGGGCACTTGGAGAGTGAGTGCAACATGAGTGGTCGAGCTGTGTTGAGACCACCGAATGCTGGCAGAAATCAGGCTAGAGGAGGACGAGCCCAAGCAGCTGGACGCGTATATGCGATTACTGGTGCAGAGGCAGCCAATTCAGGTACACTCATCATCAGCACCTGCCTTGTGTTTGGTACCTCTTGTTGCGTATTGTTTGATTCGGGAGCAACGCATTCCTTCATCTCGAAGGCGTGCGTTTGCAAACTGGGATTAGAAGTGAGGGAGATGTCTTTTGATCTGGTGGTGTCCACACCAGCAGCGGGAGAGGTTAGGACGTCTACTGTGTGCGTCCGGTGTCCTATTGAGGTAGAAGGGCGTAAGTACAAGGTTAACCTCATCTGCCTACCTCTTCAAGGGTTGGAGGTGATTCTAGGAATGGATTGGTTGGCTACCAATCACATCCTTATCGATTGTGGGAAGAAAGAGTTGGTGTTTCCGGATGAAGAGAGTGAAGAATTTAATGTAACGCTCGGCCAGTTGAAGGAGGATATAATGGAAGGCGCGAGCTGCTTCTTGATCATGACGCATGAAGATCAAGAGCTTGGAGAATTGAGGCGTGAACGAACATCCGTCATGGGCAGTAAAGAACGAACGTTCATTATGGAGGAGTTTTCAGATGTTTTTCCAGAAGAAATTCCAGGGTTGCCTCCTGTGCGTGAGGTGGAATTCACCATAGACCTGGTGACCACGGCAGCCCCTATATCTGTTCAACCTTACCGAATGGCGCCTGCAGAATTGGTTGAACTTAAGAAGCAGATTGAAGAGCTCCTGGACAAACAATTTATCAGACCAAGCGTGTCACCATGGGGAGCGCCTGTGCTCTTGGTGAAAAAGAAGGATGGTAGCTCTCGGTTGTGCATAGATTACAGACAATTGAACAAGCTGACCATCAAGAACAAATACCCCTTGCCAAGGATAGACGACCTGCTGGATCAATTGCATGGGGCCACTGTGTTCTCGAAAATTGACTTGCGGTCTGGATATCATCAGATTAGAGTGAAGGAGGATGACATTCAGAAGACTGCTTTTAGGTCTCGTTATGGACACTACGAGTATGTAGTGATGCCGTTCGGTGTGACGAATGCTCCGGCCATCTTCATGGATTACATGAACCGCATATTTAGACCTTACTTGGACAAGTTTGTGGTCGTTTTCATAGATGATATACTCATCTACTCTAAGACCAATGACGAACATGAAGAACACTTGAGGGCAGTGCTGAGCATATTGAGGGAGAAGGAGTTGTATGCTAAACTGTCCAAGTGTGAATTCTGGATGGAAGAGGTGCAGTTTCTTGGACATATTGTGTCCGCTGGAGGGATCTCGGTAGATCCAGCAAAGGTACGTGCAGTTATGGAGTGGGAAAGTCCGCGTTCAGTCACGGAGGTGAGAAGCTTCGTTGGTCTTGCGGGCTACTATAGGCGTTTCATTGAAGGGTTTTCCAAGATAGTAGCACCGCTGACACAGCTTACAAGGAAGGACCAGCCTTTTGTTTGGACTGACTTGTGTGA
Organism: Vigna umbellata; assembly: GCF_029865625.1. NCBI lineage: Eukaryota > Viridiplantae > Streptophyta > Magnoliopsida > Fabales > Fabaceae > Vigna > Vigna umbellata. The sequence goes on along the minus strand of NC_142167.1, from coordinate 44,922,083 downwards.
GGAACGTTTCCAAGAGTTGAAAGTGAAGTTGACAAGCGCTCCTGTACTGGTCATTCCGGACACGTCCAAGCCCTTTGAACTTTACTGTGATGCATCTCATCAAGGGTTGGGCTGTGTGCTCATGCAGGAGAAACGAGCAGTAGCGTACGCATCTCGCCAATTGAAAATTCATGAGAGGAACTACCCCACACACGACCTGGAACTGGCAGCGGTTGTGTTCGCATTGAAGATTTGGAGGCATTACCTATACGGATCCACATTTCAAGTCTTCAGTGACCACAAGAGCCTCAAGTATTTATTTGATCAAAAGGAATTGAACATGAGGCAGAGGCGTTGGTTGGAATTTCTGAAAGACTATGAGTTTGAGCTGTTGTATCATCCTGGGAAGGCCAATGTGGTGGCGGACGCACTAAGCAGGAAGGCAGTGCATGTCTCGGTTATGATGGTGAAAGAGTTAAGCTTAGTGGAGAGCTTTAGGGATTTAAGGTTGCAGTTTGAGTTAGAACCGAACAGCATCAAGTGCTGCAACCTTAGAATATCAAGTAATGTGTTTGATCGAATCTGGAAGAAGCAGCGTGAGGATGAAGATCTGGTGAAGATATTAAACGCGCTGGTTTCAAATAAAGATAAGGACTTCAATACAGGAACGGACGGCATGCTGCGTTACAAGGGTAGGACGTGCGTTCCTAACGATGGCGAGCTGAAGCGGATTATTTTGGAGGAAGCTCATCATAGTCGTCTTAGCATGCACCCTGGCATGACTAAGATGTATCAAGACTTACGGAAATCGTTTTGGTGGCCTGGAATGAAGAGTGATGTAGCACGATTTGTAGCGTCTTGCTTAACTTGCCAGCGTGCTAAGGCCGAACACCAACGACCAGGAGGGTTGCTTCAACCACTGGAAATTCCTGAATGGAAGTGGGACAGCATTTCCATGGACTTCGTGACTCATCTACCACGAACGGTGAGGAATCATGATTCAATCTGGGTGATCGTGGACAGATTAACGAAGAGCGCACACTTCTTGGCCGTGAACCTGAAGATGTCAATGACTAATTTGGCCAAGTTGTATATTAATGAGATTGTTCGTCTGCATGGAGTACCTTCAAGCATAGTTTCTGACCGAGACACGAGATTTACATCTCGTTTTTGGCAATCCTTACAGGGTGAATTGGGAAGCAAGCTGCAGATGAGTTCAGCGTATCATCCGCAAACGGACGGCCAATCAGAACGTACTATACAGACGCTAGAAGACCTACTGAGGACATGCGTCCTAGATCACTTAGGCGCATGGGATGAGGTACTGCCTCTTGTGGAATTCACATATAACAATAGCTTCCAGTCTAGCATTGGAATGGCGCCGTTTGAAGCTCTCTATGGGAGGAAGTGCAGAACGCCACTTTGCTGGTTCCAAGAGGGAGAGAACGTGCTAACTGGACCTGAACTCATCCAGCAAACAACCGAGAAGGTTAAGTTGATCCAAGATAGATTAAAGACGTCCTTGAGCAGGCAGAAGTCCTATGCGGATAGAAGAAGAAGACCATTGGAGTTTGCTGCAGGAGACCATGTGTTCTTGAGACTGAATCCGATCACGGGAGTAGGCAGAGTTGTTCGTCCAAAGAAGCTGTCTCCCAAGTTCATAGGGCCGTATCAAATATTGAAGAAGATTGGACCAGTAGCCTATGAACTCGCATTGCCTCCTCAGCTATCAAATCTGCATCCAGTCTTCCATGTGTCTCAGCTTAGGAGATACATAGCTAATCCTTCTCATGTCTTGGAGCTGGAAGACATTCAACTGCGTCCAGACCGAACGTTGGAACTACAACCAGTCCGCATTGAAGATGAACGTACCAAGCTGCATAAAGGAAAAGACATCCGTTTGGTAAAGATTGTATGGGACGAAAAGACTGGAGATTCAACGTGGGAAGTGGAGAGTGCAATGAGGAATTTATATCCACGCCTATTCACGGGTAAGTTCTAAATTTTCGAGGACGAAAATTTTTGTAGTTAGGGAGAATGTGAGATCCTTAATAATTAGCTTAAGTTAATCCTGACACCTCACCCTTAATGCTTGCCACCTCATTCCCAGCCATTTAAAACCCACTCCCAATTCTGATTTTCACCTCTGCTGTGCACGAAAATTTAAGCCACCATCATTTCTCTGCTACATTAAAAATGCACCAATCTTTGCATGCAAGCACACCACGTGTCACGGGAGAGAATTCCAAATCAGAGTTTGGTGTGCATGTGGCAACCTGTGACACGTTCTTCCAATTTAACATTAGTTTAACAAAATCAGACTTTTCGAAAACACACTTTCCCTTACACGAACTCATCTTCAACCTCTGAAATTCACCCTTTCATATTCTCCAACTTCTCTCTTGAACCAGTGAACTTCCTTTTTACTGTAAAAACTTATATCTCTTCTCCAATCACGATTTCAGCACCGTAGGAGTGTTCGTCCAGTTGTGATCTTCATTTTGGACCGAACAGAAATTAAATCCAACCTGGTAAGTCTCCTTACTGTAGTTCGTCCTTAGGTTTCTGGAAAAATAGAGTTTTTCATACATGCAAGCATGTATTCTAAGTGTTCTGTGTTCCATGGTTAGATTTTTGTTTGGAAGAGTCAAGAACGTGAGGAAAGCTTAGTTGGACAAAGCCATTTTTACTTCTAGGACAAGCTTGAATTCTAATCCGGGTAAGGGAAGCTTATGTGTTTAATTTATACTGCATGTTGTGTAATCTGAGTTGTATGAATGAAAAATGTAAGGTTTGAGTTGTATGGATGATCACTGTTATTGTGCATGTATGAACTGCATGATGTTTGAGCTGTATGATTGACCACTGTTATGGAATCTGGTTTTCTGATTTTGATTTATCTGTCATGAACGATCACTGTTTGAGTGGATTGTATATATTGTTGGTGGTTTGAAATGCATGATGATTTGATTACGAATGAATGGAGTATGATTATGGTAGAGTTGGAATGATTAAAATGTTGAAATCTGTATGAGAATGATGTTAGTGATGAATTAAATCTGGAATGAAAGTTATAAAGTTATAAATTTGAAATCTGGAAAGTTCTGTTAAACTTGAGAAATCTGGAATTTTAATCTCCCCTCTGATAAGTGACGCTCGTCCCTGTACGGTCATAGACCGTTCGGGGGTTCAGCAAAATAACTTAGATTTGGAATTCCTTCATTTGGAAGGAATTCTGCTCGAGAACGAGCGTCTCCAATTTTGTGAATGAGCGTTCGGTTCAGCTCAGTATAGATAAATATTTGAAACTTTACAAATACGTGACGTTCGGCCTTAAGTCGAGCGTTCGTCCTTAATGTCGTTCGACCTTGTGTCAAACGTTCGTTTTACAGAGCGTTCGTTATTATATTGAACGTTCGTCCAAAGGAGCTCTCGGTCTTAGATTGAGCGTTCGTCCTAGATAGCGCTCGGTTTATACCAAGCGTTCGTTCTGATTTGTGCTCGGTCATTGACCCAGCGTTAGTCCAAAGAGGGTTCGGTTTTATAACTGAACGCTCGTCCTTATTATTGAATTCTGATGCGAACGTGACTGGCGTTCGTCCAAATTGTTATTTAACGTTCGTTCTTTGACGGGCAGTGTTGTCTTCTGAATTTAATCATATTTGGTTGTTCATCTAAATATTTTCTTACTGGTTGTATCCTTTGGATTCTACCTGGAGTCTTTATACTTAAAATCTTTCTAAGTTTCATTCATATTTTCTAAGTTCAGTACCTTCAAATTGTTAAGTGTCGAAACGTATTAAGTGGATAAGTGGTTCGTTCTTTTGTTCAGGAACGAGGATGTAAGAGTTCTGTAACATGATAGTCTCTATTGATTAAGTGATGAACGTTAATGAATTTAAGAGAGTGGAACACAGAATGAAAATGTGAATATGAGAACTGTTTAATATGGGCGAATGATATTGTGAACGAATTATTGGAAATGGATTTTAACGAGCGTTCCAAGGAGGAACGTCTCAGATATGATTGATTATTGAAATTTTGTAAAGTATGACTGTGGGCATGCTAATGCTGGCATGGTCCATCCTGATATTCCGTGATACTCATCTTCACGTAGAAGGGAGTACTCATGTGTGGGAATGGCAGGAGGCTCTATTCCTTAGGGGTACTTTGGATAGAGTTAACCTCGAGTGGCAGCTGTCGAGTGCAATACAGTTACCACACCACTCGGGTGCAAGGACGCCTGTAGCTACACGGTTCATACAGTCCGGACGGTCTGTCTTTTATATACGTATCTATATGATTGTGGATTGATAAGCTTACATGTTGTTTGAGTGGATTGATTGGTAAATGTATGTGATTATTGTATAAATTAAATATTATAAGCTTACCCTTGCATTTTCCATTGTGTTGTCTACTGTCCATGTACCTCCGTCTTGTCAAATGCAATGATCATCCGTTGTGGATGTGAGCAGATGATGGTACGTCTCTTGAGCAAGTGCTGGAAGAAGAAAATTTGGATGAAGCTAACCTGGTGGAGGTTGAAGTAAAGGCCGAGCCTTAGAGTGCTCGTTAGAATAGTACTGTGCGTGTTAGTATAGTATGAACGTTCGGCCAATTATTTTGTAAGGCCGTTCATCTTAAAAATCTCTGACTGTATTTTGACGTAAATTAGTGAATTTATCTGAGAACGTTTACTCTTGGTTTCATTCGTATGCGTTATACGCGTTCCCTATACTGATGCCGTTCGGCTTTTGATTCTGGATTAATGTAAAGACTGTTGCTGTTTATTGTTAATTGTAATTAATTCTAATTTATGGTAATTACTATATTTTGGGATGTTACACCCTTCAACCTCTTCGTTTAGTCAAGAGGGTTATAGAAAGATCATAAATTAAATTTTATAAAAAAAATATTATTACACACCACATAATAATAATTTTATGGTTTATTAACGAAAAAATAATGGTACGATAGAAAATTTATTGTGTGTAATCATTTTTATTATAATTTTTCAATTTAAGCCCTATATAGCTAGCACATATCACAATAACTTTTATTTATATTACCTTTTACTATAATAAGATATTGTTGGGATATTTTACTAAAAACTTGATATCAATAAATTACTTTTTATATATATATAAAAGGAAAAGAATACTATCTTTTTTAAATTTAAATTTTCAAGAGGTACAACAAAAATAAATAAAGTACAACAAAGATATTTTTTAAAGTATCTTTTTTACATACTTTAGATGATCTTTGAATGTAGGATTACAATGCATTATATCAAAATAATGATCGAGACACCTCGTTAAGTGAAGTAAAAGAATAATCTTCTAAACTTTAGCAAGATGCCAAATTTGAAAATTGGAATTAGAAAAATTATGTGAAATAACAAAAGGAATGTCATCATTACTCAAGAGTTGAAAGACTTTATCGGAGACATGTCCAAATCTTGCGTGCAAAACATTAACATTTTTGCAAAAACCGATAGTATTTATACTAGTATTACACGAAGCAAAATTACAATTATTTCGTGACAAATTCAAAAATAAAAAACAGCACATACAATTCTTTAATAAAATTACCATTGACAATTTTCTTGGAGTGAAGCCTCTCTTGAATAAAAAAAATAATCTTTAAGAAAGATGATTAACAAATCATCATACACTAATAAGACATGGACAAAAAAAAAAATACCAAAATTGAATCAAGATAATTTTTTTTTATAAAACACTAATGTAGGATAAACTTGAACATCATCCATACCTAGAATAACATATTGATTGGGTAATACATGGATTTTATTAATAAGAGTAAAAGCATAATAAAATGATTGATAAAAAGAAAAAAAAAACTAAACCATTGAAAAAAAATGACTGGCATGTAAAATAAATATAATCATATTACTAAAAACGGTCGACCATTAGACATAAGAGTTTTTCAATGCGAAAAAAATACTTTTAATACCATATCAAGAAAAAAGAAAATAAAATAATTAATTAAATCAAGATATATTATTTATACTTATACATAATATCAAAATATACTAAACAAATGAATAGAAAAGAAAATAAAAAAAAATTGATTATATATAATATATATAGTATATAAAATTTGTGAAAACTAAACAACTTATTATCTGCATTATTTCTATACTATCTAATTATATTTTAGTATAATATGTATTAAAATTTTAACAACAAACATAGTTTTGTAGGAATCACATTTCAATAGCAATCCCTTTGCATTTTTAATGAAAACAAAAAGTGAAAGCCAAAAGATACTCTTCATTTATGAAGTAAAACTATTTTAGATACACTAGCTAAAGTTATAATGCTTGAAAGATCCATTCATTCAGGGAAACCATAAGTTACAACAATTATGAGTCAATTCATATGTGCCATCAAAGTTGTAGTTTCCCAAATTAAGACATTTTTTGCTGAAGTATCAATCCATGCATATTGTTCTTGCTGTGCATACTCTGGAGGACCTCAACTGAGTTGGAAATAATCCAAGTATGCCAATTTATCTGGATTTCATCAATTTAATAATTGAAGTGATTATCAACATCATATATAACTACTCAATGCAAAGTTTGAATCATAAATCAAGTAATGATCCATTTCAAGTTTCACCAATGAGCAGAAGAAGATACATGAAAAGAAAGGTAATATATTGAAGATGGAAATCAACTTAATAATCTTTTGGTTTACCTTAAATAAAGATTTATAAAAGGCAAACATTTCAAAACAATCTTAGAGAATATCAAAGCCTAACTTTCTCATAAAGCTTAAATTCTTAGGAGGAAGCTTATGAATCCCATGCTGGAAACTGTTGGGGTTGAGCTTGGAAGCTTGGATGACAATAATTATAAATATATAACTTCATCATCTTCACCCTATTTCTTATTTTGAACACAAAGACAGAGTACAATGAAAATACTTTACAACCACCATTCCAGAATAATAATATTTTAAGGTTGTCTCTTTTTAGAATAGTAATAAGAAAAAATACCCTCAACTTTTTAACCATTTTTGTGTCTCTTTTTAATGTAAGTGTTCTTGTATTACTTAATTAAATGTAGGAGTATTTAGAAAAATAAAATAGTTTAAGAAACTAAAAGGACGATTATTTTAGAAAATAATTAAAGCTAAAAAGATTGTTATGTGAATGGAGGGAGTAGTAAGTTTCTCCATATACATACATACATACATATATATTTATATTTATTTATTTGTGTGTGTATGAAAGATGCATGGACACTTCCTTAAAAGAATACATGAATTGAACCAAAGAATTAGCTTTTCATTTCATAATGTTAAATAAATGATTGAAGTACAAAAAGATTACATGTATTTTATTTTATATACATAAAAGATAACACATCCCATGCATGACCCAGGTAATCACACTAGTACAAATCAATGTTATATGATGCTGAACATCCAAACTTCCCTTCTGATAATAAACAAATCCCTCCTACGAAAAGTGGAGAATAGTTTCTAAGAATATTTTCATTGCTTCACAGTTCATCCCCATCTCTAGTTCTCTTTTGTAACTTTTATCCTTATGAATTAGTTGTTCTACACTTCCTATGAAAAGTACATGTTTTTGTCCTTTGGTTGCTGTTGCATGTTCAGTTCCTATTGCAGCCACTCCTACTGATTTCTTTATCTATCCTATGAATCGGGGGAGCTCTATGGATGATATGTCTCTAGGAATCTCTAGTACTTTCAATTTATGATGGTATTCAGGCTGAGCACAATATTCTTAGATCTTGTCACTGTTTCTCTCATTACAACCATTCCCAACATCAAACACTAAGAAACATGTTTTCCATCAAACACTAATTTAGTATAAAGTCTAGTGTAATAACAGATCATTTCATGCAATCTTCTACATGACTGAATTTTAAAACAAACTGATAATTCATACAGAAAACTTTCACCAACTGACGAAGCTACCTTGTAAATAAACCATACAGTGAAGAAATAGACCTTGTTGTAGCTTTGTCAGTGTCTGTATCAGTTGAGGTGCAAACATTGATTGCAATGAATTTGAAGAAAGCAAAATAAATTACCAGAGAGTCTCTCTCATGCCACGCTGCTCTTTAGCTCTTATTGATTGTCTTGCTCATTTTGCCTTTCAACATCAATGCAGGGAGCGCTGATTGCAACTTCTCCAGAGACATTTCGGAGGACAGTGGTTTCTGTATGCATAGTAGATCTTGATTCAGATAATTCCACGGCTTGTGCTTCTTCATTGTTCTGTGACTGTGACTGTTGCAGTTGTCAGTATATGTGTGATGCATGACCATTGATCAATAATCTAATAAGTCCAGTACTATTGAGAACAACAACTCATCTAATATAAACAATAATTCAATTGAATTGCTATAAATTTGCCTACAGTTTCTATTCAATACTTTCTTTGTAGAAAATCAGAAGATTTATACGCAGATATATCAATATTGAATTATATGCATCCATATTAATATAAGTATGTTTACACTTAGAAAATTTGAAAAGGTATATTGCATTGATTTGTCATTAACGCTGAACATGTGGACTTGAAAAAGGGTCAAGATTAAAACCATGTGGGACAAAGTAGTAACTTGCAAGAACTCCTTCTCAAACAGTTATAAATTAAATAGTCATAAAACTATTTATATATAAAAATTCAGTGCTGAAAAAGCAACCTACAAAACTATTGAAGTCGCTGACATTTACCTGCATATCAGATGTCTGTGTGGAAGATTTAGCTATGGTTAGTAAGGAGAAGCGGCAGAGAGGGCAGGTGGTGTGGGTGGCAAGCCAAAGATCAATGCAGCTCATATGAAATGTGTGGCCACATGCAGGTATCTGTTGAAGCCTATCCTCTGGCTGGTAGTCCAAAAGGCATACTGAGCATCTACAACAAAGCATATCATGCATAAAGAAAGCTAAAAATATGAAACAGTTGTTTCCTGGTCCAACAAAAGAGGCTCAAAGCTAAGGGCATCACGAGCAAGTCCTAGAGCATTATTTGGGACATTTCTTTAACAGATTTCCTGACATCAGCTGACATTAACTCCAGAAAGAACACTGCAAAGTTGTCCCGTCCTTAAGTATTTTTACTTAACTTCAACTACAACATTAACAGAATCAGAGCCCAGTAATGATATGGCTAAGTGGAAGACAACTGTCACCCTAAGAATTACCTTTTGAGATTAAATTAGACCTAAACTTAAATTCCAAGATAGCATCAAAATCAATCCTAATAATTATTACTAGACATATCCTGTCACTTATTAGTAGACCTCCTGTAACAAATGTTCAGTCCTGCGAACTTCTCGTTCTCACTAAAATGTTTAATCATCAACGTAAAATGTGTTGAAAATTCTACATTGTTAGATATAATTAAAATACAGTACATAAGTAGGAAAAGATAAGTTTTAGGTTGAGCTAGGCCGTACCAATGATTCTAACACATTACCGAAGTCTATCTTACAATTGGACCTTGGTCAGGACACTCAAAATTGTCTAGCCTTCAATTTAAGGTAGATGTTAGAGATCTCACATGAGCTGGTAACATGACTAAAACAGTGCATAAATTTGAGAAGCAACTCTGATCCAATGACTCCTGATTAACTTGGTTTTAGAGTTTAGTAAGGCGTAAACTCAAATTCAAACATGATATCAGAGTCTATCGTTTGCCCTATAGAGCGATCATCATGAGGTCAAAGTGAATGGCTAGTTCTATCAATCTCATGCTCAAAATTTCTAATGCTAGACGTGAAAGGGATGTGTTAGAAATCCCCATTAACAACTAAAACAACCTAAATAAGTTTTGGCTGTGTTTGCTCCAAGTCCATATCCTAAGCAAGGGCAAACAACAAGTGACAAAAGAAAAAGAACTCACTGGGTGTCTTTGACAGAGAAGCTTTCCTTGTAGACAATAATGGGCAACATCTCTCTGAGTTCCTTGTTCAAGCCCAATTCAGCCTGGCAGAGCAGCACCCAGAAGCAAATTGAACAGAAAGAAATGCGAATGAATCGAAGAGGGTAAAAAAGAATGTTACTTTGCTTACAGTGGAGATGGCATTGTGGTTGTGGTCGTTGTCGTCGTTGGGAAGACCAAAGTTGGTGATCCAATGGAGCCTGGTTCGCGGTCGGAGGTAGAAGAGGTAGAAGAGAAAGAGGAGAATGAGAGTGAAGAAGATGGGGACACAGAAGATGAAGGCTCTGTAGAGTCTGAGTTCGGTTGAAGCCTCAGATCTGGTGGCGGCGGCGGCGCTGGCGGCGGTGGACCAACAGCCGCAAGAAGAGTCGGAGTCGGAGCAGCCGCAGGAATAGCCTTCTGACATCACTCACTCCAACATCCAATGTACAACAAACACATAAGTGTGAATGTTAAATGTGATGGATGATGTTGTGTTGCGTAAGGACAGAGAACTGAATAATTCACTCTGTGAAGACACATCAAATTCAATGATCTTTCCCACTGCAATTCAACACAAACGGATATAAAATAATTCATTATTTAATTCTTATGCATTTTATTTTCTTTTTTTACCACCTTTATGTCAAAAATATAAAATAATTTCCATAAAACATTTTTAATTTTTTTTACCCCATATTTAACGCTACTGTACTTGTATTAAATAAGTAGCTGGAATTGAGATGTCAAGTGAAATATCATTATCTCGTATTAAATTTTATGAGTGATAAGCCTATTAAATATTAGGAGAGAATGAAAAACAAAAATTGAAAGAATACATATCATCACTATTTTAAATGAAAAAGAGGTGATATATAAAGAAAAAAGTAAAATATATACAGAATGAAATTAAAGTTAAAATTAAGTATATTTGTCATTATTTATAATTATTTATTTTATTTATTATGCACATTAAATATTGATCCGTTTAAGTTTTTATGTGTTACTTTATGCGTTTTAAATATATTTATGTACACTAATTTTGATATTTTATATTTTATATTTTGAAGACAAAATAAATAAATAATATAAAAAATTCAATAGAAAATTTAATTATTGTTAAGATAAAAGTACATTTGATCTAAAATAAATTCTTTATTAAATAAATTTGGTCTATTTAAAATTGGGGGTGAAATATGGACTTTTTTATCTTTTATTTTTTTTTCCAAAAAGTGTAGTGTAAGTTTGATATCTTATTATCTTGGAAAGTTTGACTTATAGTCTATTAGTTTCTTTAAGAGTCTATTTTATATAAAAGTTTTTCCACACGAATGTGATAATGTCGTACAACAAAACCTTCTTCTATCATATATATTGGATAACTTTAATTCTTTTCTCATTTTAATCATTTATTCCATTTTTTTCTAGTTTACTTTTATTTATCAATTATATATTAAGTTTTTTTTAAAATTTTTTTTAGAAATTTGAGTTGGCATACATTAAAAGAAAAGGGATTAGAAACATAAGAATAAAGTGTGAACATAGGATTAAAAACGAAGAAGATGACAAAATTATTGGTTGTGATTGATTTAAATGGAAAGTAAATAGGATAAAAATGGGGGGTAGAAATGGAAAAGAAAAAATAATTTTAATCTTTCTTTATATGAATGAATGGAAAGTAAGGGAGATATAAATAATAAAAATCAAGTAGAAAAAGAAATTGTTTAAATGTTATAAGTAACGGGAAAATACATCATAAATGACATATATTCATATATGAAAGATGTTTACAATGTTCTAGATATGTCTAAGTCTAAGGAAATAACTCCATAACCAAATGAATAGTATTAAATTGGAAAGTAAAAATAAATTGTAAAAATTATACCCTTTTCACCATTTTCTTGACAATCGACAGGTATCAAAAGTAGTCGTAGTATGGCACAAGGAGAAAAAAATATTTTAGTTTTTTCTATTAACGTTGGAGTGTAGAAAACAATAAAATGCAAGCTTAACTTACAGCTTTTTTAATCAAAAATCGTTGGTTGTTTTACCTGTCTCCAAATAATTTCATCCTACATTTCTCATATAAAACTAGAACTATCCCATACCAAGTAAATTAAAGATTAAATAAATAAAATAAATTTAAAATTAACTCACATGTATATAAAAAAAACACAAGTTGTTACAATTTTCATCACCAAAATTTCTCACTTTTGTCTTAATCTTGATGGTGCTCTCCCACATCTATTTGATGCTGTTCCTTTATTTCCTTTATTCACAAAAACAAAAATTACTGAGTACGTATATAATAGTAATTTCAACGTTTGAAACTATCTTACTATGGGTATATATATACCCACTAAATTATGTGTTTATTCCAATATAAAAATATGTTCTCTAAATTATAGTTAAATTCTTAAAACATGGCAGATTGAATTTATAATTTATAAATGGTGTGCTCGTTAAAATTTGAATTTGAAATATTTAAATCTTTAACTGAATAAAATATAGATGGAAGTGTTGGGGGCAGTTTGAAATAGAAACCTTAATTGTACGGAGAACAAATGGCGCATGTTGCCCACTAACCGTCAAAACCGACAAGAGTGGGGGGAGAGAGCAATCCTCTGCATGGAGTCCACCTACGCCCCCAAAAGGCCTCTCCAACCAGATATTGCCACGTCAGAAAGATGAGAAAAGAAAAACATGCATATCCATATTTGAAAAAGATTTAGTGTGGTGTGGGTGAAGATTGAGGAAGAAGCATTGAAAATGGAAAGAGAGTTGGAGAGAGGGTACGTGAAGAAGGGACCATGGAGTAGAGAAGAAGATGAAGTTCTTCTGAGACATGTCAGAAAGTATGGTCCAAGAGAGTGGAGCTCCATTCGATCCAAAGGCTTCTTGCCACGAACAGGAAAATCTTGTCGCCTTAGATGGGTTAACAAACTTAGACCAAACTTGAAGACGTCAGTTTACTTCTTTCTCTCTCTCATCCTTTTCTTTGCATGCATGCATGCATGAATTCTTGTTGTGTTAGTGTTAACCTCTGCATGACTCGTAGTATAAGAACTTTGGTGCTTTGTTACCAGTATTAGTGACAAAGTTATCTGTTTGTTTATCCTATGATCTGTCCCACAGAGTTTGATCATGCAGAATCTGACTCTGAGGGAAAACTATGAAGAAAACCAGATTCATTTTTCGATCTAAAATCTGATGTAACATCCTGGGTTTTCCCCCTCTTTCAGTCCAATCTATGAAACTATTATTAATTCAAAAGTGATTTTGATTGCTACTATTGATAATGACGATGGTGTTGGTGTTGGTGTTGTAGTAGTACTAATGATGATGCGATGATGTACACATTTTGATTGTTTTGTTTTACGAGGAAAGTTTGGAATGTGTAGTGGATGCAAGTTTTCGGCAGAAGAAGAGAGATTGGTGATAGAAATGCAGACACAGTTCGGGAACAAATGGGCCAAAATTGCAACGTATTTGCCGGGGAGAACGGACAATGATGTGAAAAACTTTTGGAGCAGTCGGAGAAAAAGGTTGGAGAGGATGTTGCAGAAGCCAACAACGTTAAAGTTGCAGAAAAGCAAGGGAAAAACTCCTCTTACTCAAGTGCTAGCGGATAAGGTATATGTATCTATTCAGTGTCCATATAAAGAATGTGTAATATATAGATATAACACTTCGTTTTTGTTGTTGGACCCTCCTAAGTTTGGGAGAGTCTTTACTACTAAAGTGGTCAGAAATTACACACATTCAGGGTTTTGTAACCATTGGTTTTGCCTTGTATTATTACACATTTTGCTTTTGTGAAGAAACGGCAATAGAATACCGATTGCATGTAATTCATGATTAATGGGGAAGTGAAAAATGTTTTATCACAAGCTTAGATGTGTCAGCACTGTAGCAGGGTTTTCGCATCTTTTATAAAATGCTCTATTTAATACATAACATAGCTATTTCAGGCACCTCCATGCAGTTCAAACCAGGTGGAGGAAAACCTTTGTTACACTACTTCCTACATGGGACACACCGAGGTGTTCGAGATGATCAACCTTCAAGATTTGGTAAAGCCAAACTATCAGCAGATGGAAAATGATTACTTGAGTGCAGTTGAGGTTGAGGCCACCCCACTTCACACAGTACCATCGTTTGAGTCTTCATCAGGGAACAACTTCCCTGTGCTCCCTGAGCCACTAATCGACTTTCCACTCTTCCCAGAATGCCAGGACCTTGTTCCAGAGACCTTTGATCCAAATTTTATTGATGGGTTCAACGAGAAGAAATGTTCAGAATTTGTATGCAGCCAGAAGCTTGGGACCGGGTTGCCAACTCTTGGATTGGAGGAAAATTATCAAATTACAACTTCAAACGTCTTATTCAAGGACTTCCCAAGTGAGATTTTTGAATACTTTGAGCAGATTCCAACCTCAACAAAACAATGAACTGTTATCTTTTGATTGGAGTGCTAACTGCTATGCCCTGCAATCGTTTTCCTACTTTACATGTGCCATCCTTTTGGTATACTGTCAAAACTAGATGTTTGCCAATGTATGAACTTATATCAGGTTGCTTGAATCAATCAAGGAAAAACTCAAGCTGAACAATATCTAATTAGTCATTGAACTTAATACTTGCACATTTGAGTGTTTCCCATATTTATTATACTTTGTAGGTACTTCATTTTATCAACCAGAAACAAACAAAAAGCAAATAGAACCTATCTTGTTCCTCAAAGGGTATATACATGACATGGAACGGTCTTCAGAATCTTTTCATTTTGTACTGCATCCTGTTCAGTTGCAATATGAACAGAATAGCCTTTGACTATCCTCTAGTATGCACCCCCCAAAAATAAGGCACTTATGTACACTGGATTCTAAGATCCTAAGAGTAAAAATGAATTATAAATTTCCAGTTTGGAAGGAAAAAAGAAAAATCTTGGTATTTACTTCAGCAGCTCCTCAAATCAAACTTCATCCCTTTCGCAGCATTCCAACAATCAGGGATAGTATTTAAATGATCCATTCAACTACAGTGTACCAAATACGAATACACAATTCTATACGTAACTATAAACAAAGATCGCATATCATCAATTCACTCAAAAGACCATGATAACAGAGCACACGAGTGACAATAATTTCTGCAATTATGGCTGTACAAAGTTTGCTACTTTTACCCCCACATATATGAAGCGGTATACCAACACTGATTCCTAACACACTCTTGAACACACTCTACTATTGATTGAATTTTGTGGGAATTCACAAATTTTGATGGGTCAAACTACTCATTTAATGATTCTCTTTCAGTAGTTTTCAACAAATTTTAACCAATCATAGAGTGTGTGTTACGAAGAGTGTGTTATACAAGTGTCACTAACATTTCTCGTGAAGTAAAATCGTCACTCTCTAAAAGCAAAATAAATTGAAAAACAGATACTCTTATCACTAGAACCGACCGGTAATATCCAAACATCATTCTGCAGCTAAATGATTGTGGATAACTTCAAATATAGCTTCTTAAGAATGATCTTCTTGACCAGATCGGGAAAAAAATATTCCTAGACCAATATATCCAAGTCAGCCAACAAATACAGGAAGAGGAGTAAAACAATTCATTTCCAAACTGTCTCATTTGCATCTGTGAAGATTGCATTATGATGCTCCACGAGCAACTGAATAACTTCAATTGCACCAAAGTCTACTGGCGTGCCATCATCCAAAGGAATAGGAGAGGATGCATCTATGGCTTCACCATCATCTGTAGCACAAGAAACAAGAAAAGAAATGGCAATCTTCAATCAGTACTAATCTGATAAGTCTATAATCTGCATTAATTTTTGCATATGGAGTTTAGTTAAAGAGAACTAAAATAATAAACTGCTAAACTGAATTTGACACCCTCCTAGAAAGATAATCCCAAGATGAAGCTAAAATCAGTTAATTTTAGTAGTAATTGACTTGGATTATAGTATTGATTTGCTCAACCAAACTGGCGTAAAAACATCAGAAATCAGTGTCAACCCTATAAGAAAAATGCCGAACATTCAAGCCCAGGAATGAGACACTTCACTGTTACCCACTATTAAGGTTTTATTATTCAAGGAGTATGGCACTAAAAATCTTCTTATTTCCACTTACTATGTTTCAGCACTAAATAGTAAAAAAAATATGCTTTCAACTACACCAGCAACAAGAGCCTGTTAAAGGCTTAACAATGGAGAGGAGAAGAGATTAAATCAGAAGAAATGCGGATTAAATTTTGGTGAAACAGGTGAGACGAAAAATGGAGAAGAAAATGTTTTGTATGTTGTCAGAAGATAATGTTTTACTATTAAAAAACAAAACTTTAACTACTTCAAGTGAATCCGAAGAGTAGCTTTTGTAGGCTTGCAGAGTCATGCTTCCCATTGGGTAAAAAATAATCATTACAAGTGCTTTCATTTACTCTGCAGGTAGTGTGTTGGTAAAAGAAAACACAGAAAACAAAGAGTAGACTATTCGTTTTCTCATAAGTTGTCAGAACCAACCTATTTTCATAAGTAGATGCATGGTAAAATAAATAAATAAAAAAAGAATCCAACAGACGGTAAACCTATCAGACAGCAAGCCACACACGGTAAGAAATATTCTCAAATTTTAACAGGGGTTTTACCCACAATTAGACGTTGGCTACAAACAATTCCACACAGTGCACAATTAAAAACCAAGATTTTGGATAGTTCATTTAATTTAAATCGAGGACTTCACTTTTCAAATGGTTTCTCTTAGGGGTTATTGGTAGGGAATTGAGTTTCCCTGGAACCTTAACTCATGAATTTAGGTTTGTGTGTTTGGTAAGAATATTTTACAAAATATTTCCAGATACGAGTATTCCTATGTTTGTTTAACCATATTTTAAAATTATGAAGTCTGGATACTTAGCACAGGATGGATATGATACGACACGGGTACAACAACTTTTTTATATTTAGGATATGATACGACACGGGTACAACAACTTTTTTATATTTAGGATATGATATGTCATGGTTTTGTTAAAAGAATTATAAAATAGTTTACGTAGATGTAGAATATTGATAATTAAAGAGAAAATGAACTTTCCTTGTTAATTCATTACTATGGTGATCACAATTGACAAATAGACATGTTCAAGAGGTAGTATACTCTTCAAAGAATACAGGAAGAATATGACTGCTCAAGAAGCTTTAAGACAGACTTTTTTGGATACTATTTAGAAGTATCTAACTTATATCCTTAAAAACTCAAATGAAAAAGGATTGGATACCTTTTAGATGAGTTACCTAAGCATCCCAGAAGTATCTTAGAAAATATTTAAAAATTTATAAAAAAATATTTGGATACTTTCTGGATACGTATATGGAAGTATCCCCAGAAAGTATCCGAGGAGGTATCAATATCTGACACAGATATGTTCCCATATTTTAAGTATCCGGGCTTCATAGTTTTCCAACAAAACATTTCAAGAATAACCATGAAACATTGTCTAAGACTCTAGTGAGCTGACCAAATATGTTTATAACATTCTCAAAATTCATGATTCTTAACAAAAAAGACTACTAGACATATAATTCCAATGAACAAAAGAAGACTATGCATATGAACTGCCTCCTTAAGGTTTCCAATGATCTTCTTCAACTCCCCTTATTAGGCCTTTCATTGGTCTTCCCTCACATGGCAATGTAAAAGTTGAAGCTTAGCTAAGATCATTGTATATAGATCATTTTGATAAAAATCCCCATTGTTTAAGAAACTAGTGATTTCATGTAATGCACCACGTGGCCACCAACCTTCTGGCCATCGTCAATAGTAAATAATATTCGAAGTCGAGTTGGTAATCTTAAAAAATTTACATGTTTAAGTATATTTTTGCTTACCGGAAAGCATGTCCCAGGCAGCAAATGAACCAGGTGGTGTATCCACACTCTTTTCGGAAGGACTTCTTGACATCTGATTCCAATATTGACGATAAAATTCAGGTCTGTTTTCCTTTTGCCACATAATAACAGGTGCCATTTCCATAGCTAAGCTCCGAGCATCCATCTGGAAAACATCAAAAATCTTCAGCATGCTACTCTAATCCAGCTTTTATGCAGTAATAAACATGTAACGAATACATGTTTTTTCTTAAGGTCACCCAACTGATGGGAAACCAATAATAGTAAAGCACAGCGATATTGCATGGACTGAGGAAAGCAGCCAATCATAACAAAGCAAGTTATGTACCTAGGAAATAGTGATATTGAAATAAGGAATAATATTACAAGAGGAGAATTTTGGTAATGAATCTTTTTCATATTCTATCTCTTTTCTTTCTTGTTTTATTATGATTTATGAGAATAGTTTAAACTCATGATTACTCTTGGTCCAACATAAATATATTGGACAACAGTGTGCTCCATTTACCACACGAACAATATATTGATAAAAAAATGTAAATATATTGTACAACAGCAGGGTGCTATTACAAAAAAAATAAATAATATTGATCAAATAATAAAATTAAAAAAATACACTTAAGAAGATCAAGAATAGGATTTAAAGGTAAGTTTCCTACCTTGTTGAGAAGTGACTTCTGGCTAACTCGGAGTAGAAGGGCGGTTATAAACTCTAGGGTCATGTAGTTTACACTGGAAAGCCTCTTGAGTATGTTTCTCATGGAGTATATACTGGACCGAGCACCTCTAATCTCATTATAAAGCTCTAATGTGGTAAGTGGCTCAGGAAGGCTAGCAAGGTAATATTTCACAAGAGCTGCTACATCAAGGGGATTCGTGCCTTCTGGTATTGAAGCATTAGAATCTGCAATGCAATTACAGTAGCATGCATAATATCATCCAAGTATAATAACTCAAACATACCCATCACTGAAAGAATGGTTGAATTACCTTGGTTGTATAGGGAAACCAATTGGTGAATAACCTTTTTATTCCCTTCAGATTTAAAAAGATCTGGCGAGTTCAAACCTGCTTAAAATAAAATTAATGAAATTGCTATTGGACCAAATGCTTTTAAAATAACTATTAGATCAAAAGCAAAGATTAAAAAATAAAAAAACTGCTCCATTAATGGGGAGTCTTACTCTAGAAATAGCTACCTGAAACTATAAGATAATCTGCACAATTGACCAATATCCGAGGAATAGGTTTGCAGTAATCTTGCCTCTGCACAGTAACCTCAATTGGAACTCCAAATACTGGGATCAAGATAAGCTAATAATTAAGCACCATTGCAGCAAATCTTAAATACAAAGTAAAAAGCTACACAAAAACAAAGAATGCTATACTTCCATATGACCTAATAGTCAAAAACTGTTACTGAAAAAGTATCAAAGTGGAATTTATCCCAAAATGCCTTGTGGGAATAATGGAACCTATTCTACATAGCCAACAAAAGACTGTGATACATGAGAAAAACTGCTCTCTTTCTCCGTCTTGTGGTTCAGAAACTTACCATCAGTGCTTGCAACTCCCTGCACAAGAATATTACAGTAAGAATAAATGCAAATCGCATATAGTAAAAAATAGGTGAACGATAGCCCAATATCATTTTACCTTTTGCCATCTTTCAATATCTGTCAAGATAGTCTTACTTTTTTGTGCTGTAATTTTTGCCACCTGAAATAAATCAACATGATGGAAAATCACAAAGAGAAGAAAGTAAAGATTACGAGCAACAAACTGATGATATCCTGGCATGTGACTAGCAAGTAAGATATTTAAAGAAGGAAAGGATAGAAGAGAGAAAAACAAGAGAACGAAAATTCCAAAGATCCATTTGATTAACACCAAGTTCAGAATAACAGTTTAGAACAATCTACAACCAGACCACGAGTTATGCAACATCCAACTGAAAGTATTATATAATCCAAAATCAGTTTGGATAAGGCATTCCCTTTACCCAAAAGAAAGGGATTAGATGTCATAATAAAATAAAATTGCCATGCTAAGACTTTTTTTTGTCTTCATTTGAAGTTGATATACTTAACATTTACTAAAATTACAAATTGTGCTCATTCTGTTTCTTGTTTAAAAACCTTGTGAACAAAATCATTTATCCCTTTCTAAAAAGTCAACCATCACAATCTAAAATCTTTTACTCAACTATGTTACCTCTTCAACCTTGGACTTTCCCACAACCACCTTATCCTTTGTCCCAGACAAGCCTCTCCTCAGGAGCGAGCCAGTTGTAGCAGCTGCTGATATCAAGCGATCCTGCACAGCATGTCTTGTGGATGGCTGCTGGAGAAGTGCCCACCGACTCTTGACCATTGACCCCACTCGTCCAGCCACTTCAGTCACATTGCTTTTTGTATCCTTGGTGACCTCACCAACAAATGTTCCTGCTGATTCCTTGGCTTCTTTAAGCTTGACTCCTGCATCAAACTCATACATGAACAATCAGAGACCAGAGAGGCTTAATTCAAATAACTTCTCAATAATTGAAAAAAAAAAAAAAAGCACACAAAACGAATAAACCTTCTTTCATGAATTACAATAAGCTTATGGAATTAATTTACACAAAAATCTCAGGTACAAACTGTCCAAAAGTTGATAAGAACAAAGGAAATAAGAAAGAGAAGAGTGCAGCAAATTAGAGAATGATACCGGAGGAAGAAAAGAAACCAGCTGCCTTGTCTTGCCACTGGGGTGACATGATCGAAGGCATGGAAGACAGCGGTCAAGAACAAACTCAAAAGTCGTTACTTGATCCTGCACATGAACCCAAAACACGAGTCAACAACGACAATTGACAAATTCTAGTCAGGAACAGGATCCCAGTCCTTCAGAAATAGAATAAAGTTAGTTGACAGCTTTCCGATCATCGATTTCCTCGAAAATCAAACCAATAAAAAAATAATTTTACACGAGAGAAATCACAGCAACAACAACTAGCGTGTGCAGTAAAAGCCAAGGAAGAGAAACGATCGGGCTTCTACGGCTAGTCAGTAGTCTCGAACAACGAAAACGAAAGAAGAGAATCTGATGGAAAAATGAAGGAATTGAAAAACCTACTTGTTACCTGAACAAATTAGAGAGAGAAAGGTGAAAACTTTTTTATGATTTTGCGCCAAAGCTGAAAGAAACAGAGAGAGAAATTGCAGTTCTGAGAAAAGACGGCAGCAGATGACAAGACAGGGATATGGGTATTGGAAGGCGACTGCTCTGACTCAGTCCCAAGATTAACTCACCACCACCAAACTACTTCTCTTTTTCACTCTCTTTTCTTAATCAAATATTCATTCTTTTATAAAAAAAATTAAAATTAATAATATTTTCAGTTACATAGATAAAATAATAATAATAATAATGATAACTATTGTGGCCAGAAAAATATTTTATTTTGAGTTGCGTAAAAAATAATAAATAAGTGTTAGCATGAGCTAAAGTGTAGGAAGAATAACTATAAAGGGCCTGTGTTGTGTTACGTGTCTCTTACCAATAATTTAGGATCTGAAACAAAGATTGCATCATCCCCTTATGCAAAAGAAGATTGACAGAACATAGAACCTCGTATGAATTGCTTCTATAACGTTTGATTCCTCTGAGTTTTTGTTTGAGTTTTGAGAAACACTGCAAGCACAATGGATGCCACTCACTCCATGTTCTGCAACAATGATCTGGTTAACCCCCTAAGCTCAATGGGCATGCAAGTGTCCTGCATTCTTGTCGTGTCACATATCTTCAACGTTGTGTTTAGGACTGTGGGTCAACCTGGACCAATTGCGCAGATTCTGGTAGTAATCAATCACCAAGCACCTTAATTTTGTTGATGAATATTGAACAATGATGTTTTTTTTTTTTTTTTCTGTTTGTACGTTGTTTGTAGAGAATTGAGGTTTCACTGCTATTAAGTCTTTTTCGTTGCATTGTCGTTCAACAGGCTGGGTTGGCGCTAGGTCCAATGTCACACATTCCGTATATAAAGGCTACATTTTTTCCTGCTAGCTCAATAAACTACTATGAAGTTGTAAGCTTCTTTTGTCGCATAAACTTCATGTTTTTGTTTGGGTTAGAGATGAATATGCACTACGCAATGCGCAATCTGCGTAGGGTAAACCTTGTAGCTTGTGGTGGTGCCTTGATGGGTGCTGTTTTTGGTCTATCTGTCTCATTTTACTTGCATCAAGAGCTAAACACCCTTGACAATGCCCCTTTGTATTATTTTTCAATGATCATCATGCTAGTGGTGTCATACACAAGCTCCCCTATGGTGATTCGTTTGGCAGCAGAGTTGAGGTTTGCAGCATCAGACGTGGGGCGAACGGCGGTGTCATCTGCGTTGATCACAGAAATGGGGTGCTTGTTGCTCTTCAACGTCATGGTTAACTGGAGAAAAGCAAATCACATTTCTTCTGGTTTCGGTTGCCTTATAATCACTGTCGTGGTGGTTTACCTTAACCGGCACTTGGCAGTTTGGTTAAACGCAAGAAATAGAAACCAGAAGTACCTCAAGGCTCCTGAGTTGTTACTCATTCTGTTCATACTTCTGACTAGCTCAATGATAATAGAGATTTCTGGTTACAACAGTATTATTAGTTGTTTCACCATTGGTTTGTTGTTCCCCAAGGAAGGGAAAACAGCTAGAACATTGCTGCACAAACTTGGTTATTCTATTTACAACTTTGTGCTTCCGGTATATTTTGGCTACTTGGGGTTGCAGTGTGACCTGATAAATGTCTTCAAGAGCTTTCAGCGTGTGGCCAATATGGTCATATTGATATTATTGAGCATTGGAAGCAAGCTTGGTGGAACTCTTATAGCTACCCGCTACCTCAAAATTCCCACTGGTGAAGGTATTTTTCTTGGCTTCATATTGAACACTAGAGGTTATGCCGACCTTCTATTCATTGGTGCAGCAGCAAAGCAAGTAATTGTGAGTATATTTCCTGACTTTGTTGAATTATAAACTGTTTGGATAAAAAGATGAAATGAACTGATGTTACGAACTTAAATTTGTAGAAGCTCTTTTCACTCAACAAGCTTAAAAGTTGAGTGTAAGTTGATTTTGGTATATGGAAAAACTCATTGCATTGTACCTCCGTATCTTTTCCTCATCTCAAATTTGCAAACTAATTCAATGGTTCTTGTGTTTGATCCACAGACTTTCGATTCGGAAGCGTACAATGTTCTGTTGGTATCAATAGTACTGAACACAATAATATCAGGAGTAGTTGTGGCTTTTCTAGTCAGAGGGGAAGACAAAATGTTTGCAAGCAACTACACTGCAATTGAACCACAACAAATGGAAGATGAGCTCAGAATTCTGGCTTGTGTGTATGACCCTCGTCAGGTATCTGCCATACTTGCCACAGTGCTGGCAATACATGGCTCTGGAGTATCACCATCTACCACTTACTTAATGCACCTAATAGAGCTTGTGAAGAAGATCAAGTCCAACTTGTTGTACCATGAGAAAGAAACTGCTGACCTTAGCGACGATGAGGACTATGGGGGCAATGATGTGGTGGAAATCAACAATTCTTTGGATACCTTCACTGCAGAAACAAAGATTCTAGTCCACCAAAGAAGGGCAGTGTCTTCTTTCCCGTCCTTGTATGAAGATGTGTGCAATGAAGCAGAAGATCTCCAAGTGTCAGTTGTGCTACTCCCCTTCCACAAGCACCAACGCATTGATGGGAAATTGGAAAGTGGAAAAGAGGGTATAAGGATCACCAACCAGAAGGTGCTAAGACATGCCCCTTGTTCAGTTGGTATCATAGTGGAAAGAGGCCTTGCAAGGGTACCTGGCTTCTCACAGCTAGTAGCATCTGAAGGCATACAAAACATTGCAACACTTTTCTTCGGTGGCCCTGATGATCGTGAGGCTATTGCATGGAGCCTACGCATTTCAGGAAGTCCACGCGTGAACTTAACGATCATAAGATTTTTGCTGACTTCTTCATCACAGAACGAACAGATAGAGAGTGGACAATCAGAGGAAAAGGAAATTTTGATGTCACTGTCTGGGGAGGAGACTGTGAACGAGATTGACAACACATTCATGGTGGACTTCTACAACAGGTATGTGACTTCAGGCCAAATAGGGTATGTGGAAAAGTTTGTGAAGCATGGAGCAGAAACGGTGGATGCTTTGAAAGAGATAGGGGACATGTATTCTTTGTTTATAGTAGGAAAAGGTGGTAGAGGGCAAAGTTCACTAACAATTGGTATGAGTGACTGGGAAGAATGCCCAGAACTGGGAACTGTTGGTGATGTTTTGGCCTCTTCAGACTTCGACATTCATGGCTCAGTTTTGATTGTTCAGCAACATAGAGATGTCAAGAAAGGCCTATTGCATGATTAGGTAGGTCTCCAAGTGCAATGAAGTTGTACTTGTTCTTGTACTTAGCTTTATGAACATATATATATATATATATACACACTGTACATTTGGAACAGTTTTTGCTTTTCGACAATGTACTTAGAGAAGGAAAGGTTCAGAACATTAATTTGTACATGTTAACTTAATTTTGTAGTTATTTTAAAAGGAACATGTTATGTTGGGCCACAACATTCTTGTTTATTTTTCCAAGGATGCAAAAACAAAGAATGCTTATTTAAGTGGAAGGAAAAACCAAAGGAAGGGAAAAGAAGAGATTTTTGGTTTGTTCCCACTGATTCTATATCTTTGAACTTCCCATCTCACAATCGCCGACTCAAATGGAGGCGGAGCCCGCGTCTGGGCCCGGGCCTGAGTTTAACTCGAAGGAGGAAGCTTTCGCATTCTACCAAGCCCACGCGAAATCTGTGGGTTTCTCCGCCATAATCAAAGCCAGCCGCCGATCCCGAATCTCCGGCAACTTCATCGACGCCAAATTCGCCTGCACTCACTACGGTGCCCCACCAAGCCACAAGCCCAAACGGGCCCCTTCCCGGGCCAAAACCGATTGCAAGGCTTCCATGCACGTGAAACGAACACCCCACGGTACATGGATAATCTCTTCTTTCATCAAACACCATAACCACCAAATTTCCCCCATTCACAGTAGCCCTAAACCCAATAATAATGTTAACAACAAGGCAAGTCCCTCAAGGAAACTCAAGGTTAAAAAAACACCGCAATACTTAACTTTCGCCCAAGGTGACCTTCAATTTTTGCTCAACGCTTTCATGTCTATGCAAAATGAAAACCCTAATTTCTTTTTCGCGGTCGATCTTAACGAGGAGCAGCGGTTGAGGAGTGTTTTCTGGGTGGACGCTAAGGCTAGGCTTGATTATAGACACTTCAGTGATGTGGTGCTTTTGGACACCACTCACGTTAAAAACGAGTGTAGATTGCCCTTTGTTCCGTTTGTTGGTGTGAACCACCATCTTCAGTTTTTCTTGCTGGGATTGGCCTTTGTGTCTGATGGGTCTGAATCCACATATGCGTGGCTGATGAGGAATTGGTTGAGGGCAATGGGAGGAGGTGCTCCAAAGGTGATGCTCACTGACCGTGATGAAGTGCTGAAGAGAGCGGTTGCTCAAGTGGTTCCTGAGTCTTGTCATTGCTTTTGTCTGTGGCATGTGTTGAGTAAGGTTCCAGAGAAACTCGGTCGCCGGATTCGTGGGCACGGTGGGGAGTTTATGAGTGGGTTTAGTGAGTGTGTTTTGAGGTCTAGGACAAAGGAGCAGTTTGAGAATAGGTGGGAGGAGATGGTTGAGAGGTTTGACATGGGTGATGAGAGTTGGTTGTGTGAGATTTATGAGGATCGGAAACAGTGGGTACCTGCGTTTATGAATGGCAGGGTTTTAGCAGGAATGTCGACTGTGCAGAGATCAGAAGCCATGAACTGCCTGTTTGATAAATATGTGCAGAGGAAAACTACTATGAAAGAGTTTCTGGAGCAGTACAGAGTGGTGTTGAGGGGTAAGTGTGAGGAGGAAGCCAAGGCTGATTTTGAAACTCTGCGTCGACAGCCAGCGTTGAAGTCCCCATCACCTTTTGGGAAACAAATGGTGGAGTTGTACACCAATGCAGTGTTTAAGAAGTTCCAGGGTGAGGTCTTGGGAGCTGTTGCTTGTCATCCAAGGAAAGAGAGCGAAGATGGGGCAATGAAAATGTTTAAGGTTCAGGATTTCGAGGACAATCAAGATTTTGTTGTGACGTGGAATGAATCGACTTCAGAAGCATCATGCTCTTGCTATTCATTTGAGTTCAATGGCTATCTTTGTAGGCATGTAATGATTGTGCTACAGATTTCTGGTGTACATAGCATCCCACCTCGGTATATATTAAAACGCTGGACAAAAGATGCCAAGAAAAGAGATCTGTCTGTGGCAGATGTCGTTGTCTCTGACTCTAGGGCTGAGCGCTATAATAATTTATGTCAACGAGCTTTTGAGTTGGGTGACGAAGGGTCTTTATCATACGAGACTTACATTGCTGCTGTAAAGGCGTTGGAAGAAGCTTTGAGAAAGTGTGAGAACCTGGATGGTTCAATTCAGAGAGTCAGAGAACCGAATCTTCCATGTTTTGGTTCTCAAGAGGTAAATCTAAGTAATACTGCTGATCATACTAACAAAAATAATGGTACTCTTAGAAAAAGAAAGGTTATTTTGTCATGTCAGACATAATGCTAATGTTACAGACTCCGTTTCCATAACATCAGATAGCCTTTGTGTGCCCCTCTTATGTAGTGATGCTTGATAGGTAAGCCCTGAACCAGAGATCATTGCTATGGGAGTCGATTCTAGCTGGCAGCAAATGGTTGGTGCTTCTTGTTTGAAGTACATGTCAGATTCATTACTGATTGTGATATTTCATCATAGAAAAATATCTTGTGGTCTGTATTTGTTATAGGAAAACCCCAATGCACAAGATCAGAATCCGGATGGCTATTTTTCTACTCAGCGGATTGATTTTGGAATGGTAGGTGGTCTCTAAATTTAGAATGTTGAAATTCAATATGATGTAGCAGTTACCCAGTTGTAATCTGCTTCCTGTTACTTCAAAGAATAATTTGCTCTCCTTAATTTGTTGAAGTGCAACCAATTGAATTCAGTAGCTGCTATTCGTAGTGATTATTATTGCAACCAGCATGGCATCCAAGACCGGGTAATAAATAGTGCCTACTCTTTGGTTTTTTCTAATATAGTTTGGGGTTTTAGATTTATAACATCTGGTTTTGGGTTGAATCTTGATTTAGGGACAGTTGAACTCAATTGCATCCATCCATGATCCCTGTTTCATGGCCCCACAAAGGATGCAACCGATGGTATGGACTCTACTATATTTTTACTGTTGAGTAAATAGTAAATTTTGTCCCTAAAAGGTAAGGAATTCGTTATTTTAGTCCTTGAAAGACTGAATATTCTCATGAGGTCATTGAAAGATCAATGTGTTTGTCATTTGGGTTCGTCTTAACTCAGCACCAACGAAATGGATGTGTAGCATGTTAAGCTCCATATTTGATGCATATATTGAGCAACGCAGCTTCCAACTTCTGCCTATACTCCTTTACCCATTTCATACATTCTGTTCGATTTGCTTCTTCCTTCTACTCAATGAAACGCGAAGCTCTTTGTAATGGGGACTTTCAAATTTCATTACAAAGGAATCAGTGAATTATAAAAGTTAAGAAAATGGATTAGAGAGGATCTTCGAAGTACTCAGCGAGCTCTCCTAGCATGGCAGTGTGGACACAGTTTTCACATTTCTTGGTGAATATCATGAATGATCTGCTACCTTTTGTAATTTCACATGATGTTGTTTCAAAGCCACATGTGAATCCAACTTTGCGCTGTATGTATCGCATGCATTTCCGTTAGTGTTACCTGACATAAGGTGAAGTAGGGATGAAAATGACTGATAGATTTATCTTCCTGGGATATCATGAGCAATTTCAGTTTTTTTAAGAACTACAATGAGTGGCTGGCTCTTAATATTTTATGGACTAAATGACTACCTAGTCATTTATTACTCCCTATAGTTTGTGATTTTTGCATCAACGATTAGTATGGAATGAACTATAAGAACCGCTAACCAAGCAAGATTTATCACTCTTGGTGGGATCGGTTTTATGGTTAACTAACATCATCGGATTATAAAAAATGGAAAGAAAAGGAGAAAAGTTATAATTGAAAGATTTTGATGTTAAAATCTTCAACACCTTTATGATTCCTGAAGTTAATCCTGAAATTGTGACATGACCTGTTAATGAATCCTGGCTTCGTCATTCATGTGTGGTAATGGTACTGAATTTGTATGTCTCTTCATAGAAAGAGGAAAATACAAAAATGTCTTATATTTTCTTGGCTGATTTATCTTAGAAATACCTTCATCTTTCCCAAAATTGACATAACCCAAATGTTTAGGAGAGTTTACCAAATATGGTAGTAGAGTTGTCCTCATGATTTATATATTCGTTATCTTGTAGGGTCAAGCCCACGGAGGGTCATCCTCACAGCCGCATGGGATGGAGGTAAAGGTAAAACAGCTAAATTCAAGGCACCAGTCTCAGTGAGTTAGGTTATAGGCTGACATTGTGTTTCATACTTGTATATCAGCATGTAAATGTTTCAGTTAACGTTATGTATATATTAGAAAGTCAGAAGTCTTTTTGATGAGCCTTGATTAATTCCTGCCCTTTTAGTAGAGATGTAGGACTTTTGTTTCTTAACTAGTGGAAATGAATCATGCAGTACTATAGCATATCATTCTGGCACTATCCCTTCTATATATTGAAGCAGCTGGTTTCATTTAGTAACAATTTCTTACCTTCATTCACTTGATAAAAAGCAGGCTAGATATTTTTGCTCGAAAAGTGATTTTGGCATTCTAATCCGGTGACAATGGCCAACATAAATGTCGAGAGTTTTGATGAGTCTCTTTCGTCCCTGAAAATGATTCTCTCAAGCTAGAGTTGTAGAAAAGCATAATGGAATTTCTGTAAAACCAACAATGAACAGCGTTATCGTAGCTCATCTACCAAAAATACCACGTCAAACAGTTTAATGATTTTCTTTTTACCATCTAAATAAAGTTTATGTCAAGTACAACATGCGACAGAAGTTGCGAATTCAAGAGTTTCAATATAAACGAACTCGTAAATGGTAATTAGTTTGAGCCCTCGCGATTCCCTCTAGCAATTGTACCATTGAATAAAAGACATAAAAGAAAGCATGAAACAGGTGAGTTCTATCATCTAAAAATTAATTTACCCGACTCTTGGGAAATAAATTTAGCTAAATTATACGCAAATCACACTACTCATAGTATGCAACTTTTTTGAAAAATCATAGAAATGAATAATTTAAAAAAATTACATATATGAATAAATCGTGTCAACAAAGTGATATCCCACTTCAATATTAAAAATGCTTTAAACTCTTGTCATTATTTTGTTTGAAAATAGTTAGTCCAAGCAAATTCTCACCACCCTTGTTCGAAAAAAAAAACAAAACAAAAAATCAAACGATCGATATCAAATGTCATTTTTAAGGTTAATGGGAGCCAGCAATCCAACTCTCTTTCATCTGGTCACTCGTTCTGCACTCTCTTCTACTTCTTCTGCTTCTTCTTCTTCACTCACAATCAAGGCTTCGTTTTCATTATCAACAACAACAGACATGGTGAAAGCAATCAGGGTTCACGAACAGGGAGGCCCTCAGGTAAATATAATGCATAAATTCTCTTTTTTGCTGAATTCGGTGGTGCTAATTGAATTGATGAGTGACATCGCGTCGTCGCAGGTTCTGAAGTGGGAGGAGGTGGAAATCGGAGAGCCCAAAGAAGGGGAGGTTCGCGTCAGGAACAAAGCCGTCGGAGTCAATTTCATCGATGTCTACTTTCGCAAAGGAGTTTACAAAGCCCCCTCTTTTCCCTTCACTCCAGGTTCCTTCTCAATCTTCATTCTCAATAAACAAAGTCAGTTTATTTATTTTCTTCTGTGATGTGGGTTTAGTACGTAGATGTGTGTGTGTGTGTGTGTGTGTGACACTCTACGTTGTGTTGTGGGTGTCAATATTATCCTTTTCTCGTTATTTTACTGTTTTAATTTGTTTCTTCTTTTATGTGTTTACTGCTAAAAGAATGTGTTAAGAAAGGAGAGACACAAATTCCCAAGGTATCAGGTATTGAATTCGATGCCCCTTTTTACGTGGCAGGTATGGAAGCTGTTGGAGTTGTCACAGCTGTGGGTGCTGGACTCACTGGTAGGCAGGTTGGAGATCTTGTAGCTTATGCAGGTCAACCAATGGGCTCATATGCTGAAGAGCAGATACTTCCTGCAAATAAAGTAGTCCCTGTCCCTTCATCGATTGACCCACATATTGCAGCATCCATCATGCTGAAGGGCATGACAACTCACTTTTTGGTTCGCCGCTGTTTTAAGGTCATTTTCTATGATGTTATAGTCCTTGTAGCTGAAGCTATTTTACTTTTATCTATTAGTTTTGTCATCATACTAATCCAGATTCATTAGTATATTTAGCAGATGTTAGTTTAGGACTCAGAATATTAGTCAGTTGTAGTTATTGAGAATCTCTATTAATTAGCTTTTTAATTTAGTTCTTTGTTAGTTCATATACCTAGTCCCTTTTTTTATGAGCTTGGTTGGGCTTACTCGTGGCTTTATGTTCTTTTCGTTCACTAGAACTTGGCACTTTCTAGTGTTGCTCTCCTTCTGTATCTGCTGTTTTCAACTGCGGACTATAGTATATTAACTATGACTTCATGATTTGATTTGTCTATTTTCTCTTAACAGAGTTATTGTACGTATCACTTTACAGGTTGAACCTGGTCATACAATTCTTGTCCATGCAGCAGCTGGTGGAGTTGGATCCTTATTGTGCCAGTGGGCAAATGCTCTTGGTGCAACTGTTATAGGAACTGTGTCAAATAAAGAGAAGGCAGCTCAAGCCAAGGAGGATGGGTGTCATCATGTTATAATCTCTAAAGAAGAGGATTTTGTTGCTCGCGTCAATGAGATTACGTCAGGCAATGGAGTTGAAGTCGTCTATGATTCTGTAGGAAAGGATACCTTTGAGGTAGTACCTATTCTATTCTATACTACATCCAAATTAAATTTCAAAATTAGATACTTGATAATTGAGTGGAAAACTAAAATGATTAAGATTAGATTCTATGTTAGTCCTTGTAACATATGTCCTTCTTGGTTTTAATCCCTGCATAAAATTACTATTGGTTTCAATCAGTTTGGCTTTTTGTCTTTGTTTGATATTAATTCCTATAATATCTAGGTCATGCTGAATTAGTCCGAAGTATATGTTGCGTTATATTGATTTAGTCCCTAAAAGAAGACTTCACTTTTTTTTACAAGGATTAATTCAACGTGTATCAAATATTACAGGGAGTACAACCAAATAACGAGGACCAAAAGCAAAATCACTGATTTTTTAGGATAAAAGGGTGTATACCACGAGAACTAAAAAGTTATTAAGCCAAATTGTTCATGCATGGTTGTATCCATTAGAATTTTCTTATTTTCTAATCCTTTACAGGTGATAATAATTTGGTTTGTAGATATGTGATTAGATTTATAATTTATAATTCAGACGAGCCTATGTTAATAACTAATTAGAACTAAACACCAACTAAGTCCTAGATACGATTATTACGGTTCCCCACCTACATATGAACTGATAGATGCTAATGAATTTCTCTACAGTAAACCTTTTACTAATTTAGAATTCATAATGTTGCATTCTATTAGTGTTTGGTTTCTCACTAAGTTTGTGACATGCATTAATAGTGTGAAAGGAGAAATTTGTGTTTCTTCGGAAGGTTACAGTACTTAATATCAATGGTTAAATCCAAGATTTGACAGGCTATGGATTTCAATCTATATAGCTTGAGCCTGAAATCCAAGGATTACTATCGTTAGAAAGCAGCCTTAATTGCTGTCACCCTTAACTGTCTTAGTTGCAGCCTCTTTAGGGACTTGAGATAAATTTATAGTCTGCGAGAGAAGTCAATAACAAGGCATGCATATGCTGAGCTGTGTGATTTGTGCAGGGATCTTTGGCATGCTTGAAGCTTAGGGGCTACATGGTAAGTTTTGGACAGTCATCGGGTTCACCTGATCCAGTCCCGTTATCATCTCTGGCTGCAAAATCCCTGTTCTTGACAAGGCCCAGCCTAATGCAATATGTTGTCACTCGGGATGAGTTATTGGAGGCTGCAGGAGAGTTGTTTGCTAATGTTGCTTCTGGTGTCTTGAAGGTTCGTGTTAATCATACTTACCCATTGTCAGAGGCTGCAAAAGCACACGAAGACTTGGAGAATCGGAAGACTTCAGGATCCATTGTGTTGATACCATGAGACTCTAAGTTGTGTTGTGTATAGGGGTGTTGTACACCAAATCCTTGGGTGATTCATCTTGAAAAGAACTATAGATTATAAATTATATGCTAGCGTGTGTGATTCATCTTGAAAAAAACTATAGATTATGAATTCTATGCTAGTGTGTGTTATTCACCACAAGTCGGTGTACTTAAATAAGAGTAATTTCTTTGATGACTTCACTTTGGCTGCACAGTACTCTTTTCATATTATCTTCACTTTTTAACAAGAAAATGATATTTTCCATGTTGAAAAGGGTCACTTGAAAACACCATATAAAAGGACACTTAAACATGATTTAAAATAATCTCTTAACTTTTGTTTAAAAAACTAAAGTTATATTAAAAAAATTGCAGAAACTTAAACCAAAGTTTATGCTTTTTACATAAAGGAAAAAGATTATTTAATAAAAATAATAATCAAATATTGGTCGCACTTTGATATATTTATCCTTTGTGTACTCTTCGGCCGGCCACCATAACGAATGGACCACAAACAAATCAAAAGCAAATCATAAAAATTCAGAAAAAGATTAAAACTTGGTATTCAATTATTGTTTGACTATAGAACCAATGCTTGTGGAATCTGTAACATTCATTTGGGTTATACCTTTTCCCTTTGAATTTTATGGTATTCCAAAGCAAAGCATTAGTGTACTAATACAATACAGTGCAGTTCTTCTGTTTCGAAATCATCGGCAACTACAAACATGGTGAAAGCTATCAGAGTTCACCAACTCGGTGGCCCTCAGGTCTCTTTCTTCATTTCTCTTTCAGTCTCACTTATATAATTCAACACTGAATTATGGAATTGACAAGTGGCGTGACAGGTTCTGAAGTGGGAAGATGTGGAAATTGGAGATCCAAAAGAAGGCGAGGTTCGTCTGAGGAACAAAGCTGTCGGGGTTAATTTCATTGATGTCTATTTTCGGACAGGAGTTTATAAAGTCCCTTCTTTACCTTACACTCCAGGTTTCTTTGCTTTACTACTACCAAACTTTTATTAATATTTGTAGTTGTATTGGTTGAAAACAGAGACTTAGTTTACACTTGCTCTCCAAATATTGTAATTGTACTATCAGCTGTGTAATTTGGGTCTCTCAGTTATTCATCACAAATGTGTGGATTTAGTTCCCAGATTTCCATTGAGCTAATTGGTCTACTATGTGTTGCAATTGTGTAATTTTAATCTCTTCAATTGAGATACTTGAATGACCCAATTAGTAGAATTAGAACTTGTAGACTGATCACACACTTGCAACACTTGGAGACCCAATTGGTACAATTAGAACCTGAATGAGTAAAAGGGTAATTAAGCCTAGAAAGGAAAAATAGAATATGAAGCTTTACTCTTTCTAATAATGTGGCATGGTAGGTGTGGAGGGTGTTGGGGTGGTCACTGCTGTGGGTTTTGGAACTTGCAGCCCATAGCAGTTGTTGACCTTTAGTCAGGCAACATAGTGGTCCCTCGAGAAGGGTGGTGGCTCTGATTGCAAGGTCACATTAGAGGTCAAAGGATGCAACCGGTGAACCACCGAAAATGCTTGGATGGTGTAACAGCTGCCAAGAGCAAAAGTGATCATAGAGTAGGACAGCTAAGGAGGAGAAAAATATGATCAGAAGACATGACGACTGCCAAAGAGAAGAAATGCTCACAAGGTATGGCGGTTACTAGAGCAAAAATGCTCAAAGAAAGCTGCAATTGTCAGACAGCAAAAATGTTCCCGCGGTTATTGTTTAGCCAAGATGAAAATAAAGAAGTCAGAATGACAGTCAATGAACGACAACAACTACAAATCAAAGTGACAAAGCAAGTGAATGACACAGAGCGACAAATATAATCAGATACAACAGAAGAGGTGACTAATTAGAGTTTCAATTTTTTTGTTTAAGGGAACTTAGCAGTGGAATAGTGGCAAAGCATGTTGACGAGGATGGTACCACTCTGATATCGTTAAAAAAATTATTCGTAACCGAGCATCTTATGTGCATTTGAGTAGTCTTATTATAATAAAGAAGAAATACAATAATAAGGAACAAAATCAATAAATAATAATGAGAAATATTTTCTAAGATATTCCCCTGTTTGATGTAATCAAACTATATCAGGAATTAGTAATTTTAGGCGTTCGTCCCTAAATTGATATTTACGTGATCTTGAGCGTTCGGCATTTGGTATTAGAAATTGCAGTCGTTCGTCCTTAATGGATTCTTAAGTTTAATCTTGATCGTTCGACCTTAAGTTGATACTATTAAGTCTGGATCTTTAAACGTTCGGTTTCGGTGTACTAGTCAGCGTTCGGCCTTGGTTAAATTATAATTGTGACCGTTCGGCAGTTAGTTGGTATTCTTAGGTTGGATTTTGAGCGTTCGGTCATAGTTTAATTCTCATAATGAGCGTTCGGTTTTGGTTTAAATCTGATTATGAGCGTTCGGTCTTGGCTTGATAGTCTTAAGTTTATAATTTTGAGCGTTCGGTCCCGTTTTGTTGAGCGTTCGGTTTTGATAAGGTATTCTGATTGTGAGCGTTCGGCCATCATTAAATTCTTATTGTGAGCGTTCGTCTTATTTAGTATTCTAAGTTTGAATCTTAGTCGTTCGGCATTGGTATGGTTGAGATGTGAGCGTTCGGCCTTGGTGTTGCTGTGATTATGAGCGTTCGGCCTAGGATCTGATAACGTCCGTTCTTGCAGTATTCAGGAATTAGCGTTCGGAAGAGAGCGTTCGTCCAAATGAGGTTCGGCCTTGATAGTTTAGCGTTCGGCCAAATATTGTTGAATCCAATATGACGTTCGGCCTTATTGTGTTCAAGCGTTCGGTCAAATTTTGTTAAAACTCTTAGCGTTCGTCCTAGGTGTCAATATAAGCGTTCGGCCTAATGGTGTGAAAGGTGTTTGTTGAACAGATGAAGGAGTGGGGGTTGCAACGTGCAACCTCCGCTTCACTTCTTTTATAATGGCCGAAACGAGGGACGCATTGTATGTCCAACACAAAAAAACAAAGAGAAACAGAGGCCTAGCAGAGCATAGAGCAATGTCCTCTAATCCAATAATATTGCAGAGTGAGAAGTTGACCAAGGTAGGTTTGTCGTTCAAACAGTACTTTTTCCTTGGTTTCATTTTCATAAATTATTCAATCCAACAATGTTGTGGTAGTATATACTGGAGACTTGTGTTTACCCTCGAGAAGCCGAGACTCTCAAAGAGCTAAGGAATGTCACCGCAACACACCCTTGGTAATTATTCTCTGCCACAATTCTGTCTCAAGACATGTTAACATTATTAAAATCAACAAAGACAAAGTTTGCTATCATAGTTAAGTTAAGGTCTTGGTTGAAACTCGAAAGACTGCTATAAGTTTCAGTTTTTGGTACGAGGCTTAGTTAGAATTATAACCTATTTGCTTTTACATTGTGTTTCAGTAGGGATGTGGAGACCAAGATACGAACCTAACAACCTTGCTCCGTTTCTCTCTTGTGCTGGTTTCACTGTGTTGTATTTCTCTCTCTCTTCTCTGATCCTCGTAGACACAGTGGGCTGGGTACCTGCAAAGGCACTCCGACGCTCAAGTCAACAGGGGCGTTATTCGAAATATGAAAATCTCAATCAATCTTCTCTTAGGGGAAAAACGTACCTTTTTTCTGGTGTGCTTCGTATATTTAAATTAGCATAATAAACCGTTTACCTGAAAATCCGGTCAGTTACTGAAGTTGACTATTTAAAAGTTGTAACCGTCGAATTGTGCGCTGACACTGAGTCAATTATTTCCACGATATATGGTCGTGATTCGCGGCGTTATTCAGTCAAGGTGTGTAACTGCTTAACTGCTAGATCCTGTGTGTCGATCATCATTCGTGTGTCGATCATCATTCGATGACGTGTCGGACGTATGTCTCATGTCGCGACATCGCTTATGCGGCTGTCGAGCCTCAAATGGTCGAGAGCGTCACGTGGTCGTAAGCTATTACGGTCGGTTGTATGTCTCATGTCGCGACATCGCTTATGCGGCTGTCGAGCCTCAAATGGTCGAGAGCGTCACGTGGTCGTAAGCTATTACGGTCGGTTATCAAGTGATCGACCAAGCTGTGTGGTCGAACGTCATTACAGTAACCTTCAGTGACCGTTGGAGGGTTAGGCATCCTATAGTACGAGGCTTAGTTAGAATTATAACCTATTTGCTTTTACATTGCATCTTGTAGATTTGCTTCTTTTATGTTTCTTGTTTTTAGCTTCTACATCGTTTTAATGAATTTGTGGTGTGGTTATTGTGTTGATCGTGGTCCCCATTCTCAGAATCCACCTAGAGTTTTTCATTCATCTGAATATTTGTGTTAGCAGTGTCTGTGCTCAACTAGTAAACATTAAAGGGCTTTGTTTCTTTAATTTAGTTACCATATCCAACATCAGGAAACTGTTTGTGTTATACCATTTTCACTATGCAGGGGATTTATGGGCGCTGATCCTGATGCGGGTCAGCTAATGGCCTTGCTCTTGAAGCTGTTGAATGCTAAAAAGACCATTGAAGTGGGAGTTTTTACAGGATACTCTCTTCTCCTCACTGCACTAACCATTCCAGACGATGGAAAGGTTTGCACTTTTCTTTGTTATTTGGTACGTTTAATATGTCTGTTTTATGTCACCAACTCCATTGTCTGTGTGGTGTAGATTATAGCCCTGGATCCAGATAGAGAAGCTTATGAGATAGGACTACCATTCATTAAAAAGGTTGGTGTAGAGCACAAGATCGACTTCATTCAGTCTCCAGCTCTACCTGTTCTTGATAAACTATTAGAAGACGTGAGTATGATTCTGTGTTGCTGTCATGTTACTGACATAACAATGTCATATTACGAGACAGAAAATTGTCTATAATAAATTAAGACCCTAGTTTTTGTTTTTTCTTTTGTTTCTTTCTCCCTTGTACGTAAGAGGATCTAACTCCTTTTACTTTATAGTTAGTTTTTGTTTGATATTTGGGTTCTGTTTCTTCTGTTACAGGATTCAAATAAGGATAGTTTTGACTTTGCCTTCGTTGATGCTGATAAAGATAACTACTGGAATTACCACGAGCGGCTTCTTAAACTGGTGAAGATTGGTGGGTTAATAATCTATGATAATACCCTCTGGGGTGGAACTGTTGCCTGGCCTGAAGAGGATGTTCCAATACCCAAAAGAAAATACAGGCAGGCTGTTGTAGCTTTCAACAAAGCAATTGCAGATGATTCTCGTGTTGAAATTTCTGTTGTTTCAATTGGTGATGGCTTCACTATTTGCAGGCGTGCTTAATGAACACCATTCCCAAATGTTTCGTGCTCAATAAACACCATTTCCGAATGTTTCGTGCTGTGATCCAAGTGAACTTAATGTACTGTGTTTTTGGTTTTTCATTCTGCTTTTCCTGTGGATGGTTAAAATTGATTTGCCTCAAACTGTGGGGTTATTTGACTGTAATGTGAATCACCGAGTGTTGCTGTTTACTATTAATAAAATAAAATGTGTGATTCTTGGCCTACAATGGAACGTCAAGTTTGGTATGCAGAAATAAGGTGGATACCTAAATTAGTCCAAAAACAACATCGAGGACACTTCAATCTCACAAGAAAAACTAACCATTGAATTTCTCAAGATTATAAGATGAAACACTAATACACAAAATAGCTAAAAACATCTACCGAATATAATTTTGAAACCTCTTTACAGTGACTTTCTTCAGAAATTAAATTGAGTTGTTCAAAGCTACACATAACCAACAACCTATCACTAATTTTCGTAGATAAAAAATTAATAATGTTATTATATACGTAACAATGTAAGGGCAAGGATAGAAGGAATTTACAACTGCTACGCAAAGATCGAACGTCACAATTGAAAATTTACATACTTTACAAATGAACTGCCACACATATCACAAATGTTTCTGCACACATCTAAAATTAAAATATCAATAAACTTACTATTTTGAAATTTTCATATCTAACTAGTAATATGAATGATGCCGATGTTCACTGTCTTCCATGAAATATTAGAACAAGGTAATACTTAGAAATCTGGAGCTGAAATTTTCACTAGCAGAGGTATTTCTTATTTCACCCTAAATTGGATGGCAAATGCATTTGTACACGTCTATTTCAACATTCGAGTTTACTGACGAGCTGAAAAATGTAGCAAAATAATTGGGCTTGAATTTGTTAAGCATATCATAAATGACTACTGAGAAACAGGGATGGAGATTAATTAAAACGTTGTCATCGTTTACATGAAATATCTTCTTATCCAAAACTGCAATTCTTGAGAAAAAGGAAACCACTGCGTAGAATGATAGAATTAACCCTGGACTACATGACTTGGAACTTGAAGTACATTAAGAAATAGGAGGCATAACATTCCTTCATGTTTAAAATACCATTTAACCAAAACAGGACTAATTTCCACAAAGCATCGAATGCAATTCATCATACTCTCCATGCATGAGCTGCTATCTTATAACATTCATACAGGAAAAAAAAATCTTTGAATGTTTATCTGGAAACATAACTGAACGTGATACACAGCCAAAATAGCATGGCAACGATCATTTCAGTGAAAGTAACCAAGAACCTGGCCGCCTACATTCTTCTTAATGGCTTCTTCATGATCCAAAACACCGTCAGGAGTAGTAATCACAACATAACCCCACTGCACACAGCAATAGAAAGGCACAATTATCTTTTTCCTTTGATTTCCATTGACATATCATTCTTAAAACACAAATTATAACAACCACAATCAGACAAAAACAGCAGTCGGAAGCTGTGACACGAAAACGAATCATTAACATAAACCAACCTGATGAGTAGGAAGAGTCTGCAATCTGTAGGCTTCAAGATCCCTTGCCTTCATATCTTTTCGGTATGTAAGAGCCTTGCAATCGTTAATCCTACCTTGTAGTTCAACCGTTATCCTCCCCACTCTATGCGGATCATAGACTTGAAAGTCTTTGATATAACCTATTAGGAATTTAAGCCAAATTAACTACACTAACAGTGGCACAGTACAGAGTAACTGTTAGAATCTTAAAGAACTTTATATCGGTTCATGGACCCTTGCAATCTTAAAGATATTTCACACACGGAAAGTCATGCTCAGACTCAGACGGAAAAGGATGACAGTAACCAAATCAACAACGAAAGTCATTCAAACTCTGATGACATAAATTTCAGAGACTGAAATCACTTTTGAAAAGCGAATTCATACCATTTCATTATTGCCAGATTTGAAATTGTGAAGCAGTTAAAAGGGGTTTCGAGTTTTAGAAAAAAGAATACAAATTATAAAAATAGTGGCTGGAGAAAGAAAAGATACCATGGTTTTTCATGATTCGGAGAAATGAAGACATAACAGTGGAAATTGGCTTGAGTTCCACCATAGCTTTCCCTCTTCTCTCTGCATTCACCATACTCCTCAAGGCATCGTTCAGGATCCTCCTTCCCATCTCTCTAAATTCTCTAACCAAACCTCCTATTTCTCTCACTAGGGTTTTCGAAATATATATATATATATATATATATATATATATATATATATATATATATATATATATATATATATAAAATAAAAGGTAATAATTTCTAATTAAAATTTGAAATCGAAACACCTAATTCTTAATTGTAAAATTCAATTAAAAAAATCATTTTTCCTGAAGGCAACACAATACCACCATAAAATTCAGTCTTCCGCAGCGTAACCCTATCCAACCTCGCGTAGCTTCTACCCCCAAACTGCCGTAGGCGACGACGGCGACGGCGACGGCGACGGCGAGCAGAACAAGAGTGGAACCCTAATTCCCTAATCTGTGAGTTTTCTTCACTCTCCGATACCAAACCACTAAAAAAAGTTGAAAAAGAGAAGAGATAAAAGTTCAAAAGGTATCTTTTGTTAATGTGAATACAATAATTCACTCTCTTTGGATATTCTTGTAAACCTCACCCTTTATGATCTCACTTCTTTGCGTGTTTAACTTCCCAATTTCCTAAGAACACTTTGCACATATTCATGTAATGTGTCAGTTGGTGGCTTTATCATATTTTTGGTCAAATACGAACACTTGAAATTGATAAGCTGTTTATATTGTTTTCCGAAACTAATCACAAATTGCATTGTTTTGTAGTTCTCCTACCTTGGTAGTTACGGTAGCCAGCATATTGATTTTAACACGGGATTTGCAAGTCCTATTTGAAGTGATTAGTGGGGGAAGATTGAAGTTTTGCTTTGAAATAATTGACATTGATTTTATGAATAATAGTGAGTTGGCGGTTGGTTGTCACTTCTGTG
Source organism: Vigna umbellata (assembly GCF_029865625.1). Lineage (NCBI taxonomy): Eukaryota > Viridiplantae > Streptophyta > Magnoliopsida > Fabales > Fabaceae > Vigna > Vigna umbellata. The sequence goes on along the minus strand of NC_142167.1, from coordinate 44,881,553 downwards.
AACAAGGGCAAAGCCAGCAAGCATGTGGTAGTTGTTGTTTTATGTGAGAAGAAAAAGCGATACATTTGTAAACTTTTGCAAGTAAAATGGCAAACAGCAAATATGAGTATGTCAAGTGTTTTGAAGTTGAAGACGAGGTCATGTTTCCCAATATCATCCTTGTTTGGATCAATGCCTGTAGCCTTCATAAACCTTATGATCTAAACACGTTGAAGATGATGAACTCTTGTGCTGTTGAAATTCTTGAAGAGTATGCAGATGTAGTCTTTGCATATGGATTTAGCGATGAGTATACTTTTGTATTGAAGAAGACCTCCAAGTTTTATGAAAGGCGTGCTAGCAAAGTGTTATCCATCATCACTTCATTTTTCTCCTCTGTTTTTGTGAGAAAATGGGGTGAATTCTTTCCGCACAAGGAACTGCAAAGTCCTCCTTCCGTCCATGGGCGAGTCATACCTTGTGCGTCCACAGAAGCCCTTCAAGCTTATCTTTTGTGGCGGCAGAATATTTGTCATTTGAGTAATCAACATGAACAATGCCTTTGGCGTCTTGTTGAACGTGGAATGAATGAGAAGGAAGCATGGGATTTTATCAAGGGTTTTGACAAAAGTGATCTAAACAATCTTTTATTCGATGAGTTCAATGTCAATTACAATACACTAGAGCCAATATTTCGACAAGGTTCTTGTCTTCTGAAGACAGTGGTAGAGGATGTTGTGAAATACACAGATAACGGTGCTCCAATTAAAAGGCACAGACGGAAGATAATCCCTGTGCATTCCAAGAAAATAACTGGAAAGAGATTTTGGAATGAGCATATCCTTCTTTTGAAGGAACTTGGTGGTTTTATTGAAGAGATTAACAATGTGACTCCAGAGTATGTGAGATCCTTTGAGTTTGATAGCAAATTGATGCCATCTACATGGATTGTAGTTCGAATAGATGGATGCCACTTCCACAGATTTTCTGAGGTACATGAATTTGTGAAGCCAAATGATGATAGAGCCCTTAACCTGATGAATTTGTGTGCAGTTGCTGTCTTAGAAAAGTTTTGGGAGGATATAGTCTTTGCCTATGGGGTTAGTGATGAGTACAGTTTTATTATTAAGAAAACCTGTAATCTTTACCAAAGGAGAGCTAATAAAATGGTTTCAGCAATTGTGTCTTTCTTCACATCCACTTATGTGATGAGATGGAATGAGTTCTTCCCACAAAGCGAGTTAAAATACCCTCCTTCCTTTGATGGGCGAGCAGTGTGCTATCCATCTACTGAGATTCTAAGGGACTACCTTTCATGGAGACAGGTGGATTGCCACATCAACAATCAATATAACTCTTGTTTCTGGAAGCTAGTTGCATCTGGAAAAAGCAAAAGGGAAGCTCAGAATAGTTTAAAGGGTGGTCAGTTGCAAAAGAAAATTGAAGAATTGGCTATTGACTACAATAAATTACCAGTCATGTTCCGACAAGGATCCTCAGTTTATAGGGACAAAGTAGACACTGTTCCAACTCACGAGGAGAATGGTAACTCTTTTGAAAGTAAAGGAAAGGTCATTGTAGAACATGTTGACATTATTGGACCAACCTTTTGGTTGGAACACCTAAACATCCTTGATGAATAGGTGCATGTGTAGCCATTGAGTCTCCAAATTGAGTACAGGATAAATACAAAATTTTACGAGTATAACCAATCATGCACCCTCACTGTCCCTGTTTTGAAAAAAACTTTCGTTTCAGTTTACTTTTCTCTTTCTGCTTTATTTTAAAAAAAGTAATAATCGGTATATTTGTCTCTGAAAACAAAAAAACTCAGCCGATAATCATTGTAACACAAGCAAAAGAGATACCGCTATAAGAAAAAAGATAAACACTTTGGATTTTCATGTACTTAACTGTTAATATTTATCAAAATTAAATTAGAAAAAGTCTAACATATCACCTTTTATCTCTAATAAATAAATCTGTTAATATTTATGACAAATCAAGTAGCAAATGTAAGTTTATGAGCTTAACACCGATTTCTCCATCTGAGTGGTAGCCCTTCTTCCAATTGCATGTATTGTTAGCACGGAACCGAACGGAAACTCGCAGGTTTGACAACACTTGGTATCAAAATCAATGTATGAGATGTATATGTACTATGTATGTGGAATTCATATTAACTTTTTTTCTTACGTTTTTTTACAAATAATAGTTGTAGCAAATGAGATTGCGAGACTCAGAGAGCATGTTCAACAAAACAGAGGAATGGCAGTTCAGTTACAATTAACACTAAAAGGAAGACCAAGACCAAGACCAACAATGAGCAATTTGATATCTCAAATCAGAGTTAGAACAAGATATGTTTATTTTTATTGTCTCGGTAATACTTTAGAACGATCAACAAATTAGATAAAATATTTGTTCATTTCAAGGCACAAAACTCCTGATATAAGTATTAAAAAACTTGACTTCCCTTTACGGAAAACCTCAAATTTAATGCTTGTAAAGAAAGGAGTTGGGAGAACTTTATCCCTAATCCTACATTGAAATGACTCAACATGGATAAGTTGTGATTTAATGACTAGTAAATACTAAGCGTATCAAATAAAGTGCTAAATCTAAAACTTTTGTAATTTAGAAAAGCCATTCATGGTTGTACATCGTAATTTCTGTAAGGCTACTCTTTCTTTAAGTATGATGATTACAACACTCGCGTTTAGCAAATTTCTCATTTTGTTTTTTTCTTTAAAAAGGATGTGGCATGTAGAAAAATCCTGTCAACTTCATCCAGCTTTTTTTCCATGTTTTTCGAATTCAGAGACATTTGTCGTAGATGCTCCTCAAAATCAATTGTTTCTCCATTGCTTTGCTCTGGAAACTTATCAAACTCGTCCAAATAAAGAGGTTTTTCCTCTTTGGTGAAATTCTCTACATCCGAATCTGTCTCAAATATATCTGATAACTTATCGGAATCAGAATCCAACTCAGAGTCATTATCTGTCTCATCTTCTGTGCATCCAATGTTATCATCCATCAACTCTTGGTGTTTAACTGAATTGTCTAACTGAAAATTTGAAATTCTCTCTCTGTCAATGTCCTGGATTGCGTCAGAAGCATATGTATTACTCTCTGCTGCACTTTTGAATTGCGCTTGCAGAATTTCAAGTTCTTGCTCTAGTCTTGGAATATGTCTCCTCACAGCACGGAGAGCATCCCTGTATTTGGATTTATCCAATGCCTGCAAAAGATGAGAATCAACATCATGAAGGCACCGAAGAATTTTTAAAATAAAAAGAAACATCAAATTTTGTGAAACAGACAAGTAGCATGAACATGAGTGATTGTATGTATGCATCAAAGGTCCGCAAATGCAAAATTTCAAACGTAGCCGTGGTTGTGCAACTGAAGCATTATGTAGTAGAAATTTCACCATAAAATTCTGGACAATGAAAGACCAAGAACTGTTGGAGGATTTTGAAACCCCACACCCAGTTAAACTCAATTTCTATTCTGTATTAAAAAGTGACTAAAAATTTAGTACACAACACAGTACCTTCTTTCTCGAAAGTGACACTCGTGGAGACATAATCTCTGTTGGAGGTTGGGAGTAGTTTTTCCCTCTGTACATTATTATTGTGTTATCTTCATGAATGTCAAGCACTATACCTCCAGTCAATCTTGCCAGCTCAACAGCAATGTCCTTAACCTCCTCTGCTGAAAATGTCTTCACCACTACTTTCAAGGTCTGATGTTTTTTCCAATGTAGATGCATGTTCAAAATTACACCTTGGTAAATTCCTCGCCTTCCAACTGGCACATAATTTTTGCATTTAAGGCCCATCTTTAAGAAGAAAAAGTGCTCTTCCGGTGTCAATATCTCAGGATCGTGGGTTGTTTCAGAAGATTCAGCAGGCTCAATCTTTTTTAGGGCTTCACAGAGTCTCTCTTCTTTCTTTCGAGCCTAGAATGATGGAGAAAACACTGTATGTTCAATAACTGACGCAACAAAATCAAATTAAGTTTTCATAACACTTTTAACTGTATGATGTATTCAATTACGGTATGAATAGTTTGTACATAGAAACACTAGGATCAACCTTCGTTTGAGGAAAAAAAATGTCTTCTTCAGACAAACCCATGATGTTGTACCAAGATCAGAGAAATTTGATTGGTGTAGGCAGGTTGAAGAGTGTTCAAACCCCTGAAGTTGTCTTGTGTATATATTTTTATCTCTAGATCACAGAAATGGAAAAAATAGCTTATTGGTCAGAGTTTTGGTTGAATGCTAATTAAAATGGTTCTGTCAAGCTTACCATGTTAAGACAATCTAGGTACGATCCACTCCTTATCCAGATCTTGGATGTTTGGGATCTCCTCAGCAGACTGGGAGAGGACCAGGATCTCATGAATTCCTGGAGGAGGGGTTTACCTCAAGTATCTTCTCCTATCTCTGGATCACTTTGAGAATATGGACGTCCACTGAATAATACTACACGTTCTGATTTTTCCTAATTTTCATTCTACTCTTGGTCCAATACTACCACTCATATAATGAGTTAATTACATAGAACCTCTTACTCACCCTTGTTTGAGAAAGATAATTGCTCGAAATTTTATGTACAACATATCCGTCTGTATTACGTAGATACTATACTAGGGCAGAGATTGATTTTTTACAAATAAAGATTACATTTTTACCCTGATTTCTGGTTCTGTACCTAACAATGTCTTATCTCTTAAAAATCTAGATATCTTCAAACACTATTTACCAAACATATTTTGACAAATTCTATGAAAATTAAAAAAGACAAAAAAAAAATACTTGAGGAATTAGATGGAAAGTTGTTACCTTATTATAAAAATGAATGCACTAAAATAATTCTGTAAATTAAAGACTGAAAGATTTAATTCATGTTTATCTTACTGAAATTATGTATTTAAAGATTTGAATAGGTATAGCGCAACAATCCAACATTCAATACAGAGAACCATAAATTTATTTTTATCTTTATTGACAACAGGACATGGTTTAAGAAATTTAAGCAGTTCTATCTCTAAATTATTTTCACAGAATATTGCTTGAAAGGCTTCTAGTGTTCCAGTTGATTTCATAAGCAAGTTTTAGCATACATTAGAAGAAAACACTATCCCATTACAAAGTTTCCAACAGCAACAGATTTATTTTTATCAAGAGCATCACTATTTCATGAATATGTGACAGAATCCTAGTGTTTCAGACTAAAAGGTAAACACAAGCCATGAGTAGTATGAAAATACTAATAAGAAATACAAACCTATGTATAGATATTGCAAGAACAGGGAGGCAAAGGTGCAAAAAATAAAGAATCAGCAAAACCATACGTACTGTTTGAAAACAATAGAAAGGTCCATATAAAATAAAAAATAAAACTTACCTTCAACAGTTTGTATAAAATGTTTTCCTCTGATGTCATCCTTTCATACTCTTTCTTCTTCTTAAATCTAAAGAACTTCAGCCATCTTACAACTGCTCTTTTCCCTTTCAATTTTTTCTTATTTTCTTTGGCACTGCCATTACCCTCATTACCACTCGGGGCCTTCTCAGAATCCTGATAGTGTTTCTCTGCAACCTTATTGTTATACTTCAGAAATGAACATGAATGAAAGCCTATGCTTCCCAGGATAGAACATGTTTTCATATAGGCTTAATTACCTACTTAGTCCCCAAGTTCGGAGGTAATTTGCTGTTTAGTACCCGGTTTTAAAAATGTAGGCATTTGATACCTATGTTTTGAAATTTGTATCAATTGAATCCTACCCACTTAACGCCGTTATAAATCTAACGTTTTTCTGACATCAACTTTGAATTGTGGACGAGCGGTAGTGGACGAGCGTCCGAGCGTCGTTGGACGAGCGTCCTCTTCTGTTGGACGAGCGTCCTCCTCTGTTTGGACGAGCGTCCTCCACTGTTGGACGAGCGTCCTCCACTGTTAGATGAGCGTCCTCCTCTGTTTGGACGAGCGTCCTCCTCTGTTTGGACGAGCGTCCTCCACTGTTGGACGAGCGTCCTCCACTGTTGGACGAGCGTCCTCCTGTGTTTGGACGAGCGTCCTCCACTGTTGGACGAGCGTCCTCCTCTGTTTGGACGAGCGTCCTCCAGTGTTGGACGAGCGTCCTCCTCTGTTTGGACGATCGTCCACAACCGCTCGTCCACAATTCAAAGTTGATGTCAAAAAAACGTTAGATTTATAACGGCGTTAAGTGGGTAGGATTCAATTGATACAAATTTCAAAACATAGGTATCAAATGCCTACATTTTTAAAACCGGGTACTAAACAGCAAATTACCTCCGAACATGGGGACTAAGTAGGTAATTAAGCCTTTCATATAATAGAGCTGATAAAGAATAGGTTCCTGGCCACGAACCTTGCACACTACATAGTCCAAGCTACAGCAGTGTAAGTCAATATCGAAGCAAACTTCTGTTTCAATTATGTTTCTTTTATTCTCACACAATATTGCAAGCTAAACCAAAGAAAAAAAAACTCAAAAAATTATTAGTGTAGTAAACTGAATATTACCTTCCAATTTCCTTTTTATATTTTTTACTACAATTCTAAAGTTTATCTTCCTAGCATCCTCATTTTACTTAAGTAGGCAAAAATCCAATATAATAAAGTGCAATTTTTTTGTTTGCAGTGTTCAAGATTGGATAGTAATGAAAACAAGACTAGTCCTTGAAATGTAAAACAAGATTTGAAATTAGTACCTTGTTTTTGGAAACGAGGAATTGAAGGAGAGATTGTTGTGGAAATGAAATTTAGTGAGAGGGCGTAATGCCAAAAGCCTCCACGCCATATTTCCCAATTTCTAAAGGACGAAAATGAAATTCAGCGTAGAACAAACGATTACCACATGCTTGCTGGCTTTGCCCTTGTGCACAGAAATGACAACGAAGCGAAAGGTGCTGAATTTATGGGTAGTGGCTGCATAAAAGGGTTCATCTATAGTAGTAGCTGCATAACCTATCTGGGACTGGGGTGGAATACCCACATCATTGTTTTACAAGATTTTGGTGGTTAGCATTATGAGCACAAGGGGGTTGAGTTTTAGAGGAGGAGTTGGTATTGTTAAAGATTATATGAACACAAAACAAGAAATTTATACGCTTCAAAATTTCAATCGCACTCACTTTTGGAATGTAAAGAGAGAGAAAAGAATCTCAAGATCTCTGAACCTGGCCACAGCAACAATAAGAGGAAGCCAAAGACTGATACTTTAGGGAGAAAACCCAATTTGATTTTGAAGCTCCAAAATGCCTTTTTGTCATGGAAACAGCCGTTCAAAGCCCTTGGTTTTTACCTTGCGGTTTTTGCACCAAACTAGGCAAATATGCCCTCTTTATTATCAAAATGGGCAAATTTTGACCCAAAGTGAAGTCGTGGGGGGCCAAAACGACTTCAATTGAAGAAGTCGTGCCCCCCCTGCACGACTTCACCCTGTTCATTTGACCAGGGTTGAAGTCGTGCACCCCCAACACAACTTTACTTTCTTTTAATTTTTAACTTTTATTAATCTGGTGCGATTCGGCAAAATTCTGCAGAAACGAGCGTACGTCCGAACAGTGCTCGACCAAATCGTGGTCGGCAAAATATAGGTGATGTAAATGGAGCGTACGTACAAATAGTGGTAGGCCAAGTGAGCGTTCGGTTTTGTATTCTCATGTAACGAGCGGTAGGATTCTTCCTTGAATAAAAGTTAGTAATATATTAGACGTTCGTCCTTAATTTAGTACTCTCATGAAGCAATCTCGAGCGTTCGGTCTTGGTAGATTAATGATTGTGAGCGTTCGTCCTAATTTGGTAGTCTCGGCTGGTGAACCTGAGCGTTCGGTCTTAAATTGGTAGGTTTCAATCTTGAGCTTTCGGTCTTCGTGAAACAGTGATCGTAGGCGTTCGTCTTTAAATTGGTATTCTCAGAGAGTGATCTTTAGCGTTCGGTCTTGGTTCTGTATTAGTATTTTAGGCGTTCGGTCTTAAGTTGTGTTCTTAGGCTTCAATCTTGAGCGTTCGGTTTTGGTGTAATAGTGATTATAAGCGTTCGTCCTAATTTGGTATTCTCGGATAATGATCCCGAGCGTGCGGTCAATCTTGAGTGTTCGGTTTCAATCTTGGGCGTTCAGACTTTGTGACTTAGTGATTGTTTAATTGTGATTGTGAGCGTTCGGCCTTAAGATAGTATTCTTAGGTTTAAATCTTGAGCGTTCGGCCTTGGTGATTGTGATTGTGAGCGTTCGGTCTTAAGTTGGTATTCTTAGACTTGGATCTTGAGCGTTCGGCCTTTAGTTGGTTTTAAATAAAAGTATAAAATTTATTTATTTAATAATATTAAAAAACTTTAATTATTAATTAAAGATGATTTTAATTATTTTAAATACATTTAAAAATATTTTTTAGAAATTATAAATGATTTTAATTACTAAAAGTTAAAAATTAAAATAAAGTAAAGTTGTGTTGGGGGTGCTCGACTTCTCTTATTGAAGTCGTGAACCCCCTACGATTTCAATTTTTTTTATAATTTTTTATTAAAAACGGGATGGTAATCGATTACAACATGTGGTAATCGATTACCATACCCTAAAGTGGTTTTTGGGGTGCACGACTTCAACTCTGGTCAAATGAACAGGGTGAAGTCATGCAGGGAGGGCACGACTTCTTCAATTGAAGTCCTTTGGGTCCCCCCACAACTTCCCCATTTTCGTAATTTTGGTTGAATTTGTTCATTTCGGTAATATTAAAGGCAAATATGCCTAGTTTGGTGCAAAAACCTTACCTTGCTCTATTTCAAGACTAAAATAGGTTTAACGGGTCAATAGGTTCCTATTTTCGTCCCAAATTTGAAATACGTCTCTGTTTTATTTGAAGTCTTAATTAGATCTTTATTTTTGTTAATTTGATGCAAATAAATCTTTTTCGTCAATTTCAGAAAACGGCGTTAAGGAGTGCGTGACGTGGTGTGTGTGAATGAATTTTTTAATACTAAGATATTTTTAATGAAGTAATTATAGTATAATCCGTGCTGAAATTAATGAGACAGAGGGAAAATTTGGAAAAACTTAATGTTTTGTTTGCTGAAACATCTCTGGAAGGGAGAAATCAAAATCAAGTTGGGGATTTTTCTATTCTAGGGCTCGTGTCGTCTCAGAGTTGGGAAAGAGTGGATGCTGTTGGAGTGGATGCCCGAGGGAGAATCAAATGCAGAATTCACGTTCAACATGTTCTTCGACTTCCAATGGCTAGCAGAATGGAGAGGCGAAGGTCGTTTTTCGTGGTGCATCACCCCTTTGTCTGTGTGGAGAGAAAACAGTGGTGAAAACAACTGGAACGGCTAAGAATAGAGGGAAACAATTTTGGGGGTGCCCTAAGTATAAGGTAACCGAAACGTGGATGAGTTGTTTGTTTTACTTCAAAGTCCTATTCATTGGGTTTTAATTTTTTTTTACAGAACGGGCATGAAAACGATGGTTGCAATTTCTTCAAATGGTGCTGTGATGATGGTAATGAAAGATGTTATACGAATCTGAAGTGGGAAGGAAAGCATGAGTGTTTGTCAAAGACAGAAGAAATGGGTGGGGTAGCGAATATGGTGATTGATTTGAAAAATTATGTGAAGGTTGTGAAAAAATGAATGAAGTTGTTGATAGGGGCTGTTTGTTGTTGCTGTGTGGTTAATATTATTGTAATTTCAATATGGATGACAAATCCATAATGTATTCTGCATTTTCTTTGTCATAGGATGCAGTAGGTGATGAAAACGGGATGAACAATGTATTGAACTAGCAAAAATGAATGAAATCATGTTCTATTTTCGTTTTTCTTGTTATTGCAATACCAACCTAGAACCAGTGAGAAAGGGGGAAGAAGATAAACGACGGAGAGAAGAGAATGGACCGAGACATATAAGTGGACATATATATGGAATACAATATATAATATTTTAAATAATACATTCCAAAATATAAAATATAAAATAAAAATTAATTCATTTTGAATTACATAATCTAAAATACAAATATACAATTTTAAATAAAATTTTATTATTCTAAATTATAAATTTCAAAATACACAAAATTATATTTTAAATTATCCATTTAAAAATAAAAAATAAAACGTATATTTCAAATTATGTATTCTAAAATACAAAAATTATAGTTCAGCCGAATAATACATTTTAAAATACAAAATAAAAAATATATGGTAAATTATGTATTTCAAAAATACAAAATTTACATTACAAATTGCCCTGTTGATAAATTTATGGAAGAAACTGCCTAGTCACAAAATAGAATCATCTTAGTTGACGTAATGCACCACCCTCCCGCTAGGATGAATCAAGATGTTCAGACTAGCATAAACATTTTTCCGAAGGTGTTTTCGTGTTAAGGTTTATTAATCAACTATGTTTCATGAAAAACAGTGACATAATTTTATCACGCCTCAAAAGATGAAAATTTTATTGAACAAAATTAGTAATACAAACAAGCTACAAATATGCCCTAGTCCTGCCTTTGTTAGTTTGAATTCACCAAGATGATTAACATTTCAGCAGCACAGCTGAAATGTATTTCAAAGCCAAAAATCAGGAATCACCAATGCTTCAAAATTACATAACCTCAGCTTCTTTTAGAGGTGGTTGAAGATGCAGGGTCCAAATTGATATGAGACTTGTCTGATTGATGCATATTATCAGAACTTCCTGCATCAGCTTTCTCAAGCAAAACTTCTCGTTGCAATTCTTTCAACATCTCCTTCAAACCTTTCTCATCTTCCATCAGCTTAAAATCATCCAGGTTGGCTTCAGAGTTGTCAACTTTATGCATAATTGCATTTTTTTCTGCTTCAACTTGCTGAGGAGAAGCTTGTTTCTCCAATGCCTTCATCATCATCTCTGATGTTCTCTCCTCCCCTTGTAGTTGCATTTTCATTATAATCTCAGCTTCATTGTCTAGAGGCTTGAAATAGTCTTCAATGGCTGCCTCCTGCAAGGAATGTGCATCTTCTTATGCAACAAATTTGAGTGCCACAAATGAAACAATTATACTGTGCACATGGAAAATAAATCAAATATCATATAAGAACTTTCATAGAATAGACGAATATTTTAATTAAGATACAATATGACAGAATATGAATGTTTCCATTCAAAAAGAAAATGGCAGAATATGAATCTGAATCGTCCAATTTTAATATCAACAAAAGTTGGAAAAATAGCCTGCATGTCACACTGAAGTTCTCAATGGATGTTGTGTTGGTATAACTTCTCAAGGGAAAAAGAACAGATAAGTTTTTGTTTAGAAGACATTCTGACAGCATATTATAAGTGACAGAAAAGGATTAGAAATTTCAAAAGAAAAAATATACTTACATGCATCCTAAATTTCCAAAATTTATATTTTTCCCAGAATACAACTTACAGTTTCTTCCAGCTTCTTGTTCAAATTTTGCATCTCTTCAACCATTCGACGAACCTCAGATAAAATAATCTTCTCAGGTTCTTTATTTATGGCTGCTTTCCTTGCTTGGGCCTTTTCAATGGGAAAACATCAGAATGGAAATAAAGAAATTACACAATAGCCTTCATCATCACGCAATGAAAAATGAATGTTACAAGGTTAAAATCCACATGTCACCAATGTGATATTGGAGAGCCCAGGGCCTTATAAACCCCAAATTAGAATCCAATTCGTTCAATGTTGGACTAAAATTTCATACATTGCAATTGGATCCTAATGGAGGCCCCAATTTGACTTTTAAAATAGACTCACTAGGCTATTACAGTTTAAAAAGAACCTTAGCTTCAGATGAAATGGTTCACAACATTCAATGGTCTGTTTTCTCGTGATATCTAAAAGATAACAGAAACTAACACCAGCAAGAATGTAAACGTTTGTAGAAGAGAAAATGGTAGACCTGTTGTACGCGTTGTTCAAGCTGGAGCCTATAAGATCGTATTCTTCGCTCTTCATATCCAGAAAGCACCCTGACATAAAAGAGGGCTTTCCTCCCAAAGTCTAACAACTTATTCATGTTGACAAATCATCAACAACTATCTGTTTTGGAAATTTCTGTATACAGGAATCCAACTCAGAAATGCCAGGGAAAATACACATTCACTGTTGATTAAATTGATAACTCTAGAAAGGATTAATTAATAAGTTCCATACAACTTCCAAATAGAATCAAACCTCGGCTAAATTCTCACTAAACAACACACAAAAAATGTCATGTTTACAGTAGGAAGCCCTATTATCCCTGCAGGTATGTTTGGTAGTGAGATTTAGAAGGGAAAAGGGAGAGTAATATTATTGTTTTCTTCTATGGCTTTCTTAAAACTGGTAAAAGGGCCCAACAGCTCCAGGTATCAAATCTACCATCAAGACCCATAAAAGAAATAACCCTTCAAACAAAATTAACAAAGCCATGCACTATTAACAGAGCCATTCACAAAGAACAGACCACAAGAAATCAACAGTTAACAAAACAACCAATAAAGATAGCCAAAGGGAATCTCTGTGAGACCCTTAATAATTAGCTTAAGTTAATCCTGACATCTCACCCTTAATGCTTGCCACCTCATTCCCAGCCATTTAAAACCCACTTCCTAATCTGATCACAATTCTGTCTGACGTGCACGAAGCACCACGCTCATCATTCTCTGAAACATTAAAACGCACTAAACTCTGCATGCACACACGCCACTTGTCACGTTGGAATCTTCTAAATCAGAGTTTGGTGTGCATGTGGCAACCTGTGACACGTTCTTCCAATTGAACGTTGGTTTGACAAAACCAGACTTTTCGAAAACTCTCTCTCACTTGCACGAACTCATCTTCAACCTCTGAACTCACCCTTTCATCTTCTCCAACTTCTCTCTAAAAACCCTAAACTTCTCTCTACTGTAATCCTTACGTTTCTTCTCCAATCACGTTTTCAGCACCGTAGGAACACCCACTGCACTAAGAGCTATCCATTGGACCGAACAGCTTCAAAGACTGACACTGGTAAGTCCCTTTCGTAGTTCGTCCTTAGGTTCTGGAAAAATAGAGTTTTAGTTGCATGCAAACTGGTATTCTAAGTGTTCTGTAATCTGTGGTTAGATTTGGTTCTGGAAGAGTCAAGAATCCTAAGCAAAACGTAGTTGGACGAAGCCATTTTTATACATCTAGAACAAGCTTGAATTTCAATCCGGGTAAGGGAAGCTTATATGTTTAATTTATACTGTATGTTGAATGATCTGAGTTGCATGAATGAAGAATATAAGATTTGAGTTGTATGGATGATCACTGTTATTGTGCATGTATGAATTTCATGAAGTTGAGCTGTTATGAATGGTTACTGAGATCTGATATGAATTCTGGTTTTGATTGATCTGTTATGGATGAACACTGACTTTTATGTATGATATATGTTGTTGATCTTGATTAAAAAGCATGTTGAATTGATTATGTATGAATGGAGTATGTTTATGATATATTTGGAAGGATTTGGATATTGAAACTGTATGATAATGATGTTGAAGGTGAATTAAATCTGGACTGAATGTTATAAAGTTGGAAAAAAAATGAAATCTGGAAAATTCTGTTAAGTTTGAGAAATCTGGAATTTTAATCTTCCCTTTTATGAATGACGCTCGTCACTGTACGGTCATAGACCGTTCGGTTTTTCATTAAAATAACTTAGTTGGAATTCGTTCATTTGGAATGAATTCTGCTCGAGAACGAGCGTCCCCAATTTAGTGAATGAGCGTTCGTTTCAGCTCAGTTTAGATAAATATTTGAAACTTTATAAATACGTGACGTTCGGCCTCATGTCGAGCGTTCGTCCTTAATGTCGTTCGGCCTTATGTCGAACGATCGTTCTATAGAGCGTTCGCCCTTATACTGAACGTTCGTCTGAATTGGCGTTCGGTCTTATACCGAAGCGTTCGTCCTAAATAGCGCTCGGTTTGTATCCAGCGTTCGTTCTGATTTGTGCTCGGTCATTGACCTAGCGTTCGTCCAAAGCAGGGTTCGGTTTCAAACTGAACGCTCGTCCTTATTATTGAATTCTGAGCGAACGTAATTGACGTTCGTCCAAAGTAAATTTCTGAACGTTCGTTCATTTACAGTAAGAGTTGTTTTCTGTACTTTAACTTCTCTGGTTATTTATCTAAGCTATTCTTTATCTAAGTTATTCTGTAAGATATTTATTCTCTTAATTCAATCTAAAGTCTTTGTACTCAATATTTTCTAAGTATTACTCTGATTTTCTAAACTCAATCCCATTTAAACTATTTTAGTATTCTTAACGTCCGTAAGTGGACTATAGTTCGTTTCTTTTGTTCAGAAGCGTGAAGTCAAATGCACTGTAATAAGTTCGTTCTTATTTGGTTAAAGGATGCATGTTGTTAATATATGAGAATGGAACAGAGAATGAGAATGTGAATAAAGGGAACTTGTTATTATGGGAGAATGATACTTTGAAAGAATTATTGGAAATGGATTTTAACGAGCGTTCCAAGGAGGAACGTCTCAGATGTGTGAAATATTGAATGGTAAAGTATGAACCTGGATAAGTTAAGCCTCGCAGTCCATCCTGATATTCCGTGATACGCCTCTTCAAGTAGAAGGGGGTATTCATGTGTGGGAATGGCAGGAGACCCTAGTCCATTGAGTACTTCGGGCAGATAGGGTTAACCTCGAGTGGCAGCTGGGGAATGATCAGTTACTACACCACTCGGGTGCAAGGACGCTTGTAACTACATGGTTCATACGGTCCGGACGGTCTGTCTTATATGTATATTGATATGCTAATTTTATGTTAAGTTACATGTTGTATGCTTGAATTGAAGGGTGACTGTATGTGTTAATTGTATAAAATTAAATATTATAAGCTTACCCTTGCATTTTCCATTGTGTTGTCTACTGTACATGTATACTCCGTCTTGTCAAATGCAATGATCATCCGTTGTGGATGTGAGCAGATGGTGGTGCATCCCTTGAAGCAATGCTGGAAGAAGAAAATTTGGACGACTCCAATCTGGTTGAAGTTGAAGTAAAGGCCGAGCCTTAGAGTGCTCGTTTGATTTAGGCTGTATATGTTAGCATAGTTATAACGTTCGGCCATCTATTTTGTAAGGCCGTTCGTCTTATTCATCTCTGACTGTATTTTGGTGCACGTTAGTTGATGTATTTAAGAGCGTTCACTTTTGGTTTCATTGTATGCGTTTACACGCGTCCTCTGTACTGATGCCGTTAGGCTTTTCAATCCAGTTTTAATGTAAAGACTGTTTGTGATTACTGTTAATTGTAATTAATTCTGAATTATAGTGATTACTGTATTTTGGGATGTTACATTAGTGGTATCAGAGCAGTTTTGTTCTAATAAAGGACACTGTAGGGTTATGAGTGCACTGTGTTTTTGCTGTGTGCTTGTTGCATGTTTAATGAGTTATTATCGTTTAACTCTTGGACATAACTAATGCTCGTTTGTTTTTCTCTGCATCCAGAGAACAAATGGCACCTAGACTTCCTCCTCCTCCTCAACCGAATGAGTCCGAGACGTCCAGCAATGCTAGATTGTTGGAAACCGTGGTGGAAAGACTGCATCAACAGAACACCACGTTGCTGGAGCAAAACGCCACCTTGATGCAGCAAAACCAAGCTGCTATGCAAGGTTTGGAGGCCTCGCGTGTCAATTCTGAAAACACGCAAAGGCAGTTGATGGAGATCTTGGCTGCAACTAGAGGTGCGCCTGGAGCATCTTCTTCAAATGCTGCTCAGCCGAACGCTGAATGGAGTTTGGAGAGTTTTCTCCAGCATCACCCTGCCAAGTTCAGTGGCAAATGTCTTCCTGATGAGGCGGACCAGTGGCTAAGGGATATGGAGAGGATTTTTAACGCCAAAAGGTGTCCGGATGAGAACAGGTTGGCGTATACAGAATACTTATTAACTGGAGAAGCAAGCCATTGGTGGGCGAGCACAAGGGCCATACTGGTAGACGCTCAACGCCCTATTACTTGGGAAGTATTCCGTAATAAGTTTTATGAGGAATATTTCCCTGACAGTGTAAAGTTTGCAAAGGAGGTGGAGTTTTTACAACTGGTTCAAGGTGGAATGTCTGTATCAGAATACACCAATAAGTTTAAACACCTTGTCCGATTCAATACAATGGCCACTAGTGAGGAGTGGCAGTGCAGAAAATTTGAGAATGGTCTACGCAGTGATCTGAAGGTTGTGATTTCCAGTTTATGCATCCGAACGTTCCCTGCCATGGTGGAGAGGGCTAAGGTACTGGAAAAGAATTTGGCAGAGGCGGAACGGTATAAGAAACAGCAAACAGTAAGGGGGCCAATTGTCTCAAGGGGGAATGTGAATCAGAGAGGATCCCCTTACGCTCGTCCAGCAGCCAACACAAGTGGATCTCAAGCCTTGATTCCTGCTGGACAGTCTGGGCAGCAAGGCAGTGTTGTGTGCTACAAGTGTGGAGGACCCCATTATCGTTCTTCATGCCCTCAACTGGTGGGAGTAAAATATTGCACTCGATGTAGACGAAATGGCCATCTGGAGAATGAGTGTAATATGGGCGGACGCGCAGTGATGAGGCCGCCAAACGCAGGAAGAAATCAGCAAGGAAGGGGTGGTCGAGCCCAAGCTACTGGGCGTGTGTACGCAATTACTGGTGCGGAAGCAGCAAGTTCAGGTACACTTATCACCAGTACTTGCTTGTTATATGGAATGCAATGTTGTGTGCTGTTTGATTCGGGGGCAACACACTCCTTCATATCGAAGGCGTGCGTTGATAAGTTGGGAATAGCTGTGAGCGAGATGAATTTTGATTTGATGGTGTCAACACCAGCTGCGGGTGAAGTTAGGACGTCTACCATGTGTGTTAGATGCCCTATTGAGATAGGAGGACGTAAGTACAAGGTGAATCTTATCTGTTTGCCTCTTAAAGACTTAGAAATAATTTTGGGAATGGATTGGCTAAATACCAATCGCATTCTCATAGATTGTGGCAAGAAGGAGTTAGTATTTCCTGAAGAAGATGAGGAATGCTTGGGTGTGACAATCGGCCAGTTAAAGGAAGACATTATGGAAGGCGCGGCTTGTTTCCTCATCATGACGCATGAGGACCAAGAGCTGGGAAATTTGAAGCAAGAACGAACGTCCATTTTGGAGGAGTTTCAGGACGTTTTTCCAGAGGAAATACCTGGGTTACCTCCTGCTAGAGAAGTTGAATTCACCATCGACTTGGTAACCACGGCAGCCCCTATATCAGTTCAGCCATACCGTATGGCGCCTGCAGAGTTGGTTGAACTCAAGAAGCAGATTGAAGAACTCATGGCGAAGCAATTCATCAGGCCAAGTGTATCACCTTGGGGAGCGCCTGTACTCCTAGTGAAGAAGAAGGATGGCAGCTCTCGGTTATGTATAGACTACAGGCAATTAAACAAGCTGACCATCAAGAACAAGTACCCGTTGCCAAGGATTGATGACTTGTTGGATCAACTGCATGGGGCAACGGTGTTTTCTAAGATTGATCTGCGTTCAGGATATCACCAAATCAGGGTGAAGGAGGATGACATCCAGAAAACAGCATTCAGGTCTCGTTATGGACACTACGAGTACGTGGTGATGCCATTTGGAGTAACGAACGCTCCTGCAGTGTTCATGGATTATATGAACCGTATTTTCAGGC
Organism: Vigna umbellata; assembly: GCF_029865625.1. Classification (NCBI taxonomy): domain Eukaryota; kingdom Viridiplantae; phylum Streptophyta; class Magnoliopsida; order Fabales; family Fabaceae; genus Vigna; species Vigna umbellata. The sequence continues at coordinate 44,863,854 of NC_142167.1, read as the reverse complement.
CATATTTGGACAAGTTTGTGGTTGTTTTTATAGATGATATTCTCATCTACTCCAAGACCAATGATGAACATGAAGAACACTTGAGGGCAGTGCTGAGCGTGTTGAGGGAGAAGGAGTTGTATGCCAAACTGTCCAAGTGTGAATTTTGGATGAAGGAGGTGCAGTTTTTGGGCCATGTAGTCTCGGCTGGAGGTATTTCAGTGGATCCAGCTAAGGTGCGTGCAGTGTTGGAATGGAAGAGTCCTCGTTCAGTCACAGAAGTAAGAAGTTTCGTTGGTCTTGCGGGCTACTATAGGCGTTTTATTGAAGGATTTTCTAAGATAGTAGCACCCTTGACTCAGCTCACCAGGAAAGACCAACCGTTTGCGTGGACAGATTTATGTGAAGAACGTTTTCAAGAATTGAAGAATAAATTGACGAGCGCTCCAGTGCTAATTATTCCAGACACGTCCAAGCCTTTTGAAGTCTACTGTGACGCGTCTCATCAAGGGTTGGGCTGTGTACTGATGCAGGAGAAACGAGCAGTAGCTTACGCATCTCGTCAATTGAAAATCCATGAGAGGAACTACCCTACACACGACTTAGAATTGGCAGCTGTTGTGTTCGCATTGAAGATCTGGAGGCATTATCTTTACGGATCCACTTTCCAAGTCTTCAGTGATCACAAGAGCCTCAAGTATTTATTTGATCAAAAGGAGCTGAACATGAGGCAGAGGCGTTGGTTAGAATTTCTGAAGGACTATGAGTTTGAACTGCTCTATCACCCTGGGAAGGCCAACGTAGTTGCGGATGCTCTAAGCAGGAAGGCAGTGCATGTCTCGGTTATGATGGTGAAAGAGTTAAATTTGGTGGAGAGCTTCAGAGATCTAAGGTTGCAGTTCGAATTAGAACCGAACAGCATCAAGTGCTGTAACCTTAGAATTTCCAGCAACGTGTTTGATCGTATCTGGATGAAGCAACGTGAGGATGAAGAATTGGTGAAGATCTTTGATGCACTCGGTACAGACAAAGCTAAGGAGTTTAATGCTGGAACAGATGGTATGTTACGTTACCTTGGTAGGACGTGCGTTCCCAATGATGGAGAGCTGAAGCGGATTATACTGGAAGAAGCACATCATAGCCGTCTTAGCATACATCCCGGTATGACTAAGATGTACCAAGATCTCAGACGTTCGTTCTGGTGGCCTGGGATGAAGAGTGATGTTGCACGCTTTGTGGCATCTTGTTTGACTTGCCAACGTGCAAAGGCAGAACACCAACGTCCAGGAGGGTTGCTTCAACCATTGGAGATTCCAGAGTGGAAGTGGGACAGCATTTCCATGGACTTCGTGACTCATCTACCACGAACGGTGAGGAATCATGACTCAATCTGGGTGATCGTGGACAGATTAACGAAGAGCGCACACTTCTTGGCCGTGAACCTGAAGATGTCAATGACTAATTTGGCCAAGTTGTATATTAATGAGATTGTTCGTCTGCATGGAGTACCTTCAAGCATAGTTTCTGACCGAGACACGAGATTTACATCTCGTTTTTGGCAATCCTTACAGGGTGAATTGGGAAGCAAGTTGCAGATGAGTTCAGCGTATCATCCGCAAACGGACGGCCAATCAGAACGTACTATACAGACGCTAGAAGACCTACTGAGGACATGCGTCCTAGATCACTTAGGCGCATGGGATGAGGTACTGCCTCTTGTGGAATTCACATATAACAATAGCTTCCAGTCTAGCATTGGAATGGCGCCGTTTGAAGCTCTCTATGGGAGGAAGTGCAGAACGCCACTTTGCTGGTTCCAGGAAGGGGAGAACGTAATAACTGGACCTGAACTCATCCAGCAAACAACCGAGAAGGTTAAATTGATCCAAGACAGATTGAAGACGTCCTTGAGCAGGCAGAAATCTTATGCGGATAGAAGAAGGAGGCCTTTGGAGTTTGCTGCAGGAGATCACGTATTCTTGAGACTGAATCCAATCACTGGAGTGGGAAGAGTTGTTCGTCCAAAGAAGCTGTCTCCCAAGTTCATAGGACCGTATCAGATTTTAAAGAAGATTGGACCAGTAGCCTATGAACTCGCGTTACCTCCTCAATTATCAAATTTACATCCGGTCTTCCATGTGTCTCAGCTTAGGAGATACATATCTAATCCTTCTCATGTCTTGGAGCTGGAAAACATCCAACTGCGCCAAGACAGAACATTGGAGCTACAGCCAGTCCGCATTGAAGATGAACGCACCAAGCTGCATAAAGGAAAAGACATTCGTTTGGTGAAGATAGTGTGGGATGCTAAGACTGGAGATTCAACGTGGGAAGTGGAGAGTGCAATGAAGGACTTGTATCCGCACTTATTCACGGGTAAGTTATAAATTTTCGAGGACGAAAATTTTTGTAGTTAGGGAGAATGTGAGACCCTTAATAATTAGCTTAAGTTAATCCTGACATCTCACCCTTAATGCTTGCCACCTCATTCCCAGCCATTTAAAACCCACTTCCTAATCTGATCACAATTCTGTCTGACGTGCACGAAGCACCACGCTCATCATTCTCTGAAACATTAAAACGCACTAAACTCTGCATGCACACACGCCACTTGTCACGTTGGAATCTTCTAAATCAGAGTTTGGTGTGCATGTGGCAACCTGTGACACGTTCTTCCAATTGAACGTTGGTTTAACAAAACCAGACTTTTCGAAAACTCTCTCTCTCACTTGCACGAACTCATCTTCAACCTCTGAACTCACCCTTTCATCTTCTCCAACTTCTCTCTAAAAACCCTAAACTTCTCTCTACTGTAATCCTTACGTTTCTTCTCCAATCACGTTTTCAGCACCGTAGGAACACCCACTGCACTAAGAGCTATCCATTGGACCGAACAGCTTCAAAGACTGACACTGGTAAGTCCCTTTCGTAGTTCGTCCTTAGGTTCTGGAAAAAATAGAGTTTTAGTTGCATGCAAACTGGTATTCTAAGTGTTCTGTAATCTGTGGTTAGATTTGGTTCTGGAAGAGTCAAGAATCCTAAGCAAAACGTAGTTGGACGAAGCCATTTTTATACATCTAGAACAAGCTTGAATTTCAATCCGGGTAAGGGAAGCTTATATGTTTAATTTATACTGTATGTTGAATGATCTGAGTTGCATGAATGAAGAATATAAGATTTGAGTTGTATGGATGATCACTGTTATTGTGCATGTATGAATTTCATGAAGTTGAGCTGTTATGAATGGTTACTGAGATCTGATATGAATTCTGGTTTTGATTGATCTGTTATGGATGAACACTGACTTTTATGTATGATATATGTTGTTGATCTTGATTAAAAAGCATGTTGAATTGATTATGTATGAATGGAGTATGTTTATGATATATTTGGAAGGATTTGGATATTGAAACTGTATGATAATGATGTTGAAGGTGAATTAAATCTGGAATGAATGTTATAAAGTTGGAAAAAAATGAAATCTGGAAAATTCTGTTAAGTTTGAGAAATCTGGAATTTTAATCTTCCCTTTTATGAATGACGCTCGTCACTGTACGGTCATAGACCGTTCGGTTTTTCATTAAAATAACTTAGTTGGAATTCGTTCATTTGGAATGAATTCTGCTCGAGAACGAGCGTCCCCAATTTAGTGAATGAGCGTTCGTTTCAGCTCAGTTTAGATAAATATTTGAAACTTTATAAATACGTGACGTTCGGCCTCATGTCGAGCGTTCGTCCTTAATGTCGTTCGGCCTTATGTCGAACGATCGTTCTATAGAGCGTTCGCCCTTATACTGAACGTTCGTCTGAATTGGCGTTCGGTCTTATACCGAAGCGTTCGTCCTAAATAGCGCTCGGTTTGTATCCAGCGTTCGTTCTGATTTGTGCTCGGTCATTGACCTAGCGTTCGTCCAAAGCAGGGTTCGGTTTCAAACTGAACGCTCGTCCTTATTATTGAATTCTGAGCGAACGTAATTGACGTTCGTCCAAAGTAAATTTCTGAACGTTCGTTCATTTACAGTAAGAGTTGTTTTCTGTACTTTAACTTCTCTGGTTATTTATCTAAGCTATTCTTTATCTAAGTTATTCTGTAAGATATTTATTCTCTTAATTCAATCTAAAGTCTTTGTACTCAATATTTTCTAAGTATTACTCTGATTTTCTAAACTCAATCCCATTTAAACTATTTTAGTATTCTTAACGTCCGTAAGTGGACTATAGTTCGTTTCTTTTGTTCAGAAGCGTGAAGTCAAATGCACTGTAATAAGTTCGTTCTTATTTGGTTAAAGGATGCCTGTTGTTAATATATGAGAATGGAACAGAGAATGAGAATGTGAATAAAGGGAACTTGTTATTATGGGAGAATGATACTTTGAAAGAATTATTGGAAATGGATTTTAACGAGCGTTCCAAGGAGGAACGTCTCAGATGTGTGAAATATTGAATGGTAAAGTATGAACCTGGATAAGTTAAGCCTCGCAGTCCATCCTGATATTCCGTGATACGCCTCTTCAAGTAGAAGGGGGTATTCATGTGTGGGAATGGCAGGAGACCCTAGTCCATTGAGTACTTCGGGCAGATAGGGTTAACCTCGAGTGGCAGCTGGGGAATGATCAGTTACTACACCACTCGGGTGCAAGGACGCTTGTAACTACATGGTTCATACGGTCCGGACGGTCTGTCTTATATGTATATTGATATGCTAATTTTATGTTAAGTTACATGTTGTATGCTTGAATTGAAGGGTGACTGTATGTGTTAATTGTATAAAATTAAATATTATAAGCTTACCCTTGCATTTTCCATTGTGTTGTCTACTGTACATGTATACTCCGTCTTGTCAAATGCAATGATCATCCGTTGTGGATGTGAGCAGATGGTGGTGCATCCCTTGAAGCAATGCTGGAAGAAGAAAATTTGGACGACTCCAATCTGGTTGAAGTTGAAGTAAAGGCCGAGCCTTAGAGTGCTCGTTTGATTTAGGCTGTATATGTTAGCATAGTTATAACGTTCGGCCATCTATTTTGTAAGGCCGTTCGTCTTATTCATCTCTGACTGTATTTTGGTGCACGTTAGTTGATGTATTTAAGAGCGTTCACTTTGGTTTCATTGTATGCGTTTACACGCGTCCTCTGTACTGATGCCGTTAGGCTTTTCAATCCAGTTTTAATGTAAAGACTGTTTGTGATTACTGTTAATTGTAATTAATTCTGAATTATAGTGATTACTGTATTTTGGGATGTTACAATCTCAAAGCTCATTTAGGCATTTGACCTAACACAAAACTTGTAACCCACAGATCCCTTCATAGCAAATCAAACAAACATTTTAAAATTGCAAGCTAATATACTCGGAAAAATTCAAATCTATACAATAAAAACACAAACTCCAACCCTCAAAAAACTCCAAGTATGTCAGTATAGCGAGCAAACTATAGGGAGCCTAACGAATAACGAATTTCGCATGCCCACAAACAAAAAAAAAAAACAACTTTGAAGACGAAACTAATAATGGGTCTCATGTTCGAAGCTGATGAGTCAATAGATAGATCGTTGAGAAATGAAAAGAGATTTAATTACCTGAGTGAGAGTGATTCTATCGCTTTTTACTCAAACAAAAATATTCTGTCAAGTTTCGATTAGGTATTGCTAGTTGTATAGATAGGTAGTGTAATTTTGAAGGTCTTCATAATATGAGAAACTTTTTAAAAAATAGGTTTAATCCTTTTCGACATGTGTAGGAATGTCTCAAGGTCCTCATTTTCTAAAATGTATCAAAATGGTCCTTAATTTTGAAAATTGAAATCAATTGAGACGTTCCCGTTAAGTTGGCTGGACGGCGTTAAAAAAAATGATGAGTGGGATGCTGAGATGACCAAATGGTACTGAACGAGCGTCCACATCTCTAGTGCGTCCACACTGGACGAGCGTCCACATCTCTCTGAGCGAGCGTCCACTGTGCGTCCAGACTCAGCGACCATTGTGCGTCCACTGTGGATGACCGAACGGTCTTGTAAAGACTGAACTGCACACCATCTCTTGAGCCTCTAGTGACCGAACGGTGGGATCCTTTGATGACCGAACGGCCAAATGAGATGACCAGAGAACACAGCAGCAGGGGTTGTGTCCAAAAACGTGGAGCAACGTCCAGCAACCTTCACGGCCAGTTCACCATCTAGCGTTCCACCTTTCAAAACGTTCGTCCTCTACCAATCGGCCTCACATGTTTTTGTTATTCGACCTCACCGCTCGCTAACCTGGCTTCAGTGTTCCAGCATACGAACGTTCGTCTTCTATGACCACCGTTGGTTATTGACCAGTATCTTTACCGTTCGGTTAGGTGTTAATTTGTTAACGTTCGTTCGAGATTTCAATTGATACCTTACGGTTAGGTGCGAGTTTAATACCGTTCGTTTTAAGCGTTAAATTAGTACCGATCGGTCAGAAGTTAATTTAGTACCGTTCGGTCATGGTTGAGACGATCGTCCAGAACGTGTTCGACCAAGATTCAAAACGTTCGTCCTAATGGTGACAGGATTAATAGTGATCGAGCTCAGTGTTCTATAGCGTTCATATAAACAACGTTCGGTCATATTATCTGAACGGTCGTTCAAGCATTCCCTCGGTCCAGCAACTCCACCCATCCGACAGCAGCATCAGCTCAAGCACGTCCGGCCAGCAATTAGAAGCTCCACGCACGCAGACCACCATCCAGCTCCAATACGTCCGTCCAGCAAGCAGCAGCTCCAGTTCCAACGTCCAGCCAGCAGTCCACCGTGTAGCAGCTCCATCACGCTCATCTTCATCCAGCAGCTTGGGAAGAAACTCCACCATGGTCCAGAGACAAAGCACCATGTTTGAAGAATTGTTTCATCAAAGAATGAAGAGTGGTCACACGTGAATTCTGCATTTGAAAACCACTTTACATATTTTATGATGATGGAAGAGAAGCTCATGTTGTCAGGCCTCGTTAAATACACCCAAACCCCACTTGTTAAATCTCATTTAATGCGCCCAAAACCCTGTTCAGATTCATTTAAAACCCACCCAAAACTCTGCACACTGACGCCAAGTGTTAAGAGTGGAAGGTTCGAAAATCAGTAGTGGAAGACAGGTGTCTACCAGGGAGCGCACATCCGTTTGGACGTGGGGCAGACAAAAATGATTCTGAAAAACCTGCCCACTCTCTTCCTGCATGCACCTTCTCCTCTCCCAACTCTGATCTTCCATTTTCTCCTCCTTCTCTCTAGAAAACTTTTCCTTCTCTCTACTGTAACTCATCCTTCTCTTCTCTGATCCCATTTCAGAAACGGTAGAAGCGTTCCCGGCGTCGTAAGCTCCATTTTGAACCGATTACCTTCGAGTTCTGAAACTGGTAAGTTTCTCCCCTTTAGTCGTTCGTTCTTCTGTTACCTGCGAAACCAAGTTTTGTTGCATGCATGGGGTATAGTCTAAGTTATTCTTGATTTTCTTGTGGTTCGGTTTAGTTGGAAGAGTAAGTGATCGTGAGGGTAGAAGTGTAGTTGGCGAACCAAGTTGCAGTCTGTAGAAGGTTCTTTTACAGATCCAGATAAGGGAAGCTTGTTTGATTTAATTCGTATGTTGTGTTTTGTATGAACGATCGCTGTTTGAATTCAATGAATATGGTGTATGCTGGTTGATCTGTATAATGATGTTTGATTTGTATAAATGTGAAAATGAGTTATTAATTCGAAGTATGAATTATTAATGTGGATGCTATAAAGTCTGAAAATTGATATTTGATGTGAAGAATAAAAGTATGAACTGGTATGTTGAAAAACTTAAGTTGAAAATAGTTGCAAAATTTGAATATGAACTTCTTACTATGATTATGTACGTTCGTCATCGAACGGTCCTCTACCGTTCGGTTTTCTAGTAAACTGGTTAAAATGGAATTCTTTCATTTGGAAAGAACTCTGATCGAGAACGAACGTCCTCATGTGAAAATACTATCTGGGAGCGTTCGGCTCAGAATAGTCGTACCCTAATCTTCGAAATAAAGTAATATATATATATATATCTTGTACTTTAAGATTTGTAGCGCTCGGTCTTACACGTAGCGTTTGTAATGAGTAGCGCTCGGTCTTACACCTAGCGTACGTTATAAGTAGTGCTCGATCTTATACCGAACGCTCGGATTTCGTCTTTAAATATCATACGTGTGGAAATAGCGTACGTTCAAATTCAGCAAAATCCTCTTACTGTGTTCGGTCATAGACTGGCAGTCGGTCTCTAAAATAGAATTATTCTCGTTATGTTTCTGAAATCGTCTTGAGGTGGTTTTATCCATTGGATCCGGTCTAGAGTCTTTGTACGTAAATTATTCTTTGAGTATTGATCTAATCCTCCGAGAGTCAGTTCATTTAACTGATTCAAATGGTAAATGTCGTTCGTCAAAAATGATGTGTATTTGTAGTCGAATTTATTCTGCTCTTGAACTAAGGTTTCTCGTTCTGTTCTTCACGTTCGTCCTCATTATAAAGAGGACTGAACGTTCGTTATTTTGTGAACTTGGATTGAAAGATGAAAATGAAAATGAAGTGAAATATTATAAATAATGAACCGTATATGAGATGAATAAACGATGGTGGATTTTGAACGAGCGTTCCAGGGAGGAACGACTCTATGTATTGAATATTGGAATTTGTAAAGTATGACTGTGGTTATGCTAAGCTGTCGATTCATCCTGATGTTCCGTGAGCGTTCGTCCTCACGTAGAGGAGAGTGGGTCATGTGTGGGAACGGCAGGAGGTCCTAGTCCTTAGGGTTACTTTGGACAGATAGGGCTAACCTCGGCTGGCAGCTGTTGAGGGTATCCCAGTTACTACATCACCCGGGTGCACGAACGTCGTAGCTACACAGATGTCATACAGTCCGGACGGTCGGTCTAGTAGTAGGCCTTGCTTTAAGTGTATTGTTAACGTTATATGTTGTGTTGGTGTATGAATTGTACGTTTGACAATTGAATTAAATTACATAAGCTTACCCTTCCTTTTTTCATTGTGTTGTCCTGTATCTGTACGTCCGTCTTGTCGTTGCAATGACCATCTGTGTGGATGTGAGCAGATGGGAGTGCGCTACTTGAAGAGGCACTGGAAGAGCAATATTTGGAGGACGAGAACCTCGTAGAAGTGGAGGTGAAGGCCGAACCGTAGGACGATCGGGGTTAGTTAGTAGTTTAGCACGAATTGACCATTCGGTCACTTTCTTTCCTTTTGTTATTTGACCGATCGGTAATAGAGCTTTTGTAAGTCGTTCGTCCTTCATAATAAAACTCACTTCACGGAATTAAGATTTCTTCTACTCTCAACGCTCAACCAAACTCTTCAAACTAAAACAAGTTACAGAAAACTAAGATTGATTCAGACAAGGTGATCGCATGCAGCCAGAGTTTGGTTTGCATGTTCATACAAACGAACGGTTAAGACAAGAAAAACTTACCCGTTCAGGATTTGAAACCAATCGGATCAAACTAAAGCTTAGGACGCCGGAAGTGATCCTACGGTGCCGGAATAGTGATCGGAGGAGAGAAAGTGAGTGTTTTCTCAGAGAGAAGATGAAGAAGACGTAGAGAGAAGGAGGAGAGAATGGGATCCTTTAGAAATCTGAAAAGAGGGTGCATGCAGAGAGAGTGGAGTAGATTTTCTGAAAATCCAAGTTTTGCATCACACGTCAAAACGAACTTCCCCCCTTCCGTCGACACCTGGTTTCCACTAACTGATTTTCAGATCCTCTGCGCTTGACACCTGGCGTCCGTCATCTGAGTGTCGAGTCCCCCTCTTGACACGTGAACTCCACTAAACAATACGTGCGTGGATTTTACTGGTCTCTGACTTTTGATTTTACTGGTTCTGACATTCCCCCTAACTACAAAAATTTTCGTCCTCGAAAATTGAGACATACTAAAGAATAGACGAGAGTACTTGTCTCGGCTTGAAATATTCAACTTCCCACGTAATGTCGTCAGTCTTCTCGTCCCAGACTACACTCACCAATCTGATGACTTTCCTCTTGTAGCACTTGGTTTGGCTATCTCCAATACTTGGTTGTATCTCTACCGATCGATTCCCACGAATACGAACGTTTTCTAATTCTAGCACACGAGACGAGTCTCCAATATACTTTCCCGGAGTTGAGATACGTGAAGACGGGTGAAGGTTGGAATGTTGAGGAAGCAAGGTTATGTCGTACGCAACTTGCCCGATTCTCCTTAAGATTTGGTAAGACCAATGAATTCGGGAAACAGCTTCTTAGGACGAGCGGCTCTGCCTACACGCACGTCCTTGGTAAATCTTCAATGCTAACCGGTTTCAACCATACCGATCCGTTATATTTGAGTAAGGCTGAATGATTATGGGAAGAGAGTAAATTACAGAAGAACTCTGACGTAAAGAACTAGTCGATAACATTTAATTAAAGAGATGATGGCCTTGAAAGGTTGACCGATTGGTGGCCTAAATACAGAATGGAAAGTTACTAGCAGGAAATCACAAGTCTTCAAAAGGAAAAGATTCAATGGAAAAGTTTATCACTGTTTAATTCGAGTGTGAAACAGAGAAACAGAAGAAACCCAAAAATAGAAAAGAGAAAGCACAGAGAGAAATGATCTGAATATTACGGGATTGAATTATTATTGAAAACCGAGGCAACTAATATATGTGTATAATTATATATATATATTTATATATATAGAATCAATCCAAGTAAAGGATGGAAATAGCGAACGTCCAAGAAGAGAAAAATAGAACGTTCGTTTATAACCTACGCGCAGAAGGAAGAGAAAGTTTTGCCACGAACGATTAGACGAAAACCGAACGACTAATCAGCAAGGAAACCAACTAAATAAATTAAAAGTTGGTCTAACAGACAGTTACTGTTTAAGAAGGAGAGCATAGAAACTTTTCCAAGTGATTGATGGAGAGTATCAAATATCTTAGGTTTAGGCAAAGACTGGATTTCTTGGTCATTGGAGAAAACGAGACTTCATCTCTGACCCATAATCGACTCAAAGCACGCGTACGCCCAGGTCTTCATGTTTTTGGATTTTCCTATCCGTCTGGCCGTTCGCTTGGAGTAATAAGCTGAACAAATATCTTCAACTGGTTGCCCAACTTACTCTTCAATGATTGTACAGAACTAAAAGATGAATTTGAAAAGCTCTACCTGAATTGCTACTAGATTGCATTCTAAGCAATCCAACCACTTCCCTGCTGTTGTGTGGAACCAATCTTTTAACATTTACTTCTCAACTGATGAGCATAACGCACATACCCTCGGTCAAACCGTCCCTTACCTACTTATTAACATTATAGCCTTATGACCGATCGATAAAGGTAATTGGATTAAGTTCTTGGTAATTCTATCTCGGGGTCATGCGATCTCGAAAGTTCTACCTTAACCTTTTGAATATCTCATTCACTAATTACACAAGACACGGTTAACGATTTATTCTTTTTTTAAAAAAAACTAAATTAAATATAAATTATATTTTTTAGGACTATATTATTTAGGACGTACATTTACAAAAATTTGGATAATTCTGAATAAACCTAAAAAATTGATACAATTAGTGCTATTAAGCCTCGATTAAATAAACAACCTACCCATAAAAAATAAATTCACACTAATAATTTTGAAATTAATAGTTGAGTTGTTTGTCTTGAAAGTAATAATTTTTAATTGATTTTATAAAAAAAATTCATGGTCTTTAGATTGCATATTGCATTGGGCATGATTTAAAAGAAAGACATTGAGGCACCCAAATTGGTTCTGTAATCAAAATCCAGATTGAAAGAGAAGCTAGAAGAATGGGCGATTACCATTTCGTGTACAAGGACGTAGAAGGAGCCTCTACTCAATGGGACGATATCCAGAGAAAGCTTGGAAATTTGCCCGAAAAGCCACCCGCTTTCAAGCCCCCACCTTTCACCCCTTCCTCTGATGACCAACCCAAAGACAAAACCTGGATCGATTCCAAAACCTCCGAAGAACTCGAAGACCTCGAAGACGACCTCGACGATGATCGATTCCTCCAAGAATATAGGTTCTCCTTCACCTTTTTGGTTTTTTCAAGGTTTTTCTTTCGTGTGTTGGTTTTGTTTTTCTCCAAGGTGGTCGAGATTGAACAAAATTTGAAGCTTATAAGGATTTTGTTGATGTGACTCTTTTGTATTGTTTGCTTGAGAACAACTGTATGAGACTTGTATTTGTGTGTTTATTTTATTTGTTGATGAGTACAACTTGGTTGGGAATTGTTGTGGATTTGATATTTTAGAGCAAATTAATGCTTAGGAGTCTGTTTAATTACCCTTTTGTTCCATATTTTGTATGTTATCAATACGATTTTGTTAGGTATTGTTTTCTGGATTAACATTTTATGGTGAATTAAAGCTTAAGAGCCTATTTTCGCTCTTGTTTATGGCTTTTTTGCGCTGAACTTACTTGAAAAGTAGGAATAAATGAGATTATGAGAAAGCAAAATTTGGTTTACTTGCGTGTGTGTGTTTATTCTACTTGTTCTTAATTGAATCATTTTGTTGTGACAGGAAGAAGAGGTTGGCTGAGATTCAAGAGGCAGCTAAAGTACTTAGGTTTGGATCTGTGATTCCTATTTCAGGATCTGATTTTGTTCGAGAGGTGTCACAGGCTCCATCTGATGTTTGGGTGGTTGTCATCCTTTACAAGGATGGGTATGATTTGATTTTGGAATTTCTTTGATTCTATAATCTATAGCTTTTCAGGGTCATGTTTCTTATGGTGACTGTTTATGTGTTTTTGACAGGATTCCTGAATGTGGCTTGTTGATGCAAAGCATTGAAGAATTGGCAAGAAAATATCCTGCAACAAAATTTGTTAAGATAATATCTACAGATTGTATCCCAAACTATCCAGATCGAAATGTTCCGACTTTATTGGTTTATAACAATGGGGCAGTTAAAGGAAATTACGTGGGTCTGCATAGTTTCGGGCGAAGATGTACTCCTGAAGGTATTTATGTCTAAAACTGCCAGCCTCGTAGTTTTATGTTCTTTTATTTTGATGGAATTAAAGGCCAAGCTTTCAGAGGAGTTTCTAACAATAAGTGATGCAATTTTTATGACATACTAGAACTAGTTTAAAGGTTTTTGCTTCCAGTGTGAATGTAATCCTCATCAATTTTGTTAAATAATTGTTATAGTGCTGCCATAAGACTATAAGGAGGTGTTCTTCAACCCCTCTGCCACAGGAAATCTGTGAAGGGAGGCCAACTATCAGCACCATGGACCATAATGGTCTTTTTTTATGGTGAAATGTTGGCCTTCATCTGCCACTGATGACCGATGACCTTGATCCTGATAACTATCTGCCTAAATAGTCAAATTTTGTTTTGGTCTACATCATTTTGATAACATTATTACATTTAGGTAGTGTTTGGTTAGCTGCTCTGTGGCTTTCCTTCTCCTTAAAAGGAGGAGGAGCTGACACTCTTTTCATATATGTTACTTGGTGAGGAGAGGGATAATACAAAATTTTGGTATTCCTTTAATTTGGATGAATATTTTCTTTGGAGATAGATATTGGATAATAAAATCGGGTTTGCTTGCTTTGTCTTACATTCTTTAAAAGTTGTGTAGTGATAAGACATTGAATTATTTGCATTGTGGAATATCAGGTGTTGCATTAGTGTTGTGCCAATCGAATCCTGTTCTTAATGATGGTCATAGTAGAAATGAAGCAGTCATTGAAGGAGTCCGTAAACAGTTTATAGAGAAAATTGTTGCTGATCATGAAGAAGAAGGTGATGATTACTCAAGTGATTAACATTTCTTTTCTCTTTCTTGTGTTCTTTTCTTTGGAGGTGGCTGTGTTTCCAACTTTCATTTGCTCTCACTTTTAAAATTTTTCCTAAAAAAACACTAGAAAGTATGTGTTGTATAGTAATGAGACGATTTTGTCAGCTAGTATGTTTATCAAAGTGATTTACTTTTTGTAAACTTATGAAGTCATGGACGATTCAATGAATGAAACACATCGACATTGGTTTGGCTTTCAAACAATGATATATAAAACAAATTAATGTGCAATAAGATTAAATAATTTTAGAATTAAGTATGTTTTTTATCTTTAAATTATTTTAAAATATTGTATTTTTTCTAAACCATATTTTATTCTTTTGTTTTCTGAAAATGATGTAAATATCGTTTTAATTGGTGATAAATTTTGTATCTTGGATTATAAAATAACTTTTACATGTTTATTAGAGAGAATTTGTATTAGATTTATAATTCGGGTGAAATATAATTTTTAAAAATAATTTGGAATAAAAAATATATTTGACCAATAAATTTAAATTATTTGGTGGTGAAATACGTGAGAGTTTTTGGTTGATAAAACAAATTTGGCCAGAAAACCATATTTGGTTGATAAAACAAATTTTTATTTTTTTTGCTTTTTCGAGATTGTTAAACGATAATTTGGAAGATGATGGTATATGAAACAGTAAGTATTACTTGAATGAATGTATTTATTTATCTTCAGAAAGAATATTAGAAATTAAAAATAGAGATTAAATATTTTAGAGAAATTAAAATGAAAAAAAAAACATTTTACTAACTAAAATCAAAATTCATATGTTTTTTAAGAACTATAAGAAGAACGATTTCAAATTTCTTTTAAGGATTAAAAATAAAAGTGTATGGAACCAAAATAGTAAGCTGTTAATTTATAGGACCTGAAAATATATTTGAGTTTATATATATAAGGGTTAAATATGTTTTTAGTCCCTAAACTATTGGTCATTTCTGGTTTTTGTCCCTCTTTCAAAATAAGGTACAATTTGATTCTCATTCTTTTCGAAACTTTGGTTTTAGTCCTCAAAAACTACCAAATTTTTAACGGTGTTAGTTTTCGAGGACTAAAACCAAAGTTTCGAAAAGAACGAGGACTAAATTGTACCTTATTTTGAAAGAGGGACGAAAACCAGAAATGGCCAATAGTTTAGGGACTAAAAACATATTTAACCCTATATATAATTATAAAAGGTAAAATGCTAGAATTTGTGTATGATATCTGTTAAAATAATTATGTTTAAATCGTAAATGAGAGTAATTTCCATAAAACAAATTCAATATTGGGAGTGGCCTACTGTGGTGTGACCATTTAAACACATTACCACTTAAAGAGTTAAAAGTACTGTTGTCAAAATAGGTTAGTCGATGGCCTATCCTATCGTGGGTTGTAATATTTTTATTTTACTATATTTTGTGTTACTAAATAATTAAGGTTTAATCCTTTTCGACATCCCTATTTATGTACGAATGTCTCAATTGGGTCCTCGTTTTCTAAAGTGTATCAAAATGGTCCTTAATTTTGAAAATTGATATCAATTGAGTCCTTTCCGTTAAGTTGGCTGGACGGCGTTAAAAAAATTGATGAGTGGATGCTGAGATGACGAACGAACGCTCGTCCACCAGCGAACGAACGCTCGTCCATCAGCGAACGAACGCTCGTCGACCACCGAACGAACGGTCGTCCAGCAGTAAGAGGTCGACGAGCGTTCGTTCGCTGGTGGACGAGCGTTCGTTCGCTGGTGGACGAGCGTTCGTTCGTCATCTCAGCATCCACTCATCAATTTTTTTAACGCCGTCCAGCCAACTTAACGGAAAGGACTCAATTGATATCAATTTTCAAAATTAAGGACCATTTTGATAGACTTTAAAAAACGAGGACCCAATTGAGACATTCGTACATAAATAGGGATGTCGAAAAGGATTAAACCAATAATTAATTATGATATGTATTTGTGTAATGAAAATATTAAGAAAGTGAATAAAAAAATGGTTTAATCCTTTTTGACGTCCCTATTTGTGTAGGAATGTCTCAGATAGGTCCTCATTTTCTAAAGTGTATCAAAATGGTCCTTAATTTTGAAAATTGATATCAATTGAGTCCTTTCCGTTAAGTTGGCTGGACGGCGTTAAAAAAATTGATGAGTGGGATGCTGAGATGACGAACGAACGCTCGTCACCACCGAACGAACGCTCGTCCACCAGCGAACTAACGCTCGGCGACCACCGAACGAACGGTCGTCCAGTGTGGAACAAACGGTCGTCCAGCGGTAAGAGGTCGAAGAGCGTTCGTTCGGTGGTGGACGAGCGTTCGTTCGTCATCTCAGCATCTCACTCATCAATTTTTTTAACGTCGTCCAGCCAACTTAACGGAAAGGACTCAATTGATATAAATTTTCAAAATTAAGAACCATTTTGATACACTTTAGAAAACGACTGAGACATTCCTACACAAATAGGGACGTCAAAAAGGATTAAACCTAAAAAAAATTTAATGAGTACTAATTTTATTTTAATTTTCTAAAGTTTTTATTCTTTTTGGCTTTTTATGATAAGAAAGAAAACATAGTTTAGTACTTAGTTTTGGATGTATTTAACATTTGTGTTTCCCCTTTTTTTTTCCATGATTTGAGGTTGTGAACGTGACAGTAGTTGACAAAAGGTGTTGCAAGATTTTCCATGATTTGTTTTGTTTTGTTGTGCATGGTTTTGGAGAGGTTGTAGAGTTAAGTAAAAGAAACCTATGGTTAAGTTAGTAGGGGCATATTAAAAACGTGAGTTGTGACTTAGATAAGAACCCTACCATTTTTCTTATATAAACTCTAGTCTATGTGAGAGAGTGGAGGAATATACAGATACTATGCTAAATCATAGGTTGGGAGTGCAGTTTTGAATTGTGGGAAGCACTGTTGCTACGCAAGGAAAGGAAGCCATCTTTGGTCTTTGCTTTGAACCTCAAGGGGTTGTGGAAACTCACTGGAACTAGAGGTAAGGGTTTTAACTTTGGATATAACATAGTGTATGATGGGTAGAAGGTAAGGGGTTTAACTTGGGATATAACATATTGTATGATGGGTAGAAGGTAAGGGGAGCTAGATCTATTTCTTTGATTGTTGAAATAATCTGTATTTTGATGCAAATCTGGGAAGAAGGGGATGAAATTGGGGTTTCTGGAAATCTGGTGCGATTCTGCAGAATTCTGCAGAACGCGCGTTCGTCCAAATGGCTCGACCAATTAGTGGTCGGCCAAAATACTATGAGCGTTCCGTTTTATTTTCTGATGTACCCAGCGTTAGCGTTCGTCCTTGAATGAAAGTTAGTAACATATTAGACGTTCGTCCCAAAAGTGCTCGACATTAGTGGTCGGCCTAATAACCGTTCGGTCTTGTATCATATATTAACGAGCGTTAGCGTTCGTTCTGGGCTTGTTTTGGTGAGCCTTCAGCGATAGGTCTTCGTGAATGGGTGACTGAAGTGTTCGGCTGAATTTCGTATTATCAGGCTTCAATCCTGAGCGTTCGGTTTTTTGAGATTTAGTGATTCAAGCGTTCGATCTAAATTTGATATTCTTAGGTTTGAATCTGGAACGTTCGGTTTTGGGTGTATTAGTAAGCGTTCAGTCTGTAATATGATATTCTTAGGTTTAAGATCTTGAACGTTCGTTTTGGTGAATTAGTTATTGTAGCGTTCGGTCTTATATCTGATGTTCTTATGCTTAAATCATGAACGTTCGAATTTGGTGAATTGTGGATTTTAGCGTTCGGTCTTGATTATTAGTGAATGTTAGCGTTCGACCTTAATTTGATATTCTAAGTTTAAATCCTAAACGTTCGGCCTTGGTGAATTAGTGAGCATAAGTGTTCGATCTTAACTTGATATTCTCGGATAGCAATCTTGAGCGTTCGGTCTTAATTTGATAGTCGTAAGTTTGGATCTTGAGCGTTCGGTATTATTATGTGATTAGTGAGTGATTGCGTTCGACCTGGATCAGATATTCTGAGGTTTAGGTTGTAAGCGTTCGGTCATACTATGAGTTAGCGAACGTTCGATCGTGATGATGTTGATTCTAAGTTAGTGATCGTTCATAGCGAACGTTCGGTCTCGATGATGTTTATCTTCAGATAGTACTCGCCATAGGCAGCGTTCGGTCTTTGTTGATGCTTGATCTTTGGACGTTCGTACAAACAGTTAAGTCGAAGCGCTCAATCTTAGCGTCCGTTCAAATAGTGTTCGGCCAAATAGTATTCTGTTTAATAACGTTTGGTGTTTTAGTGTTGAGCATGAGAGATTGATCTTAATGTTCGTCCAGCCAGTAACCGATTTTAGTGAGGTGTTCGGTTTAGCGTTCGTCCGAATATTGCTTAATCCAATGTGGTCTTGGGTTTAGCGTTCGGCCTAATAGTGTTCAATCTGATATGGTGCTCGGTTTTAGCGTTCGGCCAAATAGTGCTGAATCTATTATGGTGCTCGGTTTGTAGCGTTCAGCCTGATTATGCTTGATCTTATAGCGTCCGTCCAAGTAGCATTCGGTGAATAGTGTTCGACCAAATAGCGGACACCTGCACTCCACTTACTGACTTACGAACCTTCCATTTTGACACTTGGCAAGTTGTGAAGTCAGAGTTTGAGTGCATTTTTAATGCACCTGAGCAAAGGGTCGTGGGTTGCATTTAATGAGCCTAACAGGTGGCTTGGATGCATTTAATAGGTTCTGACACTTGGTTACTCCTTGTTATAAAAGAAGATATAGGTTCCTCTAGTGACTCATTGGTAAGAACCTTGAGAGAACCACATGAAAGAATCTATTTGTTGTCGTTAAGAGAGCACAATGGCTTATGAAAACCATGCTAAAATCCTGTACTTCCAATTTGCAACTTAAGTCCCCGTTTACCAAATGGAATTCTATTCAATCATGTCAAAGCCCGAGAAATGTACAAAATGAGATTTCACCTTAAGGAGGAGAACAAAGTGATATTAATTAAGTCAAATGCAGGATTTAATGAACTAAGATATTCCTCACTTAGTGTGAATCTGTGATTGCCTCATTCATGCTTGTGATGTCCCAGGTTCAGCACCAAAAACATGGTTGCAGCTAGCAAAGATGTGACATTTGTTGTTATCATAGCTGACTAGAACATTAACCAAATATGTTTCATCCTATACTCAATCTGTTTCCCGTAATCTTGCCTCAATATGATGACATACACAGACTAAGATATCTATCATTTTGCAGGTTGAACCTGGTCACACGATTCTTGTACATGCAGCAGCTGGAGGAGTAGGATCCTTATTGTGCCAATGGGCAAATTCTCTTGGTGCAACCGTTATCGGAACTGTATCCAATAAAATGAAGGCAGCTCAGGCCAAAGAGGATGGATGTCATCATGTAATAATCTACACAGAAGAAGATTTTGTTGCTCGTGTCAACGAAATTACATCAGGCAATGGAGTTGAAGTAGTCTATGATTCTGTGGGAAAAGATACATTTGAGGTATAACTGTCACATTCTATATTATGCCTAAGTGCAATTTAAAAATCGAATTGTTGAGTGCACGAGTGAAAACAATAATAACAATGTTGTGTCTTCCTTGGTGGTATCCATAAACAGCTTTTTACTTATATTCTGATTCTTGAACCATATTCAGGAGTCCAAAAGAATGCTTAGATTTATGATTCAGTTGATCGTATGTTTATCAGTACTTAGAAAACTAAAACATCAAAAAATACCGACCAGATCCTAGATGATGAACACTAAATACCCTAAAGTTCTCAGATAACTGTCTGTCTGTCTGATTACTTACTTTGATTATGACCACACTAACTAACATATGCGAGGTTTCATTTTTAAAAAGTTGGACTTTGGTTCCCTTGGTCTGTTCCATTAATGTTTGTATTCTATCATTTAACAATTTTAGGCATATTATCATCAAAGCCCCTTAACTATGCATGTGCAGGGATCTTTGGCTTGTTTGAAGCTTAGAGGTTACATGGTAAGTTTTGGGCAGTCATCGGGCACACCTGATCCAGTTCCATTATCTTCCCTGGCTACAAAGTCCTTGTTCCTGACAAGACCCACCTTAAAGCATTACAACGTCACTCGGGATGAGCTCTTGGAGGCTGCAGGAGACTTGTTTGCCAAGGTTTCTTCTGGTGTCTTAAAGGTGCGAGTTACTGACACCTATCCCTTGTCTGAGGCAGCAAGAGCACATGAAGACCTGCAGAATCGGAAGACCACAGGATCTGTTGTGTTGCTACCCTAAGGATTCCCCACTTTCATATAGGTCCTAAAATAAACACCAATTTCATGTTTGATTCCTTTGGAGAGGAACTATGGTATTGTAAATACTATGTAAGCCGTGTTGTGTTGTGTTCCGCTGTTCAGTTCTTTGTACTCGTGTGAATTTTGGCCGAATGTGGCATCAGGATAATTTTTTTATTTTGGAAAAGCTGTTTTTTCCTGTTTTTCCATCCATTGAATGTGACATGTAGGTTTGTTTTTGCAGAATTAATGAAACTCAGCTGAACGGTGACATCGTTGTCCTCTGCGTCATGTGACACTGTTGTTCTTTGCAAAACAAAATAAAAAAATTGTAACTTTTTGTCTTTCAAGCCAAATCAATCCAAAAAAAATGTGATTCGATGATTAGATGGTGTAAAGCTAAAGAATTGATTCGGATTTTAAATCATAAACTATTATATATAATGGTGAAGTTCGATACATCTTTGGATCTGAAGTGTACAAAGACAATATAACTGGTTTTGTTGTTTTGTTGTATTGTGGTGGGCGTTTTCTTCCTCACAGACCTCTCTTCTCCGTTTCTGAATCGTGAAAATGCTGAAGGTGCCGGAGCACCAGGTGGCGGGTCACATGGCAAAGAACGGCGTTCTGGGTCCGCTGGTGGACGATTCTGGAAAGTTCTACAAGCCACTGCAGGACAACGACAGGGGCTCCGCCGAGCTCTCCTTCTACAGCTCCCTCGCCGTCCCACCCTCCATCCGCCCCTTCTTCCCGGCATTCTACGGCACCGCCGTCGTCCCCGCCTCCGACGGCTCCGGTCCCCACACCCACCTCCTCCTCCAGGACCTCATCGCCCCCTACACCAAACCCTCCGTCATGGACGTCAAAATCGGCTCCCGGACCTGGCACCTCGGTCACTCCGAAAACTATATCGCAAAATGCCTCGGCAAAGACAGAACCACCTCAACCATCCCCCTCGGCTTCCGACTCACCGGCGTCAAGGACTCCCTCTCCTCCTGGGAACCTTCCAGAACCCTCCTCCAGACTCTCTCCGCCGAGGGCGTCGCCCTGGTCCTCCGCAAATTCGTCTCCTCCTCCAACTCTGACGATTCCCGTTCCGACCCCGATTGCGACTTTGCGGCGGAGGTTTTCGGCGCCGTCTTGGAGCGGTTGGTGGAGCTGAAGGCGTGGTTTGAGGTTCAGACTCTGTATCATTTCTATTCATGTTCTGTTCTGGTGGTGTATGAGAAGGAGAAGGGGAACGCCAAGCCTCTGGTCAAACTCGTTGACTTTGCTCATGTCGTTTCTGGGAATGGTGTGATTGATCATAACTTCTTGGGTGGCCTCTGTTCCTTCATCAACTTCATCAGGAACATCCTTCAAGCTCTGCATCAGTGAGTCCTGCTTCGTTTTTCTCTGTTTTTCTCACAATCTCCTTCAAGATATAATCAGATAATAATCACTCATTTCACTCCATCTGTCATAATCATATCAGACAATTTTGCTTGTATGATCTGGGCTAATTGCCGTTTATGTTCTATTCAATTGTTCAGATTTCCAGGTACTGCAATTTTTTTATGGATTTTATTCTCAGACATATGTAGCTTTGTATACTTTTACCATCTCTAATTCTTATGAACTCATTTCCTAATTGTGTTACTTGTCCAAACCCACAAACAACTAACTGGGTTGTATACAAAGACTCTTCAGAAGCACTGATTGATTTACCATTGAATAAACTTGTTTGATTCCTTTTGCCTTTTCAAAATTTGAACCTGAATTGTTGATATTTGATGCAATATGGATTTCTAAGGCCATGTTCTCTTGTAAGTTATGAAAACTTTCAAGAATATTGCTTTTGAAGATTACTTCTAAATTTATGCTTTTTCTGCTTGCTTTTCAATATTGCAAGTGCATGAATAGTTTGATATTTGGGTTGCTCTGTTTGCATCAATGCTTAATGGTCCTGTTAAGTTTTTTATTCCAACCACATACCAGTCATGAGCTTGTTGCTTCTGATGTTACCCTTTTTAGCTTTTGAACAGTGCAAATATCTTTATCTCGTTTACTGTTTAGTTTGCATCTTCTTACTGACATGCAACTTCTAATCTTTCTACTCTTTGACCAAATCCTTCTTCTGACCACACAAAATTTATAATCCTACTTCATCTTTTATCCTCTCAATCAGCTTCTATTTGTCTACTGTTCTTGAATTTTATTCTCTTGGACCAAAATTACATTCATATCTCTCAATGGCATCTTATATCTTTGAGTTTTCCTGGTTTTACTTGGAGTTAAGTTATTTTTAGGCTTAATCATGGAAGATAGGGTTTTGGTTCTTATTTTGTAACATCTCAGTGGTGTTTTAGCTTCTTTTCATTCTACTTATATGGTATAAATGTTCCTTCCCTAAAACTTTCACAATTGAAATCAAGATCATTAAATAAGGGTGAAGGGCCTAGCAGAACAGTTTTCCTCTGTTACAAACATTCATTTTTATACATTTTTTTCTCATGCCATAATTGAGATACTGTTCCTTTCAAAAGGTATATTAGAACATCTTTTACTATATAATAATAAGAAAATGGTTGACCAGTGCTTTAGGGAAATAGTTGAGAAATTAAAGTTGTATAAAGTTTTTATGAATGTGCAGAAATTGGTATTTTGTATTTTTTTTTTTCTGCAGTGTGCTATTGTATTCAATAAACGAAAGTTCCTAATAGAATCTAAATTTTGAAACAGGTATAATAATATTTTAATCAAACATAAACTACTATATTTTATGAAAAGTTTGCTTTTTTTTTTTGGGAAATAAACTTCAGAAGAATCAAACATAAACTACTATATTTTATGCCGATGAGCTTGAACAATATTTTATTAATGAGTTTGGTGTGTGGAGAAAAAATGTAATAAAAATTAAATTAAACCAATAGCTTTCCAATTCTAAAGAATAAGGTCTAAACAATATTTAAAATTTGTAAACATACCACCTACAAACAATTTTGATCAAATTTAAATTACAAATAAATATTTAGGTATATATACTTAACAAAAGGTTAAAAAAACTCTTACAAAATGTTCTTTAAGTATAAAAGCAAATTTAAAAGTTAAAATATTTATAATGTTTAAAATATTACAATAATTATATTCACATGTTTTATACATAACATTGTACAAAAATTTATGAAAATGGTAAAGATCATGAACATTTAATAATTTAATGTTGGAAAAAAATGTGTTAAGTACAAAACTTTACAATTTTATAAATATTTATTTTATCCAGGAAAAGAAAAATTTTATTTTTAATATAAAAAATCATTTATTTTTATTTTAGAAAAAAAAGACAATTTTAATTTATAAAGATGCCCTTTTTGAATTAGGAAAAAGAAATAACTGGAAATATATTTTTTACTTTTTCATGAAAAATAAAAAAATATATATATATTTGTTTTAAAATTTAAAAGATTTTGATAATTTTAATTTAAATAATTTATCCATAGATAACTATTCAAACTTGTGAATGACTAGTAATTAAATATTTATAACCCAAAAATAATAGTAGTTATTCAATTAACGTTCTGATATATGTATATTTTGATAATAAACTTTGCATTCAAAAGATAATTTCAATCTAAAATTGTAAAAGATTTGTGATGGCAAATAAATCTGAGTCAAAACAAATCCATGATGGCATAAATGCATATCACATCAATCAAAATTATTATTTTTAATTACTTATTTTCCTTCTTGGATAGGAAAATGCAAAGTTCAGAATCTTTTAACGATTATTTTACTAAAGGAAAAAGAGAAAAGGAAGAATTTAACGGAAAAAAGTATGCTAATAGCAAAAACGAAAAGGCATTGGAATTTGATTCCAAGAAAAAGTTGTTCATTACTGGATACTGTCCTCTACCAATTGTTGCATGAGAGAAGGAAATATATGAAAGGATAAAAAATTCTAACACTTTACAAAATTTAAGAATTTGTATTAGTAAATATTCTTTATTTTACGAACGTGCTCACTGATAACAAAAAGTAACTGAGTTTTGAAAATTCATATGGTTTTTGTTTCTACTAATCTAAAAATCCTTAGAAAATATATGTAATATACTGATTTAATATAATATTCTAAACAAATACTTGGGAAAAACCTTTTCGTTAAGACTTATTTCTCATAAAATTTTGCAGCTCTTATTTCTCTGTACAAATTACAGTAATCTGTACCGAATAAAAATGAATAATAGCTAGACAATACATTTTAAAAGAATTAGAAAAAGAAATGTCCATGAAAACAGTGACAAGTTTCCCTCTTTCAACCCTATCCATGTATGCTTACTACATTACCCAACTTTTACACATGAATGTTAATTTAACATTTCCCCTAACAATATCATTTCTATGGAAGTCTAGAACTCAATAATCTCATCAAAGTCGTTTGGTTGCTTCATCACATTAATAATATTACAGGAAATAACCATGCAATGATGCCAAAACTCAAATGTTTCTCTCTCTTTACTGGACAGGAATAATTGTAAGATTGTTAGCGGTCAGGGAGTTCATGTTACAATCTACACTATTTCAGAAATATAATGCAACGATACAACTAACAATAAATGGGCAAAATTCCAGATATTGGGGAGTCAAGAACATCACTCCATATGATTTGCATTCCTTCAATTGAAAGGTGGCAGCATAGCAGGATTACTGGGGAGGTGGTGGCGGAGGCATAGACTGAGGGTATGGCATAGGCCGTCCACCCTGATGCTGGGGTGGTGGTGGCGGACGCCAGACAGGTGGTGGCTGACTTCCCATTACTGCTGGTGGTGGAAGAGGCCTGGGAAGAGCTTGTGGAGGTGGTGGCATCTGCTGCATACCAGGGTGTGGTGGCCTGAACTGCTGAATTTGAGGTGGAGGTGGCATAGGCTGTTGCGGATGCCAGGTTGGTTGTCCAGGTACTGGCATAGGCTGGAACGCAGCAGCTTGAGGGGGTGGTGGACGAAGGGCAGGAATCGAACCAGGAGCGACCCCATTAGCAAAGGGACGGGGAGGCACTGGTGCAACCCCATTAGCCTGAGGAACATTGGGAAGTGTCGGAGGTCCACTGGCAAATAAAGTATGGGGCCTGCTCTTCTGTGCAGTTGGATTACTTGCAGCCAAAACTCTTTCTGCACCACGGAAGAAATATATTAGCAGATAGTCAGATACTATAAAAAGGAACAATAGGCATGAATTAATCCATAAAAAAATATAGAAATAGCATCAAGAAAGGTCTTACCTGCCGGGGTACCATGCCGTTCACCCTTAGTGTCTTTCTTATAAGCATATGACACTGTAATTTGACGATTGCAAAGATATTGTCCATTCATCGCCTATGAAATATACAAATATTCAATATCAGTGGCATGGAAATGCTTACACTAATTTCTATATTCTTTTGTTACGTGCGTTTTGGGTACCCAGACAACAAATTGAAATTGAACAATTTTAATACTTTTTTATACTGTTAACAATAAAGAAACTGAGAAGACATATGATAAGTTCCGTGCGTTTAGACCACAACAGAGCTACTCAATTTATTGAGGAGAAAACATAATTACGGAATATTCAACTACTCTATTTTATGCTAATAACGTGAATATAGAATCAATCTAAGTGTCCAAATACCAACAGCTACTATATCTAAGGATTATAGCATATCTCCAAGATTCTAATACTCAACTCAAGCTGAAGCGTAAAGGACATATGTACCGAGCTTATTTCATATGTAGTTAATCCGAGGACCCTCAGTGAATTTCTGCGTCAAAGAAATAATCAACTTCAACAATATGCTTGTTATTAAAGTCTTCAACACAAGACCCCTAAATACTTTTTATGGACGACTTTCTCTCACATTTGGGTATGCTTGGTCTTTCAAATCATATTTTTAACACTCCCCCCCTGGAACATATGTATCATATAAGTCAACCTTTTTACATATGTTATCAACACAAGACCCCTTGAAAGACTAAATAAACATGTCAGCCAGTTGGTTGTTGGAGCTGACAAACTAAATAATGACAGTTCCACACATCAATTTGGTGTAGGCGTGTGAAGATGACATGGTGGCAGTTGACCGTAAGTAAAGCACAAAATGGTTGCCTGAAAAGGACAGCTCCAACCATGGGGTCACGTTATCAGAGGACAGCAACTTCTAAAGAGTAAAAGATCTGTCCAGCTTCAGCTGGATAGCAAAAACTGCTAAGCACAGAAGTTGCCAATGAGCAAAACTCGTTAGAGGGTACAGCGGCCACCAAAGAGCAAACATGCTTAAAAGACACGATGACTACCAGAGAGCAAAACATTATCAAAGGGCACAACAACCATTGGAGAGTAAAACTACTTGTAAAGCACAGCGGAGAGTTTTCCTGAGTCAGAGAGCACCGAAGTTGTCAAATAGCAAAAAGGAAAAACTCAAAGGGAAAACAGAGAGCAAAAAATTACGCTCAAGGAATAGCATCAAAAAAATGCTCGGAGAATGTGACAGTGACCAGGGAGCAAAACTTCTTCAAGAACTGAACGGCTACCAAAGAACGAAATGCTAGGAGAGCCCAACAGGTTACCAGAGAGCAAAATTGCTCAAAGGGTACTGTGGATGCAGAATAGCAAAAACGCTTGATGGGCATAGTGTTGCTGGAAAGGAAAAATGCTTCGAGGGCACAGCACCTACCGAATGGCAAAAAGGCTCTCAAAGGGCAAGATAACTTTTGGAGAGTGTGGATGTTGAAGAGCAAAAGGTGTCTAGAAGGCAGGGTGACTATAAGAGAGCAAACATGCTTGGAGGGTGCAGTAGAAAAAGAAGTGCAAAAGTGCTAGGAGGATGTGGCAGCTGCAGAGTTGGTCTTTGTAAAGCAATGCCAATTGTGATGATCATCAGCCCAAAAGAGCTTGCCAAAAAGTTGTCGTCAATGAACACTGAAACACAGCCAAAAAAGAACAAAATCCAGAAAGCGTACATAGTTTCTAAAAAATTTACACTTATGAGAAGTGGGCCCACATGGAAAGCATTTACAGTTCCTTTCTTGTCAAGTTTTGATACCATGTTAAGAGAGAAATTGTGAAGGCATACAATAAATTTCGCTCGTTTTCAAAAAATATTAAGTTACCCTGGTTTTAGGCTTATAACAAATATAGAATCAATCCAATTGATCCTAATATCAATAGTTATTATACAGGATTCTAACATATCTACAAGATTCTAATGTATACATGTGTTAATCTAAAATGAAAAGAGGTTAGATGTACTTTATCTCCCTAATTTATAACTTTGGTTGAATCTTCCATCGTAGTGTATAAAATTATGTTGGTATCTGTTTTAACATTATGATAACTTCCACCCCTTCCATGTAATTTAACCTTAAAAGTTAGCAAAACAAAACAACCACGCTTCCTACTAGCTTCAACTTTTAGATAGGGCATTACAGCATCTGAATATCAATACTTCCGGTCATGGTTGGCTAAAAACAGAAGGACCTATCAGCTTCACATAGTGGTATACAAAGAAGGGTTCATGCTTTTGGTCAAGGCAATCCTGTTCAAGCCAAATCAGAAGAACTCCCATTCCCAAAAATGAGGAATAGGGATTCCTAACGTAGGTTTGTGTAGCATTCTGTTACTTACTGTAATGCCCTATGCTAGACCAAAATGTAAAAAAGAATATATTGTGTAATACAAAATGTCAAAATACAATTCTCCAACTTCTAGTTTCTTTAAATTCGTCCTACCATTGGGATTGTCCCCTGTTTCAGTCCCAAGCAGCAGAAAAAAAAAAAGTCTGTCGCTTTTCACAATGTTATTCCCTCTTCTGCAGTAGGAAACTATTCCATTTTTTTTATTTTGATCAGTTTGAATTAGAGAAAACAGGAATATTACAAAGCTACTATCGATGCAAACAAACCATTAAGTATTAATATGGAAGTCAGATATAACTGTAAGAACCTTGAATTTTGATGGATTCAGTATGTATATTAACATGCTTTTGTTTCCATTTGTTTAGGGTACGAAAAGTAAAAACAACTGTAAATATTTCATTTTAGGTATTTCTGGTTTCTTATACTACCTCCCATGAGATAAAAGAGACAAATCTCTCTAGGTATACAGTCAAGCACTAGAGAAGGAACCCCTACCAACATTTTTTTTCCTCTACACATAATACAAGGAACAAATCCAGGACCTCATACTCCTGGAATTTCAGAACCTTCCAGTTAGAGAAACACAAGTTGGTCAATTAGTCTAAGATTTGATAATTATTGACAACCTCTTATTCCTTTTATTGTGTTATATGTTTTGGCCAGTTTGAACTAATGATCCACATGTGCTGAGTAAGTATAAAAAAATGAAAGGTTGGCCTTGCTATATTCATACAATTGATTAAAATAGACTGAAACATACCTCAATGGCAGAATCAGATGCCTCAAATGAATCATAGCTGATGAAGCCAAAACCACGCGAATTTCCTGTCTCAGGATCTCTCATGATCTGCAGCAAAAAAGGTGTTGCATATCAGATCATATACAAAAATGTATGTTCCCCAGGATTCTGACTACCATGGTCCAATGCGTTTAGGGGGACATAATTATAAAGCCATGGCCTCTAAGGATACACTGGGCAGCAAATTTATTTGTTTAAAGGGCAAAAGACTATAAACAGGTGGGTATTTTTAGTTGTCATTGGCTTGATACTAAATATTTTTAAACAAAACAAAATGGTAAATGCCAACAATGAGAAATAAGAAAATAGCAGGGCGTGAAAAGTAGTAGCAACTACCACTAGACATAAATAAATATATTCAAAGAGCAAAACCTTCGGATTAGTAACAATAACTCCAAATGCACTGAAAGTATCGTACAAGAGCTTCTCATCTACATCCTGCAGCAACATTAGGAGCACTCAAATTAAGTCTTGACCTTAATGCATAACTGCATAAGTCAGTTTAACACTTGCATAATTGGGTGACTTACAGGATCAAGATTACCAATGAAAAGGTTTGCACCAACATCCAAGCTCTTTTTATCTTGGGATGCCTGGAACCGAAAAAATTGCAAATCAATGAAGTAGCATGGAAACTAAATATTTCTTTAATGAAGGGACATAACATCACTTGAACAGTGTAAAACAAATTTTGTTCAAACAAATACAGCAAAGAAAGATTAATCAGTACATAAGAATGATATCCAGGAATGCATACAATAAGGGTTGGAAAAATAAAACATAAATAACTAAATTTTACTTAAAATAGTACTTAGCACACATGTTATTCTCCAGTTCCTTGAGTGGAACAATGCACAGTTCAAGAAAAAAAGACAGAGAAAGAGTGTCCATTTCAAGGCGCTATTTATATTAACATCCCTCCGGAAGTGGTGATCAAGGAAACTCATACCAATCATGAATCAATTAAGAATGGCTTCGTTCCATTAGTTATCTTAATTAATAATTTCGATCATACAAGCCAAACATATTAAAATGGAAAAAGAAAATACAACTTCCATTCAAAAGGGAACCAAACACAAGAAAACGAACAGGAGAGTTGGTATAAGTATTCCTATACTAACATTCACATGCTTAAACACCACACACAAGCAAATACCTTATTCACACGGATCGGTTTCCCATAGAGCTTGATCATGTTAAGAACCTTGATGGCCTACATCAGAAGAAAAAGGGTGGACAACAGCCCAAAATTAGAAAAAAGAAGTTATTCGGGTTTGGAGAAGTGAATTCCAAATGATATAATACTTACATAGTCAGCATCTTCTTCACTCCTGAATTCAACAAACCCATAACCCTGGTGTTGGTTGGTCACTCTGTCCTTCGGGACATAGACGTTAACTTAAATAAACAAAGAAAAGTGAGTATGTTTAAACCTAAAACTAAGAAAACGAACAAATCAGATGGTGCATATATGGTGACGAAACAAAAACAATAAAACATACCCACTGGACCCGCTTGAACGAACAACTCCCACAATAATTCTTCGCTTATCTGGAGCACAAAGAGAAAAGGTATAAACCCTAGATGAAGTGGCAATTGGTTAAATGAGTGAGGAAAGTGCAGAAAGGGAAGGTTAGTTACCTGAGGGTCTAGATTGCCGACATAAGCAGTGGCATCTTGATTCCTCTCAGCGGCATGTTGACCGAGCAAATTGGCTCCCACACCAGGTGCAATTCGTGTAGTCATGGAATCGAACAACCCTTACTTCTCTCTGAGTGGATAACAGCTACGATAAGATGAATGAATAGGAAGAGTTGAAGTCAAGTAAATGAATATCAATTTATCAAACAGGTTAGATGCAAACAGTTACAGTTCGTTATAGAGTCACAGTGAACAAACAAACCTTGAGAGAGATGAAAGCAGAGAGAGAAGAAGAGCCAAAACCCAACTGTGTCTGGATGAATGACCTGGGAATGTTTGCTAGGCCTGTTAGGGATACTTTTTTTTTTTTTCCCTTTCAGATACTATTTATCAGATTGTTTTAGTCTGATCTAACTTTAAATTTAACATATCTATTTAATTCATAGTTAAAAACATAATATAATTAGTTAAGTGCAAAAATAAAAAGAACTAGTAGAAACATGAATGTCTATCCTTATTTTTCTTTTGATAATAAAAATTAATATAATAATTATTAAAATATTAAAAAATCATAAAAATAACTCAAAAAAGATATCTTTTATAATTTTACTGTGTATATTTTTTTTTGTAGTTATTTGAGTTTGAAAAAATAACTAAAAGATATAAAATATAAAATAATAAAGATTTGTGTATAAAAATCATTATAAAAAGTTGTTTTTATTAATAAAGATTTGTGTGTTTAACTTTTTTATTATAAATAATTTTTATTTATTTTGTATATAATATTTAAATTAAAATGATTAAATTTAAAAATGATTTAATAAAAAAATTTTAATTTAAAACATTAGTTACTTAAAAAATAAAATTAAAAATATATATATATTTTAATTTATAAAAAAATTACTTAAAGGATAAAATAAAAAATAAATGTGAATACTAAAAAAAAATCCTCTAAATAGGTATAGGTATAGATAAATAAACTATTTTTATAATTTTATTAATAATTTCTTTTATTAGTAGTTAATTAAAATTAAAAAAAAATCAATAAATCTAAGAATAAAATGATAAAGATTTGAATATATCAAAGAAAAAAAAGAGTAAAAGTAATGATTATTTTTATTAATGTGTTTGATGTTTGAAAGAAATAAGATTTATTAAATATTGCAATTGTGGAAATGAGTACAATAGAATATCGAGTGAATAAATTACATATGATAGAAGTAAAATATTAATATTATGATAAAGAATTGAAATTTCCTTAAAACATAGTCCATTCTTTATACATCGGAATTAAAAAAAAAAAACTCTAACTTTCATGAGAGAATTTTCTTTTACGTGGAGAAGAGTTAGAGAGGTTACAAAGATCAGAGAATGATTAGTTCAAGCAAATTTCTTGATTTTTAAAGTCAAATGATTTTCACATTTGATTTAATGTTGATTTTCACTTTAACCTCTTCAAATATTATGTTGGATTGCTTCTTAAGCATGTTTTCCACAAACAACTACTTAGCTTATATCTAGCAAGATCATTTATTGCAAATAAGCGAAGCTTCGAATACATGAATGAGCAAACAAACTTGGGTTTGTTCATAACTATCAAAGGTTATCACAGACTGACTAAATTTCAGCAACCTCTCGGCTGACCGTTAAAATCAGCAAAATCTCAATTTAAAGTACTGGCAAATAATAAGTTGAATCGATTAATAGATATCAATGAGTTATCTTTAACAAAATTGAAATTTTAAAAGAAAATACGTAAAAAAGATGAAATACAATGTATTGGTTTGCTGCAAAAATTGATGACACTAATACAGTAGTAAAATAAAAATCTTCATGCCTTCAATCGACCATAAAACTTTTGTTTCTCCTGAGTGGTCTGGAATCGGCCATGACCAAACTTGGACGAGGTGTCTATGAACTTGAGTTTGATCTCTTCCAGAGCAACCCGAGATGTCTGTTTGAGAAGGGACTGACGAAGAGTGAGAACCCTCTTCTTGGGTCCAACACAGCATCCCTTCACCATAATGTAGTCATCCTTCACCACACCATAATGTGGGAACCCACCCATTGGGGTAATATCCTTCTCCGTCCTGTCATTATTATAGTAAATTTAGCAAACAAATCACATTCAACAATTTTGAAGGGAACTAAAATAACAAAGAGGCAGCTACTGTACCTGTCAAATTCAGTGATGGCAGCATGTGACTCTTGGCCAGTCTTGGCAACTTTGTAGATCTTCTTATTCAACTCAGTTCGATGATGATAACCATTCTGACCAGCCCTGGCAACAGTGAAAGAAACACGGGCAGGGTGCCAGGCACCAATACAAGCAACCTTCCTCAGACCTCTGTGAGTCTTGCGAGGTAGTCGAGTAACACCCCAACGAGTCACCACACCTTCATAACCCTTACCCTTAGTCACACCAATGATATCAATCATCTCATCTTTCTGAAAAACTGCATCCACTGGGATTTGCTTCTCAAAGAAGCTGTATGCGTAGTCCACCTTCTGTGCTACTGTTCCACCATTAACTTGGATCTCCATCAAATGTGCTTTCTTCTGTTTCAGACCCCTCAACTTCCTTATCTACAGTAGAAAAAAACATAACATTTCAATAATAATCATAGTAGCCACCAAATCAGTTGACATTACAAAGAAAAAACATAGAAAAGTAACCATACTCAGCCACAGATTATTTGCACACACTAAAATCCAATCTAAACACTTCAACTACCTGAGTGTGAGCAAGAACACGAATGACAGTTGAATACTTCTTCAATTTCTCAAGCTGAGATTCAACATCTTTCTTTCCTTCCTCCGTTTCGTACTTCTTTGTATATTTGGTAAAAGCCTTCTTTTTAGATTTGCACCAATTCTTATAAAATCGTCTCTTGACTTCTTCACTTAGATGCTGAGCCCAAACAGTATTCAGTGTACGAAGGCCACGTGGTGTCTTCACATATCCCACAACTCCAACAACAACCAACGGAGGAGTTTCAATTATAGTGACAGCTTCACATGTTTCTTTCTTATGAAGTTCTACAACAGAAGAAAAGACACAATGCAACCATTAACATCTAAGGCATATAGGTAAAAATATAAAACCCCAATGAGTACCAAAATAGTGACGTTAAAAAGAATGCAAAAATAAGGAATAAAAGATGACTCTTATAAAAGGAGACAACAATTGATAGAAGTAATTTAATTAGTTAAAACTGAATAATAAAAAGTGAACAATCAAGCTCCATTTAATATCTGTAAATAAATCATAAATGATGATTAGAAATTGATCTGTTTCATATAATTTAGACAAAAAGGCCATGCTTACTTGATCCAGGTTTCTCAACTTCTCTGACGATGTGGGTCATTCCAGCCTTGTAGCCAACAAAGGCAGTCAACCTGCATGGTTGATTAGGATTGTCTTTTGGGAAAGACTTCACTGCAGTAACAAAATACAAGACTTTTCAGGACAGCTATCAATAACATACTGTCATAAGCTAATATCATACAGTATAGGTATTACAGGAAGCATAGCTTCGACGGTTACAATGCTAACAAGTGCTTACCTTGAACTGTATTTTAAAGTGATGTGAAGTGATGGTGTATCATACATCTACCATTAAATAATAATACTAAACTTCGAAAATTAAACAATCACCAACAACATAAAAAATAACTGAATTATTGAATTACATGGGAAATAATACAACTAATTAAAACCCGCAAACCCAAGCCTTTTTTAAAAGACATCTGGATTGCAAACACATTTCCCCAGAAAGGATTA
This sequence comes from Vigna umbellata, assembly GCF_029865625.1. Lineage (NCBI taxonomy): Eukaryota > Viridiplantae > Streptophyta > Magnoliopsida > Fabales > Fabaceae > Vigna > Vigna umbellata. Next base: position 44,829,900 of record NC_142167.1, on the reverse strand, counting down.
TAATCATAAATAGTTGCAATACATATGCAATGCATGGATTTCCATTGCGATCTCCATATCTACGACAACTGCTGTCATTCCTTTGATTAAAGGTATATTCCCATTATGGATATCATTATTTAAGGTGAACGTTCTCATATTAGGTTCTCATCTGTTCTACAACCAGATTGATTGAATTAAAACAAAAGCAATAGTTTGAATTGTGTGAAAATAAGTGTGCAGATGATGATTACTAACAACTTTATTTAGAATAAAAAGATATGCAACATAAAAAACGATTTCAAAATGAATTTTGCCTAAATCAGTTCCTTTCAAAATCAACATTGGAAATGCTTCCAAAAATCATTAAAAACTTCAATATTGTATTTAAAACACCAAAAGTAAGTGTTTCGTATAATATTTAGTAAGTTGAATAGGAGAAAATGTTCAACCTCCGCGTGCCAAGCATAAAACGGAATGTCACCAAATACCTATATCGATGAAGAAATGCTTCCAAACCAAAGGCCTATGGCAAAAAGCATGCCAATTCTCGAGCTCATTAGTTTTCCATCCCAAAACCTTTGACAGGATTTTGGCAAAAAGAGCCGTTTCTGAGACTCCAGCCTTGATTAATCATTTTTTTACGGAAGCATTTTTTTTCACTCATCACAAGGTAATGGCAATAAACTGTTAATGCCAGCACAAAAAACAAAAACTCATTGTAAAGAACATTTTGGTTTCAATCACTTAAAAGCTAATTCAGATCCAAAAATCCCTTTACAAAATCAATTAAATCTCACAGTGAAGAACAGTAACAAAAAATATCAAACAAACAGGCCAAAAATATTGAATAAGTCACCCTTTCCACGATGACGAGAAGCTCGCTTCCTTGGGAGAAATCCAAGGGAACCGTGCCTCGGGTGCTCGAACTTCCGATGCGACATCGTTTGCAGCTTCAACTGTGAAATCAACTCTAAACATAAGCACTAACCAATGAAAACGATAAGAGAAAAGATGGAAAACAAAAACTATAAGATCCATTGTTAGCTACATACCAGCAGTGCTACAATGAGAGTTAGAGAGAAAGGGAAGAATTATGAATGAGGGTTTCGCAAACACTCTTCTTTATATATAGCACTCACAAGGCGCCGCACTGCCACATTCAACCCTAAACAAATGGGCTTCGGATCCCAAAACAATGCTTTTGGACTCTTGGGCTCTCCCTCGAACGGCCCAAAACTATTAGGCCCTCCACTGAACTATTTTTGAACTTAATCTATTTAATATACACACCAAGCGAACAAATAGAAAATATTTTCTTGAAAAAAAAATCAAAAAATAAAAAATTAGGTAATTCAGGTAAAATATGTCTTCTGTAAAAAATATAATAAACATGTGATGAAAGTTACTCCCAGGTGGTTTTCATTTTTGATACATGTTGGTATTTTTCTTACATTGCAATCTTTTTCAAAAAAATTTATATATGTAGATATAAAATCAAGACCCGAGTCATGGATGAAACAAATTCAATGACTTTTGTTATTAGAAATGCATATACGGTACTTTAGAAATCATGGACTAATGTTTTTGAAGCTCATGATAAGGTAATGTCATTTGCTTACTTTTTCATAGTTCCAGTTTTGATTAATTTTAATTTTAATTTTAAACATTTACCATTGAATGTTAAATAAGTGAAATTAATTAATTGTGTACAGAGTACATATTCTGACACTATACCAAAATAATTTGAATAGCTCATGGACAAGACTTTATAAGTGCAATCTTGATCCAATGGGTAAGAAAATTTATTATTATTTATTACAAAAATTCATAAATAAATCACAAAATCAATAAATAAAACAGTTTTACTTATTGATTTTTATGGATATATCAATAGTTAACATTATTTAAAAATGTATTCGTAGGTAAACATATATTGATAAATCCATATAATTTACTTAGAAATAAATTTGTAGGTAATGTATTTGTTAATTTTGATAGTAGTGATTTTTTTTCTTGCAACACTTACGTGAGACATTGAAGTTTATCATAAAAGTTCATAGTACAACATGGTAAAGAATTTATATAATATATAAGAATAAATAATGGAAGTAAATAATTTAAACATTAGCAAATTGGTTGACAATCATCCTAAAGACTTACAACACAAGTTCATGAATAAGTAAAACTTTAGTTTCCTAGTTTTAAAATATATAAATCATGTTTGTCGAGTTCCCATGCTTCCTGTCGAGTTCCTATGTTGCATGTCGAGCTCCTATGTTGCATGTCGAGCTTCCATGTTACCTATTGGGTTGGTTATATTGTCAGCTAAACTCTCACGTTGCATGTCGATCTTCCATATTTTATATCAAACTAGTTATAATCTAAGCTTTTTCACTGACTGTCAAGTTGTCATACTACTAGCCAAGCTCATATTATGCTTGTCGAACTGTATGTTAAGATGTCAAACTTCTATAACTGTTATGACGTTGGTCTATCCTACTGATCTTGTATGAGTTCTAACTATATGCGTGAGGTCGATCCATCATTCTTCATCACGTCTCAACTCGTTTTCTTCTTCACAACCATCTTCACAACTCCTAACAACATCATCACTTTCACTTGTCCCTACACACACATAACAAATCCACAACATCAACCCAGAGAATACCATCCTACTTTGGTATCAATTTATCATATCCAAAGAATAATGATAACATCAAATAACTAAAAGATAAAAAGTCATAAAACTCACTTAGATATCATTCAACACATTTTTTTGCAAAGCTTGTACAACACCTCTGGCTTATTCAAGTAAGCCAACCTCATCGTATCTTCCACTCCCTCGTGCTCATCTTCGTTTATGTCCCTGGGAAAGATGTTCTTCGAAAGAGTAATAACTTACAACAACAAGAACACACCTCACAAATTCACCATGCAAATTATGCACCAGCATTCACAATTACAAGCAAAATAAATTAGATAGAAACAAAACTCTCACTTTATTGCCATAAGTAATAACAACGATACCTATGTTTCCTAAAGCTTCTAACAAAAATTTGAGGGATATTATGTGACATAGAAATGAAGACAGTTTCCATACACCATTTGGTGGCAAAGTTGTATTTTTTTAGGTGTTTTTAGGAAAATCTTTCATGTTGTCAGAAAAGGAACAATATATGATGTGGTGAAGTCATCAATAAACTACTATGAATTATGGAAACATTGCAAAGTTCTTACACGATGACAATATGAGATTATATCGCATAAGATCAACTGATAGTGATAAATCCATAAAAGACTTATTAATGGATTCTAAACATAGGAACTAAAGACGTGAATTTAAATGAAACTGGTGAAGGCAATGTGGAAATATCAGAAGATCTTCTAATTCAAAACAACTATACACATTTACAATCTTTGGTTGACTTTGTATATCACAATGAAGTTTTGAGATATCTAAGTTTTCATACAAATGTGGAAACATAAACTATAGCACCTTGAATGATGGATGTCCTAGACGATAGTGATACAACCATAGTACATCCTTATTTGTTATACTGTGAAGGGATTTGGTTACAAACAAAGCCAAGGAGACCACACGATGTTCGTAAAACATTCAAAAAAGGGAAAAGTAATAATTCTTTTGGTGTATGTGGATGATATTATAGTACCTATGAATGATGAAAAAGAAAAGGAAAAATTGAAACAAAGACTAATCCAAGAATTTGATCTCAAAGAGCTTGGAAAACTTAAATATTTTCTAAGAATTGAAGTAGCATACTCTGACCAAGGAATCTTTATATCCCAACAAAAATACATAACCGATTTGTTGGTTGAGACAAAGACTATTGGATGCAGACCCGCAACCACTCCAATGGACCCCAATCACAAACTGAGTAAATCTGGAGATGAACCAGAAGTAGAAAAAAGGATGTAGCAGAGGCTGGTTGGAAAATTAATATATTTGGCACATACCCGATTAGATATTACTCATTCGGTAAGTGTAATAAGTCAATTTATGCATGAGCCAAAGGAGTCTCACCTTCAAGCTGCCTACAGGATTCTACATTACTTAAAAGGCACTCCCAGAAAGGGAATCCTATTCAAGAAGAATTAAAGATTGAACCTTGAAGCCCACACCAACGTAGACTATGCAGGATCTCTAATTGATAGAAGATCGACTACTGGATATTGTACTTTCCTGGGTGGAAATTTAATAACGTGGAGAAGTAAAAAACAGAATGTAGTGTCTAGATCATCATCCGAATCAGAGTTCAGAGTACTTGCTCAAGGAATATGTGAGTTATTATGGACAAAAATTATTCTAGATGATTTGAAAGTTGATTTGAAGGGTCCCATGAAATTGTACCATGATAATAAATTAGCACTAGAAATTGCACATAATCTCATTCAACATGACCGAACAAAACACATTGAAATAGATAGACACTTCATCAAAGAAAAAATAGACGAAGGTTTAATATGCTTGGCATATGTCCTATCGAGGCAACAAGTAGCTGATGTGTTAACAAAAGGTTTCAATAGTCCTATCTTGCAAGATCTTATAAGCAAGCTGAGGAATAGATATTGGTCATTCCCAGCTTGCTTATAAGATCTTGGAAGATAGGACTATTGAGACCTTTTGTTAACACATCAGCTACTTGTTGCCTGGATGGGACATATACCATGCATATTAAACCTTCGTCTATTTTTTCTTTGTTTCCTTTCCATAGAGAATTAGTATTTCGCTCATTTCCTTTCTGCACTAGTTCAAGTTTGGTAAGTAGAGCAAACCCATCTATTGGTTGAGACTCAAGCATTACACTTTTTCGACTCTTTTCTACACGAATAATAGAGATGGTTTTTTCTAGTGAAGGAGTATCCTTTCTCCCTAGAATTTGCACTTTAACCTAATCAAATTCAGGATTTAGTCCTACTAGAAAATCATACACACGATCCTTCTCTATGAAATTCTTCAAGAGGATTGCATCCTCAGCACACTTCATTTCAAAAACTCTGTAGTGATCAAGTTCCTGCCATAGATTCTGCAACAGTGCCACATATTCTGTGATTCCTCTGCTTCCCTATTTTGTGGCTGCAGTTTTTATTTTGATTTCATATACTTGGGAAGCATCATTGGCTTTAGAATATGTGTGGTTTATGGAGTCCCAAATATCTTTAGTTGTATTAAGAAACATACAAGTGTCACTGATGGTAGCTTCCATGGAGTCCTACAACCAAGAAATAATCATGGAATCTTTTTCATCCCATGCTCCGAATGTTGGATCCTCCATGCTTGGACCATTTTCAAGGAGATGAACCAAACATACTTTTCCCTTGAGATAGGTTATAACAAACTGGGACCATTTGAGAATTTTTTTTTCCATCAAGTCTGTATGACACTTTGAGACCTTGGAGTTCCCCATTTTTGTGTGAAGAACTAGAGACTTCTCTACTTGATGTAGCACTGGACATTGTAATCGGAGGTTAGGTTAACACAACGAAAAGAATAACAACAACAATTAAGGTTGCCCCTTTTTTTGGACGAGAATGGCAATGAAGGCCAACAATAGTTGAGGAACGACAATGAAGGTCGTGAGACAAAAAAACAAAGACCAAGGTTCCAAGAAAAAATTGCATGGCAAACCTTTAGGAAAGGAGTGGGTGAGTCGTGGAGGACAACAAAAGTCCCAAGTGCACCTAACATAAACAGAGATTAAAGAATCTCCAGCAATAGATAGTTTCAATATTGAAGAAATAAAGAAATTGAAAAAGCTATTGGGGAATATAAAGGAACCCTCTAGATCATGTTCTTTTGTTTTCTCAGGTAAAACTTCTTGTATGAATATTTCATATAATGTGAACTCTTGGATTGTGGATTCAGGAGCTATAGATGATATGACACACTTATTCCACTTATTTCATTCTTATACACCCTCACCGAGTAATAGAAAAATTATTATTGTCAATGGGTCAATAGCTACTGTTGCAGGATATGGTAATATCCAAGTAAACTCCAACCTTATGCTTAAAAGTGTTCTCCATGATCCCAAACTCTCAGCCAGTCTTCTCTCCATAAAGAAACTAACCTCTGATCTCAATTGCTCTACAATTTCCCCCATCTCTATGTGTTTTTCAGGAACAAGACTCGGGGAGGAGGATTGGACTTGCTAAAGAAAAAGATGGTCTTTACTACTTGGAAGTATCTCGAAAATCCCAAACCAACCAAGCAAAATGACCTTCTACAAAATATGATAAATCCTGAATTTTTTTTATGATGGTTCAATACTTTGTCTTACAACTTAGTCAATTAAACAAGTTAATGAGTACATTTTATCAATGATATTTGGTCAAGAAGAAATTTATTTAAGCTGAAACACACCTTGTTGATCTGATGAAGACTAAGAAATTTAGGTTGAATAATTTTCACTTGAGTTTATTAATGATATTAAATGCTCAAGCATTCTCAATCATAAGCTTAAATTGAAAGTTGGACTACCTATCATGCTTTCAAGAAACATTAATCAAACAAATGGTCTTTATAATTGCATTGTTTTTCTTATCACTATTCTAGTTTTATTAATGTATGATTTATACTATATTAGTGTTAATACTATTGAAAATTAGGATGTTTCACAACCTATAGATATTTTAAGACTATAGTATTGTTTAATTATTGTTAATGATTTAGATTTATAACTTATTTTATTTTGTGATCAATTGAACTCGTAAAAAAAACATGCAGATTCCAACATCTCCAATAAAAGGTCAAAATTGTATGAGAAAAATAAAAAAACAAATTACTTCTTGTAATGTCACGTTTTACTATCAACAAATCTAAACAAACATTCACTTATAAATAATAATGATATAAATCACATGGTCTAGAAATTTTTTCAAAAACATTAACAAATCACATATTTTTAGAGTAAGAGACGAGAGTAAAGAACAACTTGTTATGAAAATTACGAAATGAAAAAAACAATTGTATTTAAGATTAACTCAAGTGTTAAATTATTTTTTCATGTCTTACCTGTTATTTTGAGATTAATCAAGATCTTTAGAGAAATATTATAAGGTGTGCTTTCAAAACAATTTTTTTTATTAAAAATACAAATAATATAAACATTTTCAAAATTCACATGAAAGAAAAAATATTATTTTAAATTTAATGAACGAAGAGTTAATTACAAAATGAAGAAGATATAAAAGAATAATTAATATCAAAAGAATATGAATATTTGAAAAATATGATTCAAAGATTAAAAAAGAAGTAGATGAAAAATCATGTTATAACATCTAGAAAATGTCTAAAATTTCTACCATAGAACCATGAAATCCACACAATAGACAAAAATGACAAGATTGATAGAAAAATAAATATAATAAAAAAAATGTCAAGTTCTATAAAAATGTGATCACATAAGAGGAAAAAAGAAAATAATTACAAAAAAAAGGAGGGTCAAATTTAAAGTTGAAATAAATATATATTAAGATAAAAAGGAATGTTTAGAACATTTGCTTAATATCTCTTTATTTAAATTAATTTTAAGAAATCTTTCAAATTTTTAAAAATATTATTTACAAGAAGATAAAAACATATTTATTTATTATTTAAATTTGGAAAATTAATATTTTGATATATATGTTATATTTCCAAAACCCCAAATCCCAACAACTTACAATGTTGCTTTTATCATTTTGGCATTAAACATCATCATATCACTATTGATGTTTTCTTTATATATATATATATATATATATATATATATATATATATATATATATATATATATATATATATATATATAACTTTTTAATAATAAAAGTATACTGTTTCTGCAAGCCATAAGGGTGACATTAAAAGTGAAACTATAATTGTGAATACTGGCAAGACAACATCATCTTGTCTCTGCAAAAGCAATCATTTCTACCTTTATGAAAATCAAGTTTGCTTTAATTTTTCAAAGATTTATACCAATGTAAATCAATAAATACACTTTCTTTCATCTTCAACACATGGTATGGTATAGTGTTCTCAAATATACATAATAGAAAAATTACTACTTCAACTGTTATTTTCATCATGTTGCATGTGTTCACCACAGCCTGAAAAAAATAAGACCAAAATCAATATTCAAAACTTAGTATGAAAAACAAGAAAGAGGGTTGAAAAAAATTCTGCAAAAAATTGATACCCATGCCCTGCCATCATCCAAGTAACAAACTGTGGAAAAGTGAACTTGAAAAGGGCTTGAGCTACATGAATGCCAGGGTGCTTTATCTGTATATTTATTGCATTCTCCTGAACATCAAAAGGTCAGGTGTCACAACACTTTTGTTTTGGTCACTAGATAGAATTGAAGATTTTACACATTTAAATGGACAAAACTTATATATAGTTCTTTGGATGCTTTTGTTGCTATTTCTTATATAATGGTGAATCCAGACATTTTTTTCAGAAAGAAAAAGAAAAGAATCTGTGATATTTTCACACAAGAAAAACATTTCAAGTCTTAACTTTTGCCTCTGTTTATGACTGCTTTTCTGTTTTGAAATGTTACCTTTTGTGTCAGTGAGTATATTGTTAGAGAAAGAGTAAAATTAGTTCCAAATTGTTCTCTATTATATCCTTTTACATTCATTTAAGAAAATTGTCCTAGGAGGCCAAAAACAAATTATTAAACATGTTGGAGTGAAAAAAAGTCTTGTGGGAACAATTGCCTGCATAAGTTACTATGAGCTTTGATGTAAAAGTTCCTCTATGAACTATCAAGTTGAAACTTTGATTCTACTTGGAGAACAACATTGAAAGAACATAAGAAACTGCATCTAAATTTTGTATCAAATAAATTCTGCAGGAATGAAGATGAAGATAAAACATACTGATAGGGGCCAAAATTTGACTTCAATGTAGGGTTGATAGTTGACTAGCATTTTTGATGCCATTCTGCTAGCTGTGTGTAACACCCTTACCCTTGGAATTCTTTTCTTCTCATATCTAACAAAAGATGAAGTCACAAAAGTTCAACCAAATTATCAGCATACCAGTTTCAGGGCCATGAATTAAGGTGACAACACATTTAGGAGTTGTGAGAGAATGTGATGCTTTCCACATTCAGGTGGTATCAAAAGGGAGGACCATTTTCTGCTTAAAATAGCAAATGACATACCAAAGGGGAAAACAAAAGAGAAGACAAATATGATACCTTCTAAGGGCTGAGATAACTTCAGACTCATCAGGATCATGTTTAGCAATCTTGTCAAGCTCAAGTATCAATTGGTAAGAGTCCTGAAAATGTATTACAACAAAAGAAGACAAATTAAGAGGTTAGCTACTTAGGTATGGCTACAGGTTTATGGAGGAATGAAACTGAAAATAAGATACATTAATAAACAAAATAAAGATTTTAGTTATAATGTAATGCTTATCCATGAAGCACTATATATATTAATGCTGCCAGAATTGTGTATTCTGATGGAAATGCATTTCATTTTGGATGTTGAATGTTGGAGATGAGAAACCTCTATTGCCATGCAACCCCCTTGACCAAGATTTGGTTGCATTGGATGAGCTGCATCACCCAACAAAGTCACTCTATCAATTCCCCAAGTGTTGATCATGTCTCTGTCATATATATCCCTCTGCAGAATCATATTCTCTGGTGTTTCTGATATTAGTGCAATCACTTCATTGCACCAATTACCAAAGAGATCCAAAAGCCTCTTCTTCTTACCTGCTGAAACATGGACATATGAACTTGTTTCAAATTTTCAACCACCATAGCAATTGATACACACAACACAAGTCCATATTCTTTGTTGAGTTTTTCGTATTGTTCTTCTACTACTGAGACTTCAAAATACACTGATATTAATATATTAAAAACTTTTTAATATATTTTAAAACATCAAAATCAATATCTGTATTTTGAAGACTCAGCAGAAAAAGAAACAAAAAACTCGACATAGAATCTAAATTCTACACAACAGAAGGTAAATATACCTTCTAGGAAAGGATCATTTGATGGGGGTTCCCCATGGAAAGCATACCATTGCATCTTTCCATGGCCAACATCTGAAGCAACAAAGTACTGGTTCATGCCCAAGAACACTCGATACCTTCATGTAGTCACCATATCAGAAACATTAAACAGCAGAATAGCTTATTAACCTTGTCCTAACATGTTATTTGGGAATGAAGTACCTACCCAATTGTATCAATATATGGTGGTACATAACTTGTTAATCCACTATAGCATGTGAAACCTGAGTAATTTGCTTCTTGGCGCCCAAAGAGTTTAGAACGAACCTGAGAAAACAAAACAGAATAGATTGAATGGAAAAAGCAAGGAAAACAAGAAAATAAAACTGGAAGGGAAGGGTGGTATAATTTACTTCTGACCATATTCCATCTGCTCCTATTAGGATATCACCATCATGTTGCTCACCATTTTCAAGGATCACTCTAATCTGATGTGAGTGGAAAAAACGTTAAAAAAAATCTGAAAAGAACTAACATAAGCCTTATGCAATCAGAAATTAGTTTTTCAGAGAAACTCAAACCTTGCTAGGTTCCTGAATAAAATCCACAACTTTAGATTTGTTTCTTAGTATGTTTGGACCAACTGCATTGACTAATATATCTTGCAGTGTCATCCTACATATGACTAGGGTAAGAGGAAGCCTTTTCCTTGAAGCAGGAGTCAAAAGATCAAACTCACCGAACCTGAAATGGAAATAAGAAAAAGAAAAGAGAGTGACAAAAAGCACAATTTGTATACCAAACCACCTAAAACCTTCTGAGATGGTCATAAACAATATATAGAAAAGAAAACTGCAATAATCTAAGATCTCACAGAAGACTTTTTCAACTGCAAACTGACTAGAATGAAAATGCTAGCAACACAATCTTTTGAATACAAGTTTTATTATTGATCAAAACTTATTGCAAATCACAAGATTTTAAGAATTCGATTAATTACTTCTTAAGTAATGAGTCTCTCCCCTGATTTTCAGTTTCCAAACCAATTGTAGAGGGTGGTGTGCCAGAAGGAGAGTGTTAGATAGTGTTTTCCAGCACTCCTAAATTTAAATAGTATATGATATAGAACAAATCTTAGACAGAGTTCTTCAGGAGCTTCTGGTATTATTCTCCTGCTAGAGAATTGGAGTTTCAACATGCTAGAATTAGTGCATGCATACCTTTAAAACACCGATTGCTGAGATGAAACTCCAGTTTTAATCAAAGAACAACACAAACAACAGTCAAAAAACAGTATCTTTTGTCATGTATTATACAGTGTATATACCATGTTGTCTTTTTGAAGTCTCATGTTGTATTTCAAAGAACAGCAATCAGAGAGAAAAACACGATGAAACATAACAAATTACCACTCTCCAGATAGACCATCAGCAAAGCCATTAGTCCTATTGGCAGTGACACAGCCAGCCTCCTTTATCTTCCATGCAACACTCTGATCGATGGCTTCCAGCACAGCAAGGGCACTGCTCAAGAGTTGAATTGGGCCTCTGTGCCTACCTTCACCTCTAACAGCACTTAAATCCTTCTCAAACACCTTCACTGCATACCCTTTGTGCTTTGCAGCCAGAGCCAAAACAAGGCCACCAATTCCTCCACCAGCCACCAACACTCTCAGCTTCCTCTTCTCTTCCTCTGAACTTGGAACAACCATTCCATTCCCACCTTCAACTCTAACTGAACACCTTCTCTCATTCATCTTCTCTCTGGGGTATCCATATCTGTATCTGATTGAATTCTGGTGTTGAACCTGGCTACTACTTGTGCATGCACACAGGATTTGCACAGAAGCCATTGATCAGTAATGGATTGGAAGAAGTGAGAGTTCAATTTCTGATCACTTTTGCTGACCAAAAACAGTATCTTCTTCTGCTTCAACAAAGTACTGTATTAGCAGCCATAGTGCGCTTTGCCAGTTCTTTTTTTGAAGCTCACACATAAATCAGCCAAACTTAAACTCTTTTTACCAATATAAATTAAGCAAATGGAATTTTTATTAATCATTAAATATTTTCTTAATTGGGTTCTTCTTAATGTCTTTTAAATGCTTCATTAACCTCGCAAATTAATGCAAACAATAATTAGTATCCTTAAGAGTAATTAATGGTTCAGTTTTAAGTAAAAAATTCAATACGATAATATTAATTATTTCTTTAATATATTAACTTTCGATAACATTATCATTGCTTGTTCAAGCTATTATCGGTATTATTATTTTCTTAAATTGTTATTACGTTTAATGAGTGATTCCATTTCTATATCTAGATATATGATTTACTTTAATTTTTGTATTTTTTATTTAATTGAATTTTAATTTATAAAATCAATTTAGTTTTTCTATTAAATTATTATCATCAAAATTTAAAAGATTACGTGTCAAAATTTAAAAAAAAAAATATTCCTTGGCAAAGTATCATGTGTTAAACTGATTAAAAAATAGTGTAAAAATATGAAATGTGTTATATGTCAAACCAAGTTATCTGATGACTTAGATTTTCATACTTGAATGATCGCCAAATTGACATAAAGAAAATAAAAAAGATTTAAAAACTACACTAAATTATTTAAAAAATAATCAAAGACACATTGTTATTACTGTTATTTATTATTATAAAAAACTGAGTTCCCTTTTACGTGATTAGTGTCACAGGCGTTCGTGAACGTGTCTGGTTATTGAGGATTGACTCAGACATCAAATGTAACGACAAAACAGCACCAACACAATTATTAAGAAAAAATAAATAAGTAATAAATAATTTATATAAATATAATTAAAAAAATAAACTTTAAATTTAATTCAATTCCATAAAATCAATTTATAAAATAAAATTTATAATCATTTATATATTATAAATTAAATTTATAATTTATATATAAATTCACTTTATCTGGTTTCTAATAAATATAAATTAGTATAGTTTCGTAAGATGTTTTTCTTAAGATAATGACATTAATAGTTCTGAAGAAGACAAATTAATATACATATATCATGTCCTCCAACGCAACGTCTTCAGAGTGTTGTGCCAAACACGTATTCAACTTTATACACAAACACATAAACATATATTCCCCTTCCACTTTCCACTTCAAGATATTTTTAGTTTCTCCTACGACTAGTTTTCTTATTTTAATTTCTGTAAAAAAATCCGTTTATCATCTTTTAACGTTAGTAATTGTTTTTTATTTTAATGTTATATGATACTTAATAATTGCTTATGCTAGAATAAGAGATGTTTTGACTATTCCATGACACCCAATTGTTATGAGACAACCATATCGGGTAGTTTTAAAAAATATTAAAATAAATACTATTTATATATCTTAAACGAATATTAGAGTTACAAAATAGTTATTTTAATTTTTTGGAAAAATGAAAAAAAATCAAATTTTTATAATTCATGAGAACTATTTCACTTAATTTATATACAAGGATGAAATATAATTGTGTTTAATAAAAGTTAAAACAAAAACATCCATTTAAGAAAGACATTATATTTAATCCTTAAAGTACTTACATTGAATACGAAAATATTTAGGAGTCTTTTTCCATGTGATTAGGCTAAAACGAAGATATTTATGAGTCTTTTTCCTTGTGATTAGGCAATGGGGAGGGGAGTTTTGCGTTTCTTTCAAAGTCTTATCAGTCCAAAGAACTTCTCTCACAGTTTTATTTTCTTTTCTTTCTTCTTTTTTTGGTAGTAGAGATTAGGTTAACTTTGGTTCAATAGGTTAATACAAATCGAACTTCAACGAATTTTGATGGCAACCATATTAAGGTCTTGGGCCAACGCATGTATTGATTTAAGAAAAAAAAAACCTGAAAATAGATAATGATACTATATAAATAAATAAGTGTTAACTCTAACCCCTATGGTATGAAATCAAAAGTTAGATTACCAAGTTTCAATGCAATTGAATGGGTCTAAGTTTGGAGTTTTAGAAATAGAAGATAGGTAATAAAAAGCGTTAATGTAATTATGATGACTAGTATGACCTGCTTAAAATACTCCTAAGAAAAGGATCCATAGGTCAATTTGAAACAACAATGAAAAGAGGACATGTAAAGTTGAGAAGTGGACACCAATTTGACACATCAAATACAAGAATTTATACACTACCACACATTAATCACTAGTGAGATAGAATTATACAAGTATCAGCTGGTCCTAGGTCAACTTTCAAACTGAAATAAATAATTATTACCAAACTACAATATTTGCCATCCTAGATAATGCCTAATCCACAAGAGCCATGCCTACAGCTATAAAATGTTAGAGAGGATAATAATCTTTATGTCATAATACAAGAGTAATACACCCTTTTTCCAGAATTGTCGCAACACATTGCCTCCTCTGCTCATTGTACAAAGTAACAGATCCTCTTCGTCACTCTCGATCCATTGATTGAGCATGTGAGAAATGATGGCCAGCCCCATCTGTATAACCATAACAAAATAAGGTTGGTTTCATAAAAGATAATCGATTCCTTAATTAGTCACTCTGTTTAGTCTGAATGGCACAGAATGTTATAAAATGCATTTTCATTTTTTATTGACATTACTTATTATTATCGATGGTTTAGAAGAAGACACCATCCCAAGAAACATCAATGAAAACATTTGCGTAAACCAAAATGACGCAAAAATTGGGTGTAGTATGTCATACTTTCATTTCCATGCTACATCATATACTCGTATGGAACATAGTCTAGAAGTTTGAAATGAAAATCACCAACTGATGTGGAACAATTGAAGGTGAAGTGAAAAGCCTGTACAGTTGAGCACTTCTACATGTAACTACATTTCCACTGCCCTTAATTATATCATGTAGCTCATAAATCCGATAGACATATGTTGACAAACTACTTGTCAACATCTCAACAGGTCAGACTAATTAGTTTAAGCAAACACTCCATGTGGTAATAAAATCAAATGCCTGTACAGTTGAGCACTTCTACATGTAGCTACATTTCCACTTCCCTTAATTATATCATGTAGCTCATAAATCCGATAGACATATGTTGACAAACTACTTGTCAACATCTCAACAGGTTAGACTAACCAGTTTAAGCAAAAACTTCATGTGGTAATAAAATCAAATGCATGCTCAGAAATTGTGGTGTACTTAAGAACATGCAATCAAATAGACCTAACCAAAAATACTACCCCCTCCACTTAATTTTAGAGGGAGTAATTTATTGCAATGATTCATTATGTTATGATGCATTGCACCATGGCCTTTAGAAGCTACAGACGAGGCATCTCACCTTGCCATTATGGCATAAGCATGAAGTGTGTGTGTGTGTGTTTATTAACATCTGTTGCAGCCAGTACAACGGGTGGGTATAATGTATGCCCTTTTGATAGGATTGGAGAAACCCCACATTTATTTACCACTGGTTCATCTGCCCTTTTTCCAGCCATACCCACTCTTCTCTGGCCAAGACCCTCCACATTATGGCTGTTCAGGTTGGATTTTACAGCAGCTTCTTGAAAACTCCTCCTCCCTCTGTTCTATTAGAAGTGATAATGAGATGCCCAAGTGTGATCTGTCTTGTTTAATAAAATATTGGGTGGAAACTAAGACCTCCATTACAGAGACATCCGGATAGAACCCAATTACATATCAGAATCACTAACAAGACAATAGAAGACAATAATTACTTGATGAATTTTCTCCCCCTTACCTTTCCAGCTTTTCTTTCAATATGTTTATGTTTCTATAGATTCTTCCTCTTTCCCTGCCACACAGGCAAGGTAACCCCAAATCCCTTTTCCGCCCTTTCCTCATAATGACAAATATAATTACAGGAATGCCAAACACATTTATTATATTGGAAATTTATTCAACAAGGAAAAGGCATCATTGACCTTAGTATCACCATCCGCAAGTAATATACATTCGTGGTATATGTTTTTCTTTTTCTTGGAGGGAGGAGAGATATTTTTCCTGGTCTTCAAAGGGTCTATAAGGAAGCTTGAAAAGAAATCATTAAAATAATTCAATCTAAACAGACACTTCTTTGGTTATAGTAACTTAACGGATTTTTTTTCAGAGTGCTGAAAGTTTCCTATTGTTGTTCATTTGTTTATGGTACTAGAGTTTAAAACCGTTAGGATTATTGATAGGGTTTTGAACGTTTTTCTAAGTTTCTTCATTCTATCAACTGTATTTTGTGGAGCAGCCACTGTATGATCTGCTATACCGCTGTCTGGAGTTGACTACTACAGACAACTACCACAAGTATAATTACTACCATTTAGAGGGCTAATTAGGAAAAGACAAAAATCAGAAGTATTGCAATGAGATACAGAAATTGAGATGTACCGCTTTCACCATCAGAAAGATCATTGAGTCTTGCAATTGCATCAATAAGAGCCTGTTCATGATCCTGCAATACATGAAATATAGATCAGGTAATACACGCCAAATGCAAGAAATTCAAAGAAGTCAACAACCTTGAGTACATATAATAGCAGAGAAATAAAACGGTCACCTTACCTTCAATACCTTCTTTGCTTTCTCAATTTCAAGGGGATCGGGATGATTTGCACTGAATACCCTCTCCACCTGTCGAGTTCACCAGAAATTTAACATATGGAATAAAGCATTTAAAACCAATAAATAACTCCAATGGGCAGTCATGTATTATTAGAATGTGATACAAAATAACTTATCTTGCATTAACAGTTCCATATTAGTTCAGTGTTAAAAAATGCCTCTTTGAAGTTACTCAGAATAACTGATCGGAGTTATGTATCAGGGTATATTTGTAATTAGGTAGAAGGTTTTGCAGTCTGCAGGTAGAGGAATGCTAAGGTAGTCAAAATTGAGATTATGGTTGTGATCCTAAAGGGCTTGAGATAGTAAATCATGGAATTGTGGTACAAATTATTGTATATCATGGTATGGTCAAGCAATCAGAATTGCGGAATCATAACATAGATAGTAGATTCTACTAGTACATAATAGATGTGTGTGTGTGTGCAAATATCTCATAATTGAATAAAAAGTTACAACGGTGAGTGAAGGAGAAAAACGTGAAACCAAGTGGTATGCTTTTGCACAGCTTCACTTTTTAGTAATGCCGTCAAAATGGGTTAGAAGCCACGGGCCAATCCGGCCCACCACGAGTTCGGGTTGAATTAGGTTTGAAAAAAATGAAATTTTTTTATACGGACTAATTTTTAACCCGGCTCACTTAGAACCCGACTCACCCGGGTTGAACCCATGGTGAGTCAGGTTGACTCACCAACCCACAATATAATTTAATTATTTATTATTTTGTATTTCAATATTATAAGTTAACATTCTTTTTATTGTATTGTAAGTGGGAATAAAGAAAAAGATGTTTTAAGAGTGCAAAATATTATAAATTTATCCATTCAAGACTCTAATCTTATAAATGGATAAATGACACAAAAATTATCAATATTATAAACTTATTTATTCGCTTTTTGGATTTGCTTTTGGATTACATTTGAGTTATATGTTAACTTTTTTATTTTAAATTGTCTTTGGAGTTTAACATCATTTTAGAGTGAAATTATTTAAATTTGAATTACAAAATAATTGTAATTTTTTTGGATTTAAAAAAAAGTTTAATTAGGTGAGCTAATGAGAACCCGTGGCCCGGATTTGAATTTTTTCAGTTCACTAATAAATTAACTGAGTTAGATTGGCTCACTAAACAACTAACCCGCGATGGATCGGGCCGGGTTGGGCGGGTGGTCCGTTTTGACAGCATTACTTTTTAGTATGGACATGCAAAATTGGCCAAGTTTTCTTTGGGGAAAGAGGTTGCTTGCAGAAAAGAAGAAAGGAGAAACACAAGATCAATTACGTAATTACATGAAACCAAATGTGTATGAAGGAGATCAATTTTTTATCAGGCTTGTGTTTCACCCAGAATCAATTGACCCAATAAGAGTTTTGAGCAATGCAGAACCCCAACACCCTGAATCGCAACTCAACACAAAAACGCAGTGACATTTACACGATTTTGAACAACAATTCTACCAAAATCCCTCTCTAGCTCAATCTTTCATAGGCTCTAAATTGGACATGGTGGGCAAAATCATGTGATTCCAAGTTTTTAATCCCGATTTTGACTACTCTGGAGAATACTCAGTCGGAAACTTTAGACAGCAAGTGAACTGCTATATTTCATGTGGTCAGGGCTCAGCATGACTGCCTATTTCTTTATCAATTAAAGCCATAAAAATAAAACTATCTCAAAGAGTGTTCAAATTGAAATGCTTTCTATTACCTCCTTGATTAGTGTGTCTGTGTGAAGTATTTGTATATCATCAGGCGCCTTCTTTCCTATGCCATTTTGAGATGACAAAAAATCTTTTCTGGATTGCCCCTTTGTAGCTCCCCTGCCTCTTCCACCTCCAGGAACACCATCCCGTCCAACAGACCTATTCATCCCATGACCAGAGCCCCCAAAACCCCCACGATGATTGATTCCTGGATCCTCACCAACCCACTGAATATCTTCAGGAGATATCTGCAGTTAAAATACTGCATCTGAATTAGCAAAAACAATATATCATTAACAAGTGTTAAACATGTCAATATCAAGACTTTTTAAAACCATATTAAAACCATATCAATATTGTTTGCTTCACTAGGGGTTTCTGTTCATACATTTCAGTGTTGTCCTAATCAGGTGTATTGAATACACGTTACATACTTAATTTTGCTATCGATTTGGGTTTTGTCAAGTTTCTTAAACCTAGAATCACCATCTTTTACGATATTTAACTATCAATAAAGTGGACCACGAAGCAGCCACAATATCCAGGACTAAGAATTAAGAAAAAAAAATGAGATACAAAAAACACATCAAATAATGTAACATCCATTATCCATCTTACATCAAGTGTTATAACAATGAAATACCAAAAACAAGTGTTAAAAAGAATAATCCAATAGGCAGATTAAATCAGTTATCACCAGAGGAGGACAGATATACCTCTGAAAGATTAACCCATTCCCATGTTTCATTTGCACTCCCCATGTCATAGACCAGATTATGGCGTCCCTGAAAAAGTTGGGTGCAAAAGTGAACATTTAAGCAACATATTAATGGAAAACAAATTCCTAAGTAATCTAGGTTTGTGAATACATCAGCCGGATTGTAGTTTGTGATAACAGCTTCATAAAAGTTATTATCATCAGGCCATCTTGTCCGCACTCTCCTACCAACCAAAGAGTCAAATGATGCTCCCTCTGCATGCTCACCCGTGACAGCTCTATTAGGCACTTGAGTCCTTCCACCTGGTCCAGTGGAAGGGTACTGCTTCATCGAAGAGACACCAGGTAATATTTGACCCTGCAAGTGAAAGAACAAATCACAATAATCTTACCAAACCTAAACTCAGTGAATGTAAATAAAAAGAAAAAAAAGCACCCTGTATAAAACCAACTTACTGGTTTGTGTTTTTTTCCCTTTGATCCAGGAACAGATCCTCGTTTCGCTGCAGAGGAAGATGGTTGGTGGGGTGCACTCACTGTTTGGGGATGAAACGGGGGAGAAGGCCCGGCGAAAGATCGTGATGGTACAGATGGTGTAATCTTCTGCTTCTTGCGAGAAGCAGAGACTGTGGGACTGGGAACCGAGTCATGAAGACCTTGACCAGTATTAAGTACACCAGGCTGATGGCCTCCTGTCTGTCTCCACTCCCTGGAGTCATTATCCAGAAAAGCATTTATTGACAGCAATGACAGTGCATGCATATGTGGAAATTCATGACAAACTACAAAAAAGAATAACAAAACCCATGCTTCAATATTCAATCAGACCTTATCCTCCTGATCACATCATCGGCGTTAACTCGACCAAGAAGTTCTCTGTGCTCCTCATTCGACAATCTCAGCTCTTTTCTCAGCTCTGTAATTAAACTTTCTTTCTCCTGAAAAACAAAATGTGTTAGGTGCGAAGAAGTCACTTAAACCTAATAAAAATTTCAAAAACATTATAGTTGAAGAAACAACAAGAAAAAAGTATACCCAAGTAATGGCATCAGCTTGAGCTTTAAAGGCTCTTAGAACTGAACTGTAAGCTTCTTGCTCAAGCTGATGAATCTGGGTCTCCATATCAATTTCCCCATACATCCTAGGGTACGGAATTGAACCAACAGCAGATCTTCCATTCCCGGCAAGACGTCCCCCACCTCCTCCTCCTCCACCTCCTCCCCTGGAAATTCTATTTTGATGGGTTGGTGGAAGATCATCATCAGTTCCTGAAATCATCACAACCAAATAAATCAACATGACAACCAAGTCCAAACTTTAAACTTAGGAATCAAATATCAACACCCTCAGCATTGTTAAAAAGTTAAACCCATCCACAGGAAACACACTGCAACTAACACTTCCCTGCATAAGTAGCCGCAGTAGTAACTAACCACACAGCACAAGACACAACCAGCACATAAAAAACAACCAGATGCCGTTGCTTGCTTGGGTTAAACCAATTACAAACTAGAAACAACCCACCAACTTCTCACCATGCACGAATTATTTCAAATCCCAACACACTAATACCAGCATTTGTTTGACCCATTAAGAACCCCGTTAACAAAGCACACAATCCCCAAACTTAAATTCAACGTTGGTCAATATCACAGTAAACCACTCAAAAAGAACATAACCCATTCAAAGATAACAGCACGAAAAAGAGACATTCGAGGATCTTGACTCAAAGCACAGACAGTATCTTTCCGTTCCTGAATTAAACCCCCTGCCTTACCCCCAATTTCAGGCCACGCGAGTAAACGAGCAAGAACCATAAAGCAAGAGCGTATCTCAGTAGCTGTTAATCGAGGAAAACCAAAGAGAAACAAAAATCGTCCGATGAATCGATGCCATAAGTCCTAGAGGCTCCGGAACTTGGGTTATTTTGTCCGTATGAGTTTCGATTCGGGAAAAATTGGAAAGGAAGGAGCTGAGGGAGATTGAAGAAGAAGAGAGAAGGAGAAACCCTAACCCTAAACCTAAAAGGAGAAGAGAGAGAGAGAGAGTAGAGAGAGAGAGAGAGAAACATTACCGCTACTGTCGTAGGGTTCGTAGTCCATAGCCAGCTTGCAGATCGAAGAAATCCGGTAGAGCGATTGGAATTGGAAGAGAAGAAGCGAAGAAAAACAAAAAGGTTGGGTTCGTGAGTCGGAGAAAATGAATGAGTGTATGAGATCGCGGCGGGTCGACTCGGACTCCGACTCGGACACTCTCAGCCACCGTCACACAACACAAAATTACAAAATACCCTCTAACTCCAATGCAATACAATATCCCAATTAAGTTTTAATCGGTTTATGATTTTGATTACATTTAATTTAATATTTATAAAATAATTAATTCTGAGATTAAATATGTTTTTAATGTTTATATTTCAAACTTTTTTATCCATTTGATAATAATTTTTTTCAATTCATAAAAGTTAAGATATTTGATAATTAAATAAAGGTTTAATCCTTTACTACATCCCTATTTATGTACGAATTTCTCAATTGGGTCCTCGTTTTTTAAAGTGTATCAAAATGGTCCCTAATTTTGAAAATTGATATCAATTGAGTCCTTTCCGTTAAGTTGGCTGGACGGCGTTAAAAAAATTGATGAGTGGATGCTGAGATGACAAACGAGCGCTCGTCCACCAGCGAACGAACGCTCGTCCAGCAGCGAACGAACGCTCGTCGACCTCTTACTGCTGGACAACCGTTCGTTCCACACTGGACGACCGTTCGTTCCACACTGGACGACCGTTCGTTCCACACTGGACGACCGTTCGTTCGGTGGTCGACGAGCGTTCGTTCGCTGATGGACGAGCGTTCGTTCGCTGGTGGACGAGCGCTCGTTCGTCATCTCAGCATCCCACTCATCAATTTTTTTAACGCCGTCCAGCCAACTTAACGGAAAGGACTCAATTGATATCAATTTTCAAAATTAGGGACCATTTTGATACAATTT
Organism: Vigna umbellata; assembly: GCF_029865625.1. Lineage (NCBI taxonomy): Eukaryota > Viridiplantae > Streptophyta > Magnoliopsida > Fabales > Fabaceae > Vigna > Vigna umbellata. Next base: position 44,807,904 of record NC_142167.1, on the reverse strand, counting down.
AAAAAACGAGGACCCAATTGAGAAATTCGTACATAAATAGGGATGTAGTAAAGGATTAAACCTTAAATAAACTATCTTCTTCTTATATATTAACATTAACATAGGTTTTGTTGTAATTCATTTAAATTGTTTCTCATCAATTACCAATATATTTTATATTAAACAAACTATCTTCGTTTTACACATTACCATTAATATTGGGTTTGTTATAGTTCATTAAAAAACATAAAAATTCAAATCAATCACAATTTATTTGAAGTGAAATCATGATCAAGTTACTCATAATTAAATTAAATGATATTTTAAATGCACTAACCCTTGCTATGCTAGAAAAAAAAAGAATAAGATCCTACATTTATGGCATGTGAAAGATTAAAATTGTATAAAAGTTTAGTTAATTACTTTTTTATAATAACTATAAAATTTCTTACATTTTTAAGAAAATAAGTAAGATAATAGATATGTTGCCCTATTAATAAAAAAACTAAACAGATAAAAAATTAATTGAAAAATATATTAATGCATTAACTTTTTTTAATATAAACTAAATTAAAATGCTTAAATTTTATTAAAAAAACTTTAATAAATTTTCATCTTCACATCAAATACTAAAATATTGGATATTAAACAAACTATCTTCTTCTTATACATTATCATTAATCTAGAGTTTGTTCACATGAATTACATTTTTTTTAAATGAAATCTCAACATCAAGTTACTCGTTATTAAAGTAAATGATATTTTAAATGCAGTAACCCTGATTATATATATAAAAGAAAAACATGAAATTAACTTAAAAAAATAAGATCCTACATTTATACGTGTGAAAGTTTAAAATTGTATAGTTGTCTTTCTTGGATAACTAAAAGTTTAGTTAAATATTTTTATTTATTTATTTACTTTCGTTTTTTTTATTCAATTATTTTCAGGGTTTAGTTTAAAAAAATACTGTTATATTGTTTTTAAAATTTCATTAAAAATATAATTTTCACAAATAAAATGTAAAGATTATATATAAAATATAGATGTCCAATCATATTAATATCAACAATGGAAAATAAATTTACGAACGATATTTTGATTGACTTATTATTTAAACATTATTATTTGTAGGGAAAAGAAAAAAACATTTCTAGATTATTAACACACTCTTTGATATGGGACTGAGGATGAAAAAAAAGAAGAAGTACAAATTAAAATTTTGAATTAAAAAATAGTAAAACTAATAAAAAAATTTATAGTAGATATAATTAAAATAAAAAATAAATAAAACTAATTATCTGATGTTGCTATTTATCAAAATGCCCTAATCAGATAAAAAGGAATTTAAATTTATTATGAAAAAATAACTAATTATGAAATAATCCATATATGTAATGAGAAAAAAGACAAAAATAATAAATTTGTTTAAAATTAATTATATTCATATCCCTTATCAAAACTATAAAATAATGTAAACAGAGAAACATAAATATTTAAGACAAATATATAAGTGATTGTATGATTGTGTTGAGACGTATCATTATCAGTTATATGTTTCTACTAAGTCTATTTAATAATATGTAAATGATATTTATTTATATAGTCAATATTAAGCGATAATAAAGTTATGTTAATAGTTATAACATTTTTCTCGTACAAATTGTATTCGATGTGGCTTGAGACTATCATATTTGTATTTCTTTATTTTATCATATATAACTCAAAATTTTGGTTTTAAATATAAATAGAACATAAAATAAATAAAATACTTATTAGCAATTTAAATATAACAATCTTATAAGATCTTATAAACTAGATAAGTTATCTACTATTTAAGTATAATCAAAATGGTTAGATTTCAAACATATCACCTTAAAAAAATAATTATCTACCATTTAAACTAAAATATACTTTAAAACAAATAACATAATATTATACACACACACACATATATATATATATATATATATATATATATATATATATATATATATGTGTATTTATATTTATATTGAAAAGATAAAGTTTTGTAAATAAATATTAAATAAGATTATAATTTATCATATAAGATTAAATTCGACAAGTCCATATTTTGTAAAATGTCCAAAAAACTCTAAAAGAAAAAATGCAATATCCTTTTTACTATATTTAATATTAATCCTACCATTAGCTAAAATGATTTATTTTAAGCATAAATTTAATTCCTATGAAAGAAAATCAAATTTATTAGTATACTCTATGAAGTCAATTTTAGAATAAGTGTAAAAATCTAGAAAATGGAATATTAGATAGGTGTTTAAAATAATAAGATCGAATATTTTAATGTTAAAATAATTCAATAATATAAATATAATTTTATAAACACGTCTCATCATCTAAAACACTCGTCATCTCTCTAAAACTCATTCTCTGACTTCTCTTTCCCTTCCTTCTAAGAATTTCAACTCTTGAGACTTATGTTCGATGGTGAGTTTTCCACTTTCAGTCGATCAGTCTTCCATGCAGAGTAAGTCATTTTCTACTCCTTTTCTTCAGTTTTCAGTTTAAGACAATGCAAAGGGGATTTTCCGCATGTGTCATTCAACCTCTATTGTTAGTTTGTAGGCACAATTAGATTCCTTTGATCTGTTGGAGTTGTTTGAGATTTTTTAGGGTCGTTTGGTCATCTAACAAGTAAGAAAAACTAATATTGTCTTTAATTTTGTGTTATGATACGTGAGTTTATGCTTGCTATATTGTGTTGAATAATGTTATGTTGATTTGTTTGTAATTGAAATTATTGTTTTATTGTTAATTGTATTTTGATGAATGTGTTTGGTTATTTGATGCATGATGACATTGATGATTTTGATTTGGACTTGAATGAGCTTGTGAATGTTGTTATGAAGTATAAATGTATAAATTTGATGTAATATTGGAAAGTAGAGAGTAGGCTGAGTTATAGGTTGGTTTTTGGTCTAAAATAGAGGTTTTGATAAGTGTGAAGTTGAGGTAATAATGGTCAAATGGGAAAACTGTGTTTTAGTCTGTTTTATAGTCATTTGAATCTTGTTTAAGCTTTGAGTTAAGTGAAATCTGATGTAGAACTGGTTGGTAATTGATAGGTTGAGTTTGTATGGTTTTTTATTCATTTTTAGGGGTTTTGACTAGTAAAATTATAAAGTAGAGGATTTGTGTTAAAGTAGAGGGTTTGAGGTCTATTGTTGGGTCAATTGTGACTTTTTTAGACCCCTTGGTTGCCAAGTTTTGTGTTAGAAAGTGTGAAATTGAGTTTAGGCACTTTTCAGTTGTTGAGTTGGTTTAGTGCACCTAGTTTTTGCCTAATGAGCAAAGTGACACTTCATTTTTATTAGGATATTTATCCTAATTTATCATGATTATATTGTGTCAAGGGTTACCCTATTTATCATGATTATATTGTGTCTAGGATTACCCTATTTATCATGATTATATTGTGTCTAGGGTTACCCTATTTATCATGTACTTTTGTATCAATTTATTCTTATAAATAGAAGACTATGAGAGGGATCAATCAAGGCCTCTAGAATTATTTTACAGTTTAATTCTCAAGTATTTTAACCATAAATATGTTTAACATAAATTCTAATGTTTGAGAAACCTATTTATTTGTTGGATGAGTCACAATGCAACCAAACCAGAAAAAAATATGTTAAATGTAAAAACTAATAGAGATAATCGATTATATTGATTATCTTAGTCAAAATGTTGTGTTTTCTTCAAAAATTTTGGAATAATCGATTATCAGATGTGATAATTGATTATTTCAGTCAGAAGGTCATCTTTTTATGAATTTTGTCTGGAATAATCGATTATCAAGTGTGATAATTTATTATCCTTAAAAGAAATTAAAATTTGTTGGGCATAAAATTTGATGAATATGATGGTTATAGTGATCTTGTTTCGATCATGTGGATGGTAGATGGACATAAATCCATGACTCTCGTTGAGAGATTCCATGGTGATGCCCTGTAGAGTAGGTGTTGATGTAAGAAGTTCAGTCTTGAAGATTATCCTGACGCTCAAATAATCGTTCCATCTTAGGTAGAGACGAGATTATGTGGTGAGGAGTAGCAGGAGACCCTAGTCTAGGTGCTCCATTTTGGCCTAAGATGTTGAACAAACTAACCTTGTTTGTATGGTAGGGTGAAACCCATTGACAATGACTCTGTAGAACGGTAGAGGTCACCACAAGTGCATAACTCGTCATAGCTCGACATCAATACCTATATCTAGATTTTTCAAGTTTAGAATATGAATATATTCTTAGGTTCTTGTTTGATTTTAAAGTGAAATGTGTTGTATGATGAATTATAATTGTATGATTTGATTCGTTTACAATATTAGCTTACCCTTGTTGTTTTTGTCTGTTTATGTGTTTGTTTTCTTTTGCAATGATCACATTAATGGTGTGAGCTTAGGGGAATGTCGGGGTTAGCAGGTGCTAGGAAACGGTGAAGCTAAGGTGTAGAATAGGAAGTTTAGTTTTAGAAATTTTTTATTTTTGTAAAGACCTTATTATGTTTTTGGTTAAGGGTAAGGAAATTTTGAGATGTTACATTAATGTATCAGAGCAATTCGTCATTAAGATGACCTTAAGGTTGTGGGTTTGTCCCTTTCCAATGTAGAATTGAGTCTAAACGTTGTGGTTTGTCATGTCTTTCCAAGTCTGGATTGTAGAGTTTGTGTATTTAAGTGGAAGTATTGAGGACTTAAAACGTCTTGATAAGAGTAACGGGGGTGCACACTCATGACTATATTAGAGATGATTTCCTTTCTTAATTGTGAAGGTTTTGGGAAAGGAAAGAGTTGTGGTTCGAGTTTTGTTTTCTATAGTGGTTATATTCTTGTTCTTGCCTTTGTTGTAGTGTTTTATGCTCTATAGTGCTAGAGAAATGTAAATACAAGAATAACTTGACTTGTATACCTTTATTAGAATTGGTTAAAGCCTTTAGAACAAGTTTTTGTCTTGAAGATAGGAAGATATGGGGTGTTAAAGCTAGGGAGTTAGAAGACCAAAGTTTTTGGGTTACAAAGAATGGAGAAAGATGTTGGAATTCATAAGCAAAGTTTTTCGATAGTCTAATAACATATACAAAAATTCCTTGCACACAAACTATTTAATAAAAATACCAAAAATAGTTTCTTGTGAACTTTGTAGTTTAATTGAGATTTAATTGAGTTATTGAGTGCAATAGTTGTTGAGTGTTGAACAACTCTCTTGAGAGATAACGACATAAATACTTATTACTTGCTACACTACGATCAGTGCACTTGCAACCAACAAAGGTCCTGGACTGACCGTGACCCACAAGACTTGTGTGGATATTTTGATATCATGGACTTTTTCAATGAAAGACTTTTTGACCCTAAGAGCTTTGTCCCTCTTAATTTTTTTTCATATGTATAATTTGAAATATATTTTCTTAAAATTTTATTATATTTCATATACTTGGTATCTTAACCAAATTTATATATTTATATAAAAGTTTTGGCCCTCTTAATTTTTCTTCTTTCATATGTATAATTTGAAATATTTTTTTTTAATTTTATTATATTTCATATATTTGGTATCTTAAAAAAAAATTATATATTTATATAAAAGTTTTAGCTCCTTCAAAATATTTATTGAAAACTCACCCCACAAAAGAATACCTGGTGAAGAATCATAGATGTGAGAGGATTCCTTTTATGAAAAATCTTTCTAAAGAGGTTTCAGACGTCATAAGTGTAAGTAATGGTCATCTTATTCAATGTGAGTGTAAATTTCATACACAAAAAGTTAAACATCTTATAAGAAAAATACTTATAAATATGTTATATAAGGTTGTTGAATATAGTGAAAAACTATATTTGGATTAATCTCCCTTGTGTTAAATACACACATAGGGTTCTCTATTTATAATAGAAGAAATATGGGCTAAGCCCAAAATACAAATGAGAAATAATTACAAACTAACTAAAAGATAAAAGATATAATATATCTAACACTCCCCCTGAAGCTGGAGCATACAAATTGTATGAACTAAGCTTGGAATAGATGAACTCAGTGTTGAAGGAGAGCAGTGGTGGACAATGACAAGCTGCAAGGACTGATTCCCAATCAATGATGGATGAGTGACGGGATCAACAGTAGTAGCTGAAAGCTAAGAGCTACAAAACTGCAGGGACTACACTAAATCCTCATCAATGATGGATGGGTGACGGGATCAACTGTAGTAGCTGAAATCTACAAAACTGCAGGGACTACACCCATTTATATTTGCTGTGTCTTGGAAACGTACTCCCCTCAGTGTGAACGGCGGAAATGTGGAATATCACAGTTGCTGAACCACTAAAACAAAACAAAATATTAAGCTATAATGCTGAAACAAAGGCATCAAAGATCCAAAGACATGTTGGAGGTCCAAAATTCTTTGCTGGACAACTCCCAAGTGGTGATACTTAGCAGTGTATCACAAGAAGATCGGGCTAAACTCTAGCCCAAGAAGAACTGACGCAGTTGCGTCTGTTTGAGACGGTAGCGACTGCAGCGACGGTTGATAGCTATAAAACTGTAGGGACTAAATTGCCATCACTGACTGATGGGGCCTGTAGTGGCTGGAAGCGACAAAACTATAGGGACTGCCATCACTAACTGACGAGGTGATGGGGGCCTACAATGGTTGGAAGCATTCGGTGCCTGGACAGCGGCAAACGGCGCCTGAACAGCGGCAAAAGGTGCCTGGACAGCAAATTTTGAGTCGATCTTGCTCAAGATCACATTCTCAAACCTAGACTTTTCATCTCTAGCCAAATCTTTCTTCGTAGCACCCACTCCTAGAATCAACATCCTTAGCAGTGAAACAGATTTCCAGTAGAAGAAGTCATTTTAAACTTAGAGAAGAAAAGGGACTTAGGGTTGATATCAATATCTTACGTGAGTTTCAATCTAACTCATTGGTATTAACCCATTACATTCTTTTGAGTTTCCAATATATTTCCCTATTCAATGTCCAGTCGATTAATGCATGCTGAAATTTTCATGCAGTCCAAAAATATGATGCATTCCATGTTCAATAAGATGAAATAGTGCAGTGTGAAATAAATTAGCAGAATTGCAATGCAATGTGTTACAGACTGAGTATTGACAAAAACTGTTGTAAATAACACCCTGATGCAGTTTAAAAAGAAGATGAAGTGAATATAGAAGGGCAAGGTGGCACAGAAACTGTTGTAACACCCTCAAGCATCTGTGTAACCTTTTTCATGGAAGGTCTGAGTGAAGGATCCTCTTGAATGCACCAAATTGCAACCATGACATGCTTCTCCAGCCTCTTCATATCATCCTTTGCCTCCTCATCATTTTCCACCAATTTAGCTACATTCCCTTGGCTATAACATCGATAAGCCCAATCTATGAGTGCCTCTTCTTCACTTTCCAACGCAAATGCAACACTTGACTTGCAACATACGATCTCTAACAGCACCACTCCAAAACTGTAAACATCTACTTTGGTTGTGATTGTAGCTTTCCTAAACCATTCTGGTGCAAAGTAACCAATTGTCCCTCTCAAACCAGTTCTAGCAGCTTTAGTTTGCTCAGCCAGCAACAACTTTGCCAAGCCAAAATCAGAAATCCTTGGAGTGAAAAACTCATCCAGGAGTATATTCTGAGGCTTTATGTCACAGTGAATTATCTGAGTGCTGCACTCTTCATGCAAATACGTGAGCCCCCTTGCAATCCCCAAAGCAATTTGCACTCTTTGGTTCCAATGAGGCCTTGAGATCCCAAAGAGAAAACCAGCCAATGAACCATTGCTCATGTACTCATACACCAAAAGACGATGCTCCCCTTCATCACAATAACCAAACAGACGAACCAAGTTTCTGTGGTGGGTTTGTCCAATCACACTCACTTCTGTTTTGAACTCCTTCTCACCTTCTTGCACAACCTTGTCTAGCCTCTTCACAGCAACATACCTGCTTGCGTTTGATCTCAACACCCCTTTATAAACTTTTCCAAAAGCACCTCGACCCAACATTTGTTTGAACCCTGTGGTTGCTTCTTCAAGCTCCTTGTAGGTAAAGTGACTGACTGTACCAACTGACAGGTTCTGACTGTTCAAAAGCCTCTTGTGGTAGAAAATGAAAAAAGCAGCAAACAAAGCAACAAGTAGAAGGACATTGATGAACACTGAGCTTCCAAGGAGTATTGATATGACAATCACAAGTGTAGTCTGTTCTTTTTCATCATTGTTTAAATCTGTTTTAGGCACCTTGACAAAAGCTATTCTAGTCACATTCGCGTGCTTCCTTCCATTGCTCATTGGATACTTCTTCTTCCAACAGCTTCCATCACCATATATGGCCACAGCACAAAAGCAATCTTCAAGGCACCTTTGTTTGCACAAATCCTTGTCCATTCCAGTTTCAAACTTATCATAATCTGAGAGAGGCCAGTCCAAATTGGGATACTCGTTGAAATCTACAAGATCCTTATTCTGCTCCCACCCGTCTCTGTTGCAACTGGGCAGTGGAAAATCTGGTCTACAACCTATGAGATTGTCATGTTCGAAAGGAGAATAATGCTCCGGGCACTCACAATTAGTCCTCTCACCGCTGCTAACACAGTAGCTGTTAAAACCACAGATAACATTCCCAGTTTGCTTCGTGAAGGAAAGGCAAATATCATCTGGATGCTTTTGCTCCACACTCCACCACGTTGAACTGCAACTATTAGCCACAGCTTTGTTCTCATCTGTATTTGAAACACAGATACAATCAGATAAACGCAGCATCATAATTCAAATTAAGAACATATTTCTGGAACATTAAGACTGACATGGTTCTATATCTTTTATCTCAAACGTAGTTCTATTGGATTCTCTTAACTATTTTTAAAAGTTTTGGATCCTTCACCTACGCATATATAGTAAAGTATAGAATAATATAGGTATCAGATACAGATACATATCAAACACATATACATGAAACAAATGGAAATGTCGATGTTTCATAGGTACACACCTTTTGGGTGCCGATATAGTCTGAAAACCCCATCAGGGTCAATTCTAGCCATGTAAAAGAACTCATCAGATCCACCATTTGTGATATCTCTGATCACTGTGCCCGTGCCATTTTTTATGTACATGTGTCCAGACTCATCAAAGAAAAGCTGTGATTCAGTTCCGACAGTTCCAGTGGCCCAGTAAGCGTCGTGTGTTGGAGACTGAGAGCTTTCAGCATCATCGTTGCTTGATTTTGGAGAATGGTAAAGAACCAAATTGCTATCACCCTGCCAACTGAGTTCAAAATTCCCATCATCAAAACTCGTGTCAGATTGGCGTGCTCTGAAGCTTCTAGGCCTAGACAGATTCTGACCAGGCAAAATAGTATCTGTGGGCTCCTCAAAGCTCTCCCAAACCCTCTTCCCATCATCATCCACAAGCTCAAAACTTCCATTGTCTAGCACAAAAGCACATGATACTAAAGAATCAGTGTTGTTTTCTGGACGTTGCCACAACATGTCATGACCCTTTGGATCATACACGACAATTCCTTTGCTTGTGAGATTCACTGTTGATCCTAACGGAAAAAGATGAGTTTTTTCTTTTCCTGGCTTTGCATACCAAACCATGGTTTTGTTGGGGTCTTTGGCAAACCAAACTGCAAGCACGGACATGAACTCCTTGTTGTCGTATAGAACTGATTCGAAACCAAAGGCAAAGTGGCCAGAAGGTGAATTCCATGCTGTCGTTGAATCTTTGCTGTTTAGAGAGGAGGTTAAGTTCACACTAGAACCACCACAGTTTGAAGAAGTAGCAGTGAACAAAGATGAGAGAAAGAGGAGAACAATCAGCAGAACAACGTACGAATAAGGAAAAGGAAAAGTTAGAGAAGCCATCGTAGCTATCAACCAACCTATGAATTTTGATTCATCAAACAACATTTTTATAGCATATGATATGTTGTCGTGGTCTCCTGCCACTGTATTGTTTGATATGGTCTTTGTCTTTAAGCTTTTTGTTTCTTAGCTTTGTATGATAACAAAAGGCAAAATACCCAATTTTGTCCCCACTTTGGTTCGGAAATCTCAAATTAGTCCCTTTATAGAAAAGTGAGTTGAATGGATCCTTACTTGTAATTAATTGACTCTAATCAGTCCCTTCCGTTAAATAGAAGGAAACGGAGTTAGTGGACTGATGATGTGGCAGTTGTATTTGGTGAGGTGTCAATACGGTGCTTACGTGGTGTTAGGGTTCCCCATTTTCAAATTCGTGCCTATTAAAAATTGGGGATAAAGGATTTGGGGCTCATTTGTTCGAGATTAGGGCACGTCCGTGTGCGAGAAAGAAGACAGAGGCAGGCAGTGATCGCGGGAAGACGGAGCAGTGGTGGGGTAAATAACGAAAACCAAAAAGCGACTTTCGAAGGTGCGTTTATGGTAGGTTTTGTTCTGTGTTTCGTTGCTTTCAGTGTGGTCCCCCCAGAAGTTTTGATTTATTTTGTGGTTTGTCTGTGTTGTGTGCCCCATTGTCAGTGCATTTGTTCGAGATTAGGGCATGTCCGTGTGCGAGAAAGAAGACAGAGGCAGGCAGTGATCGCGGGAAGACGGAGCAGTGGTGGTTCGCGGTTGGCGAGTTGTTCTTCGTTGTCAGTGGTTGTCTCTGTTTGGGGTTTGCTCTTTTGGGTTCGCTGTTTGGGGTTGGCAATGTCTTCGAATCAGGGTTGTTCGTCTTGCTCATGGGGGAGCTGTCGTGGTGGTTCATCCAGAGGATTGGTTGGAAGCCAAATATGCCACTGTGGGGAGGCTGCTGTGTTGAGAGTGGCAAAAACAATTAAGAACGAGGGGAAACAATTCTGGGGCTGCCCTAACTACAAGCGGACAAGAAATGAAGAACTTCAAGGATGCAATTTCTTTAAATGGCTTAGTGAAGATTGCGTAGATGATACTGTTAGTACTATTGCAAGGCAAAGGAGGAAGATTAATAGTCTGGAGAAATGTGTTAGGGAATGTCAAAAAAGGGAGAAGATGTTAATAACAATGATATGTTTTCTGGGATTGATTAATATCATTGTTGTATGTTTTTTGTTTAAAAGTCCATGATGTGTTCTGTTAGATAGTTTATGTGAAGAGCACTTTGGACAAATTGTAATATGATGTTATCAAATGAAGGTCAAATTTGAATTCAAGCTTCTGAATATGGTTTGAAATTACATTTAGTTTGATATGTACAACATAAAATGAGGAAGTGGTGTGTAACTGGCAATAAAATGAGGAAGTGGCTTCTGTAATCCAAAAAGAAAAATCTGTATACAATTTTGCAGTTCCAAAAAGAAAAAGATTGAAAGTGGTTGATGGATAATGACAGTTCCAATTTTGCAGTTCCAATTCCGGACGAGCGTCCTGTTCTCCTTGCTGGATCCACTTCTGAGCGTCCACTTCTGAAGGACGAGCGTCGTATGACAGGACGAGCGTTCTCTTCTACCTGGCTGGACGGGCGTCCATTTGTACGTGGCTGGGACGAGCGTCCGGTCGTGCTTCTACTCTTGGACGAGCGTCCACTTATCCTGGGAAGCGTTCTGAGCGAGTGGGCGACCGTCAGCTGAGAGTCTTCTCTGGACGAGCGTCCTCTCGTGCTGGACGAGCGTCCTCTTGTGGTGGGCGAGCGCCCAATTTGGTAGATTTGGTACGAACATTGGTAGATATTAAACAAAGTGGAATTACAAAGTGGTGGGCGAGCGTTCACATTCATAATTACAAAGTGGTGGGCGAGCGTTCACATTCATAATTACAAAGTGGTGGGCGAGCGTTCACATTCATAATTACAAAGTGGTGGGCGAGCGTTCACATCACAAAGTGGAATTCAAATCCACGTCTGACAGTTTACCAAGCAGATGTATGTGATTACAAAAAACATGTCTGTGATTACAAAATATATGTTTGTCATTACAAAATAGCCATCACTTAAGCTAAACATACTGTCAGTCCTAAATCAGTTTTAAACTTGTGTTGTAGATGGCTGAGTATGTTCCAAAACGCATTGAGTAAGTTGACTTGGTCCAGTAGTTGGCTGACTTTGTTCAGGTTGGGTTGCAGGTTGCTCACTTGATTGATATTGAGTTTGGGGTGCTGGAGGAGCTTGCGGACAACTATTTCTTTTATGACCAACCTGTCTACATATGGAACATCTCTTACGAGTTCCATTTTGCTTCAGTTGTGTGTCATCCTTCTTTAGCTCCCAAGCCTCTAGCCTTCTCTTCTTCTTTGGTCTACCAGGCAAGACTCTTTTAGTTGGAGGCAACACATCAGGCTGAGAAGTTGTTTCCCATAGCTCAGGACCATTGACAGGGTAGATGATTGGAATGTATGTTTCTTGGTAGGTTGAGACCGACCAATTTTGTTTTCTTTTGACTTTGTAAACCAATGTGGCACGTAGTCTTCTCCATTGATGTTGATAAATGTCATGGCAGCTAGTGCATGACAGCATGGGATAGCTGTTAAAGTCCACTTTCTGCAACTGCATTCCAGTTTATCAATGTCAACGACATACTTGTCACTCATCATTGAAATGTGTCTGACCTCAAAAATTTTCTCTCCAGACCAACTGCAGATTTTTAAAAGAGAAATCAGTGTTTAAAAGAGAAATCAGTGAAATGGTAATGTGCAGTGAAATCAATGAAATCAACATACCTAGGTATCCAGTATTTTCTCAGGTGCAGTTCCTTGTCAAATCTTTTCTTAATCTTTGGACAAATACTACCTTCATATGTGGATATTTTGTTTCTATTTGTTGCCCATCTCTTCATGAGGTACATACGAATGTCTTCCATCATTGTGATGATGGGCTTACCTCTTGCATGTAAAATTACACTATTAAATGCTTCAGACATGTTATTCACTAAGGTGTCACAAACAGCATTACTTGTAAACCTTGACCGTGACCAAAATCTACTTACACAAATAACAAGTGCAAAATATCAGCTATGAAAACAAACAACAATTAATACGAGCAATGAATTTTAAAGGCATGTGGATTGGCATACCTTGGTGGGATGGCTAATAAGTATTTAAAGGCGTCTGGATTCACCCCTTTAATTTCTCTCATCACTGCTTCCCATGTTTGAGGGTGTGTTGATGCTGCTGCCTTCCATAGTAGACGTTTTAGAATCTGGCCAGGAAACCTCTTCCTGAAATTAGCATAGATGTGCCTCACACAAAACCTTTGCTCCACACAAAACCTTTGCTCCACACAAAACCTTTTCAATGTGATGGTTGAAGAAATCTCCACACCACCAAGATCATCAATGAGAAGATGTAGAAACCAACTCCAACTGTCCTTATTCTCCACTTCCACAACAGCATATGCCAAAGGACACATTTGGTCATTCCCATCTCTTGCTACTGCAGTTAACAACTCACCTCCAAATTTTCCTTTTAAAAAACAACCATCCAAACCTATAATCTTCCTACATGACACAAAGCTGTCCTTACAGGCCTTCAAACACACATATAGCCTCTTGAAAATTGGAGTGTCCTCATTAGGTTCAACATGAACTTTCACAGTTGAACCAGGATTTGACCGAAGCAACTCATTGGCATAGTCATACACTCTTCTATATTGTTCTTTAAAATCACCTTCTATTTGTTTGGATGCCATTGCTTTTGCCCTACAGGTTGTGGACCGTGAAACACCAATGTTCCACTTCTTAGAAACTTTGTTATGGAGGTTATACAGATTAATATTTGGATTGTCTTTCATAGTCTTCTCTAACCTCCTACTCAACCATTTTGAAGTCATTAGACGGATGTTAAATTCTCTACTGCAAGTGTGGTTGTCTACTATTTTCCTTAGCTGCCATGTATTTTCAGCTGCCTTATATGCACAATATGCATTCCAAGGACATTTCCCTTTTGCCCCACAACATCTGACACGCACTCTTCTTTTGTCATTTTTATAAACCTTTAATTTTCTACCATTCTCTACTCCATAGGTTCTTATAGCTTCTGTAAATTCTTTTTTGTCACTGAAGTACGTGCCCACTTCCCATTTATATTGTTCCATAGTTTTGGGCATTGAAAAAACACCAAAATCCCCATGGTCATCCCTGTCATCATCTGTGTTATCACTTTCCACAACACTCTTCAAACTGTCGGATTCCCAATCACTGTCAGATAAACCCCTAGGTCCACCAAATTCAACTTCATTAGTACCTTCAAATATATCAAATCCCACTACATCTCCATGGTCAATCAATACATCCTCTTCGGACCCATTCCAACTGCTAACATCATACTCATCAGTTTCTACTCCATTACCCTCTACCTCACCCTCTACTTCTGCCTGCCCCTCCACATCAGACTGGACGTCTACATTCACACCATTTCCCTCTACTTCAACCTCTGCCTCCACACCAACATCCTCTACCTCAACCTGTGCCTCCACACCAACATCCTGTACCTCAACCTCTGCCTCCGCACCAACATCCTCCACTGCATCCTCCACACCAACATCCTCCACACCAACATCCTCCACTGCATCATCCACACCAACATCCTCTACCATACCCTCTATATCAGCCAGTACATCAACCTCAACTTCTATCATTTCTGGATGAACTTCTGATTCAGGTTCTACCTCAGGTGCTATTGTCTGAACCTCTGCTTCACCCACTGCCTCAATATCTGCTACACCAATCTCCATCTGAACTTCCTTTTCAGCACTCTCTCTCTCAACTTCTCCTTCAACACTAGGTCTATCAACTTGCAAATCAGCACTCTCTCTCTCAACTTCTCCTTCATCACTAGGTCTATGAACTTCCAAATCAGCACTCTCTCTCTCAACTTCTCCTTCAACACTAGGTCTATCAATTTGGGGTTCAGATATGCATTCCAACTGTAGAAGATACTCAGGTTCACACACCCTATGTATAACATAGAGGTGAGCTTCACCATTCAACATAGCAATATTAATCAGATGACAAGCACCCTTGTCATCTAATAAAGGTTCCAAACAATCTTCTAATACAGGACCACGACCCAATGAATACCATAAGTCCTTTACATTCCTATAACCCATCTCCTTTAGAATGCTTAATATTTCAAAATAACTCCATCGATCAGGGTCTATTTTTATAGTTGTGGTTTGACCATAGTGATATCCAAATGTCCCATTATTCTCAAATTTCCCCCCATGGTGAAACACGACTTCAATGCGTGAGTTGGCCATATTATCTAATATAAAATTGGTCACAGTTAGTTAATCTATGCTTAACCCTTAACCCAACTGATATCTAAGCAAAAAACAAAGCATAAACATACTACTGTACAGACCATAAACAACTCAAACAAAACAAAACCACATTTATGACATTAAATAAAGCAAATGCCACAACACAGTACCACACACTATGAAGGGGGACCACAACGACAACGTCGCAACAGAAACAAAGCAAATGCACTGACAATGGGGCACACAACACAGACAAACCATAAAATAATTCAAAACTTGTGGGGGGACCACAACGAAAGCAACGATACACAGAACAAAACCTACCATAAACGCACCTTCGAAAGTCGCTTTTCGTTATTTACCCCACCAATGGTCGTCCACTCACAAATGCTTTGTGTAAAAGTTCTTACCAGTTCCCGCGATCACTTCTAATCTCCAAACACTGCCTGCCTCTGTCTTCTTTCTCGCACACGGACGTGCCCTAATCTCCAACAAATGAGCCCCAAATCCTTTATCCCCAATTTTTAATAGGCACGAATTTGAAAATGGGGAACCCTAACACCACGTAAGCACCGTATTGACACCTCACCAAATACAACTGCCACATCATCAGTCCACTAACTCCGTTTCCTTCTATTTAACGGAAGGGACTGATTAGAGTCAATTAATTACAAGTAAGGATCCATTCAACTCACTTTTCTATAAAGGGACTAATTTGAGATTTCCGAACCAAAGTGGGGACAAAATTGGGTATTTTGCCATAACAAAACACTGCAAAGTCTTTGCACATGTTCAATTATTGATTAGTAAATAACTACTAAATTAGCATAAGATCAAATTTATATGATCCTTAAGATTAATGAAATTCAAAATTATGATAATAAAATTCAGAAAATTTAAACGATAAAATTTGTGAAATGATAATAATTTAGTGCTATAATCCTTGAAAATTTGAAAAGTTATTTAAAATTAAAGAACATGAAAGTTTTGCTAACTATCCGTGTCCTTTTAAAAGTCACATATCTTCATTTAAATCCTTTACCTGCTCTTACCTTTCTTATATTCAACTTCTCACAAAAGCTTCTCAGGAAAATTCTTCCATTCAAAACAAAGTTGTGCATAGAAGCATAATTTTTTCTTAAAAAATTAAAATAAATCATCTTTTATACAAATGGATTAAAATTAAAAATGAATTTGCATATAAAATAAAAAAGTTTAAAACTATGTTTAAAAAATATATAAAAGTTATAGTTAAAATAAAATTGTATGTACTATATATACTTTAAATTAAAAATAAACAGATTACAAAGTCAAATTTCAAAATATAACTTTTTTGTCGATAATATTTTTCTTTTGAATCACAACTGAGTCGTTTTAATTATATTTTTCATATATTTATTTTGCTAATTTAAAAAAATTACCTTAATTATGTAAAAATAAATAAATAAAAACCTACAAGTCTGATGTGGTCAAATCCCTTAAATAATAAAGCAATGATTTTTAATCATAAATAAGCTGGTTATATGTCATAAATTTCATCATTTTTATGTTATTCTTGATTAAGTCAATTGATATAATGTTGAGAAGGTCCAATTTAAGGATGTCTAGACAGTGAAGGCTGAGCTACCTTAATATCTGCATACTAAAAAGAAAAGCTAAATATAAATAGAATAAAGTTTTGACCAGGCAAGTGACTTAGAAAATGTTTATCAAATACTAACTGTTTGTCAAATTTTATACGTCATGCTATAAGAAAAAGAAACAGCTTTATGATAGTAAATTGCATTAATGGCAATATAAGGTAGAGAATACCTGTCAAAATTTAATTAACAAATAGTGAAATTCATTACCTGTCATACACACAAAGTATACAGTTTTCATGAATATTCATTACCACATTAAAATTTTTGTTTTATCTGTTTTGTTTTATGGTGGTGTTTGGTGCTTCTCTTTTGATCAGTGTGTATGATTAATGATCAATGATCAATGATGGAGTTTGGCAATTTATGCAGAGGCCATACATGGATTGGTTTTGGTGAAAAAATTTGGCACATTATGCCTTCTGAAATCAATGATAAGATAATGTTTCAAAACATTAGGCCTTTCAAAGCTTTTCCACTTAAAAAAAGGAATGAGGACAAAGAATGTGAGAAAAGGCCAAGTGAAATAGATATGAGTTAGCTTTCTTCTTCTACCAACTAAGCATTTCAAGATATAGAATATGGAATTTCAAAGATGAAGAATTGTAGTTCTTACTATTAAGAAATGCTTCATTCAATGATGTGCTCTAACCTATAAATTGGTGAATCATTTCACAATCAATTTATGTTACAAGACAGAAAGTGTGATCATGAGAACTGCAAGCTGTTCCCTCATAGTGTTCTTTATTCTGCTGGTTGAGTCAGTGAATTCTCTCAACCGTAGCAGTTTTCCTGTGAATTTCTTATTTGGGGTTGCCTCTTCTTCTTACCAGGTTCTTGTTTTGTCTAATAAAGCACATTTTATTGTTCAAAATTTTTTGTTCTGTCTTATTTGATTTCATGGTGTGACAAGTATGAAGGTGCAGCAAATGAAGGGGGTAGAGGACCAAGTATATGGGACACTTTTACTCACAAATATCCATGTAAATGGCATCATCTATGATCTTTCTTGTGCTTTTGCTACTTTTTCTTTAATTTTGAGTTTCCCAAAGTTGGTAATCCTCCATGACTTTTGTAAACTACCACTCTTCACAATTTTCTCTTTGCTGTTGCAAGAAATTTGCCCCATTAGATTATAAAATATGATCCTTTTTGTTAAACTGAGCTTCCTTTCTTTGTTCATCCATGACAAATGAACCAGTTTTATTGGAAGATTGCAAAAATTTTCTTCGGTTTTACTTTTTTAACTTGTAAGACTTTTTTTTTTTTTGATGAATGAGTTCTTGAGCATGTTAACTTGGTTTAACATCACCTTGTTAACTGTGACACCTTTTGGCAGATAGGATAAAGGATCAAAGTAGTGGAGACCTTGTTGTTGATTCTTATCACCGTTACAAGGTATTTCTCAGTCTCCTCAACATGTGCATGTGGTGATGAATGAAGCATTTTTTTCTCTAAAATGTTTGAGCAAACAATTTGGCAGGAAGATGTAGGTATAATGAAGGACATAGGATTTGATGCATACAGATTCTCTATCTCATGGTCTAGGATTCTACCTGGTGAGAACTTAGCAGGAATATTCAATTCACTTTTTCTTTTTATCCTCAATGCAATAGCTTTCTAGTTTTGGTAACTTGTGTATCAACTACTATACTTTTTAGGTCAAAACTTTGATCAAATTCCTTGTGTGCTCTTAAGTGTTGTTTTCTAGCCAAACTTAGAGTTTTACCTTTAAAAATAAGTCTGATTATTGGAGAAAAGTACTGAAAACATGTATGAAATTTGATGTCTCTTCTGTTTACATCATTTTTAAACAACATTAAATTGAGATAACATGTGATTCAATATTTGTCATGTGTTTGGTTTAGGTGGAAGGCTGAAGGGAGGTACAAACAGAGAGGGCATCACATATTACAACAATCTTATCAATGAACTGCTATCAAATGGTCTGTGATTAAGTCTTTTCATTTGCATGTGCCCAAGTTTGATATTTCTCACTGTTGACATAAATCTTGTTTAAACCAATAATCACAGGGCTGCAACCCTTTGTAACTCTATTTCATTGGGATCTCCCTCAAGCCCTTGAAGATGAATATGGTGGATTTCTAAGCCCCAATATTGTGTGAGTAGTTTTCTTAACAAAATTTATAGAAAAAATATGCACATGGTCTCCCTTAGTAAATGGTGCAAAATATGTCTGCAGGAAGGATTTTGCAGACTATGCAGAGGTATGCTTCAGAGAATTTGGTGATAGAGTGAAGCACTGGATCACTTTAAATGAGCCAGTCACCTTCACTACACAGGGTTATGGAAATGGATTATTTGCACCAGGAAGATGCTCCAAGTGGTTGCCTTCCAACTGCAGTGAAGGTGATTCTAGCACTGAGCCCTATCTTGTTACTCATCACCAGATTCTTGCTCATGCAGCTGCTGTCAAAGTCTATAGAGACAAGTACCAGGTTACCATGTTTTCAACTATTTTTGACACTCTAACTAAAATCACAAAATAGTTTCTGATAAATTGGTAGGGATAAATTCAACTGGGATGCTTATGTTTTACTTAGATTTCTCAAAAAGGACAAATTGGGATAACGTTGAACTCTCCATGGATAATGCCACTTTCCCAGTCAAAAGAAGACATCAATGCTGCATTCAGGGCCATTGTTTTCTTGTATGACTGGTAACTTTTCCATTTTTTTTTCTTATTTTAACTCCACATCTATGCAGTGATAATTTATTGTTAATATAGACTTAATAATATAACATTAGAAAATAGCTCATATATCAGTAGTGTGAAATTTTCATTCTAAAAGGCTTTTACAGTGATCCAAATCGAATTAGGATTCTCTGCTGGGTTTTTTTGGTGTTATCTGCCAAGCATTCCTCTGCTAAGCATTAATAATACACTGAAAACACAGGAAAGGAAAACCCAGTGGAGAATCCAAATTCAAATCAAACTGGTAAAATATTTTCCTTTTTGGAGAAAATCTGTCAAATAGATCAGTGGACCTAACTCAAATTACTTTTTTTATTATTATTATTTTAAGGTTTATGGAGCCACTAAATTCTGGATCATACCCTGTTGAAATGGTTAATAACATTGGTGAAAGATTGCCAAAATTTTCAATGGAACAGTCGTTGATGGCCAAAGGATCCTTTGATTTCTTAGGACTTAACTACTACACTGCAGCTTATGCAGCCAATGTCCCTTGCACAAGAGAAAACCAAACCATGTTCACAGATTCATGTGTGTTTCTCACATGTAAGACTCAATAGGTGAAATATATATATTTTTGTTTCAGTTTGATTCTTCATATGTTTCACAATCCTTTTACTTACTCAAAATTTTCATTTCTTGCAACAGCAACAAGACATGGAGTGCGGATTGGTCCACAGGTAAATGCATACCTATATATATAATATATATATATATATATATATAATATATATATATATAATATATATATATATATATATATATATATATAGAGAGAGAGAGAGAGAGAGAGAGAGAGAGAGAGAGAATTGTCTGTCTAAGTGGTCACCCTGACAAACCATCAATTTTGATACCAATGATGTTTTTCTTCCTCTTTAGAAGAGTTTTTATTAGAGAGATATTATATACATGTGACATGAGTTTAATCTATATAAGAAATTGACACTATCTTTAACCCAAAACCTCAAGACATTGGATTTTTGGATCTTTCATCTTATGTGGTGTTTAACTTTATTGTTTCTACCTATGAGACTTAGACTCACACTTCGATTATTCTCAATAATATGGGATGAGATAACTGTTAGAATACCTTCCGCTTTAAAGATTCAATTTCATTGTGCAAACACATCTTATCCTCAAGATTGAAAAAAGAACAATTTATGTAAGAAAGTGTGAAATTTGCAGGCTGCCTCAAACTGGTTATACATTTATCCTAGAGGAATTCAGGATCTTTTACTCTACACAAAGGAAAAGTTTAACAATCCAGTCATATACATAACAGAGAATGGTAAGTTCTCACCACTAACAAGATCATGTTTTCATCTTCACTAGTAAGACATTTGTTGAATGAACACAGGAGTTGATGAAGTGAATGACAATGCAAAATCACTTGAGGACAATATGAGAATAGACTACATCAGTAACCATCTTGCTTATGTTCAGAGTGCCATAGAGTGAGTTTCTTGTGCAGTGTTCCACTTTTTGTTTGTTCAAGAAATTTGTTACTCGCTCAAACTAAGACAAACACATTTTGCAGAAATGGTGTCAATGTCAAAGGCTACTTTGCATGGTCATTGTTGGACAATTTTGAATGGGCAGATGGTTTTTCTGTTAGATTTGGAATCATTTATGTTGATTTTAAGGATGGATTGAGCAGATATCCTAAGAAATCAGCTCAGTGGTTCAAAAAGTTTCTACATTGATTGAATCAATCTTGTAATAGTGTAGTTTTACAATTGTATCAAGTTTGTGATCCTCTCTGTTATCTCAGAGTCACAATCCAGTGAAGAATTCTCCAAAGATCACATGATCATGCACACAATCTTAATTCTGATGTTAACAAAAGTTTTTCTTAAAGAGATATTATTTGTTGAATTCTGATTGTATTTTATAACATTTGAAACAGATATGCTTTGTAATGCTTGTTGTATGTTTATTAACAAGCCCCAAACTGTTATCTGTCACTACAATATTGTTTTCAGATTGATTCGTATTTTGTCAAGTCAGTGAACCTGGAATGAATTTCTCAGCCACAAACCTTTTTGCAAGGGAACTGGAAAAATTGTATCTGTATGGTGTAAATAACCCCTCCTTTTCTTTTGTAACATTAAGTCTTTTTTTGTTTCATATTTTCCACTACGGCTTAGACAATATGATGGATGGAGTTTCAATGATAGTGTGATCCACATAACTTTTTTATTCATGTTAATTATACTGTTGCCATGTGTCTGGTTTATGAAAGATAGCAGTGGTAGCGGTGGTGGTGGTGTGGATATGGTTGGTGATGGAAGTTTATTGTCAATATTTGGATTTCCAAGATCTTGTTACATGTTTATGTTGCTTTTCGGGATTTTATTAACTAAATACTTGAAATTTGTAATTTTAATATCACTGTTTAATGAGAGAAGAAGGAAAATTATCATGATTCTTAACTTACTGATAAAGCAAAAGATGATTCTGAACTTTCTGTCTGTGAACTTTTTAGTAATTTTTTTTATCTTTTATTAATTGTAATTTTTTAGTAAAATTATCTTTTAAAAATGTATTTTTGTGTATAACCTATGCATGTTTTTTCTCTCTCTTAAATTTTAGTCGCATATATTCTTTTATTCTCCAAATTTAATTTGAAAATTGTTATTTTTCCTCTGGAAAATCCAAAGAACGGATAAAAAAACAAAACAATGATATCATTGTAAAGAGATAAAATGCTGAGGCATGTA
The DNA here is from genome assembly GCF_029865625.1 of Vigna umbellata. Taxonomy (NCBI): domain Eukaryota; kingdom Viridiplantae; phylum Streptophyta; class Magnoliopsida; order Fabales; family Fabaceae; genus Vigna; species Vigna umbellata. The sequence continues at coordinate 44,785,613 of NC_142167.1, read as the reverse complement.
AACGTTTCATGTGTATTAAAATTAATCAGTGATCAATTGGAAGCTCACATTGTTCCATTTCTTGGGTAAAAAATGAAACAACAATTCAGTTTCTTGCGCCAGAAAAACTGTATGAATGTGATCCAGTTTAAGAAAAATGTTTTGAACTTTTGATTACGATCTTCAACAATGAAAGTTTTCATTTCTTTCCCTTGAGATTGATCACTGCAAGCTCTTGTTCAACATACTCTCCTGCACACATAGGTGGATATTTGCTTGCAAGTGGCAACTCTGCAAAATGTCCCAATGGCTTCAGAACTGCATCTGATGCTATGTGAGCAAACAACTACATGAACACACAAATGTTATCAGCCAATATAACTCTGACAAGTCCATTTTATAAACTCCTTTTTTCTTAGTTTGAAGAATAATTATCCATTCCTCACTCACCGTTGAAGAGACTCTCCATAAGCTACGATTCTGCTCTTGTGCTAAATTAATTGCATCAATTGTCCTCTTTGTAGCAACAACCTCATGCATTCCAGCTATGCAATCCCCCCCAGTTAACCATTCTATCTGTATTTTAAACCAAAAAAGAAAATACAAAAGAACATATATGATGCAGAGTCAATCATATTTTATCATAAAGGACTGTCAAGTTTTGATCTCAAAAGGAAAGTGAAATCATGAGACAACTAACATTGCTGAACTGAACACTTTAAAAAAAGAAAAGACAGAATTAGAAAACTTGTAAGGTTATTCCATCAGAAAGGCAGGAAATATGAGAGGACAAGGAATCAAGTACATGTTCAAGCTGCAATATAAACTTTAATTTCCTTCTCATGAAATATCAGCAAATTTTAGTAATTTTGAATTACCTGTTTTCCTGTCTGAATAAGAAGACATCCTATTGGAACCTTTACTTCAACTTTTTGTCCATTTCTTAACCAGATGTTTAAACCAGGAAATCTGCTTCTACCATGAATAGTTAGGAAGTTAAGGTCATAGTGATATCCTGCAAAAACAGTTCCCTCCTGGCCATATTTTTGAAGGTCACTACCGGTTGGCGCCAACAGGTGTGGGCCCTAGTACATGGTAAAGAGAGAAAATACGTTATACAATCACTAGCATTCAATTCTACTTGTAATTACTAGAACTATGAAAGTAAGAATATGGTTTAGCTTACCATTCAATTCTACTTGTTCATAATGCTAAAAGGGTATTGGTCAATAAAATGCATTATTACAAAAGATATGACATTTTTAGCCCATTTGGTGGCTGTATCATGGAAAAATTAAGTTAACAAAGATGCTCCTTTTGTTATTAAAGTAACAGAAGTGGCAGAACAGTGCATAAAGCACCAATGTAGGGAACACTGGCATTCTATTAAACTGCAAAAGTAAGGCACTGATACTTTTGAACCAGCTAAGACTGAGAAAATTTATCACAGAACTTGTGCTTTCCTTTTTTACAAAAGAGATTTGTGCAATATATCTATTGCACATGTAGGCCATCCAGTTCCTTTTGAAGGTGTCAAAGAAAATGCATGTCTTGCTGGATACAAATATAATTTTAAACAATAAAAACTATCAAAAAGTTATAGTAAGTACATCAAATGAAAAAAAAAAGTTGAAACTCAGACAAAAAAACTGTAACAGAAACTGGGGAACCTTTACTTTCATGTTGAGAAATCGACAATACTAACATAAGATGCTTATGATGATGCACTGAGTCAAAAGGAAATGCCTGTTAGCAATAAAATCAATGAGATGAAATTGTTAATTTGTGTCTAGCGTTATTTTTGTGCTACAATCTATCTTGAAGTGTTTGCTCGTCATGACATATAAGTTTTTTTGCCTTATTATAGGTAGTAATCGCCACGAAGCAATAGATGTCCTTACCAGCTTCATAAGAGAAGTGAATGCATCCTTTGGAAGACCAAACCCAATAGCTGCCATTTCAGCAACAACCTAAGGAACAAATATACACATTTAGATCACCACATATAAGAAATGAAAAAAAAAATAATAATGACTGACTTCAATTGCTGCTATCATTTTGTATCCCCAAGAATCCATAGTTTCTTTCCATTCAGGGAAACCTTCGGGTATTACTGGCTCAGCATTCAGTTCCTGTATAATTTAGATGATCGTTAGGATTAGGAACAAGGTATCATCTGTCCTTTCTCTTTATAGACAAGAATTGAACAGCATAAGACCTGAAAACGGGTATTTGATGGTCGAGGACCGATCCTCCAAAAGTATCGCCATTTGAGATCGGGCCCAACAGGAGTGTGAGGCTGGTTTTCTTTAGGCATTGTTTTTAGTTTTTCTTGCATCTCTTCATCAACCAAGCTTCTTGGAACTTCAACTCTCTCTGGTGTAACCCCAACCTGTTGCAGCCATTTGAAGCACCATTTATCATTACCATTACTTATTTTGCCATCAAAATTGCCAGGATGAATCACAAAAACTACCATAAAGTGATCCACAAGCCACAGAACAGAAGGAAGGGCCCTAACCACTGATGGTCCTTGTTCTGTTTCAAAATGGATGCTTGTATTTACCATTTTCATTGTTTGTAAAATCTCCACAATTTGCTCCAAGAATAAAGGACCTCAAGCCATAACAATCTAGAACAGCCCCACACAAAGACATTATACAATTAAATTCTCACCCAAAACGATAAATCACAAGTACATCCACCACCGATAAACCTCAATTACCAGATAATATTTACGGAGTAAAAAATAATGTAAACTCTAAAAAGTCTTGCCAATTCCAGGAAGAAAAGAACCTAACTCAACACAAATTACATAGATAAAAGAAAGAAGAAAACTCAAAATTAGTCACCAAAACCATATATCTTAGTAACTTGAATCACTAGATTTATAAAATCTCCCCTCCATTCCCAACTGCATAAAAAGAGGTTCCATTCAGCTCATTGTGATAAAAAAACAAAAAACAAAAAATGAAATACAGAACTTCGCAAAAGAAGGATAATTCTCAAAATGAAAGAATATGTTAAGAATTTTATAAAAGCGGAGACTAAGGCATTGGATTTGATTCTTCCAAAGAAAACAAGAGTATTTGACCGTATTCGATTCCAACACATTCATGATTCGTTGCCCACATCCATATAATATCAACAATTGATTTTCTCAACACAAGATAGTTAACAAAGAAAGCCATCAGGTAATATTCCAATATATTCGTGATTTGTTATGCAGGTCCGCCTAATGCCAACAACTGATTAAGATTATTTATTCTACCTATATTCAATCGATTCAATACAACGAAAAAGCCACCCCACCACGCCCCAAAAGGGGATATGAAATATTTGACAAGAAAAACATTGTGTAATGTTTGATTCTCACAAAAAACTAAAGCATCATCTACCACCTTCAAGGCCTGTTTAGTAGAATTGAGTAAAGCTTAAATCCAGACTTCTGGTATGATCGAATTAAAGTTGAAAGAGTTCAAAAGCAGTCTTGCTTTTTCAAAACCACATTTTTTTTTCCTTCTTCAATTCAGTACTGGAATTCGCTGTCGTGCATTCACAGAAGCGCTTTGCAAACTTCAAACCAAACATGGCCTAAGATTATTTTCTCAGTACGGCATTATTCATTATACCTTTACTCAAATGAAAACGCACCCTAGAAGGGGAAGAACGTCAATGGCTCCAAATTGGATTAAAAGAAAGAAACTTTAGAGGGAAAAAAACGACCCTTTACCTGGTAATGCAAGTGGGGTCTCTCGTGGAGGAGTTTGAAGTGGTGGGGCTTGGAGAAGTAGCGTTCCATCATGTCAATGAAGCGATCGTTATCTTGGACGGTGCAGCGAGGATCCTTCACGAGCAGCGCGCCGGTCTCCCTGAGCGTGCGGCTGACCTCGGCACAGAGGTGTGGGTCCCATTCGCCGGAGAGACAGGGAGAGAGATCTATGACGGGGAGATCCATTGAAGTGTAGGAGATGGCGGGAGAGTGAAGAGATTTACTGCAACAGTGATTACAGAAGCTGCGTCTTTATTCTCTTTCTTTCAGAGAGAGAAGGAGAGAGAAATTTTTTTGAACAATTTCAGAGAGCATCATTATGTCAAAGTTTTTTCCTATGAATAATTTGAGAAACAAAAACATGATCCATCTCTGCATGTGGAATTCATTCAGTCGGTTTGAAACTAAGAAAGAAAACACTTTTTTTCTTCTTAGTTTGGTTGATATAAAAATGGAAAAAAAAAAACCTTTCAGGAAATCGATTTAATTTTTTTCTTCAAATTTTCGATTTTTTTTTTAATTTTTCGATCATTTTTCATTTTTTTTCTCCATTACCAATCATAATTTTGCTTTACCTATTACAAGGAGAATTTATAGGTTAGAATTAAATCAAAAACATGAGCTCACAATTGTTTGTACCTGAGTTGTTTAACACTTATCAAAAGTGTATGACCCCTAAGTGAATTATCAAAATTTTGTATTATTTTTGTTTGTTTGCTTGTTCGTTTTGCTTTCATAAATGTTTGGTGGTGCATAATGTAAATGAGCTTTGAAAAATAATAATGTTTGCGTTTAAAAATACAAAAGAGTGAGTTCTTTGTGAATTTCTTATAAATGTCTCACTAATATCAAATTAGTATCAAAGATGGTTAGATCCAGCATTGGTTTCATGAATTCGTGAAAGAGTCAATGAAAGTTTTCCTTTTAGTGTTTGAGGAATAAGAGAGTTATCATTTTATCAAATTTTAAAAGTCTTTTCAAGAGAAAAAGAAACAAATGACCACAAAATATAATATCTTCTAGTCTAATCCTAAATTAGACGAAAAACTAGATTATATATTCAAACTACAACAAGCAAATATAATAGAAAATCAATATAAGTATACCTGTGAAAGTTATGATAACCCACATAATTTACTTATAACAGCAAATAATTTTGCAGGTGATGAAAATATTTTATACTTAGATGCTGGTTTCAACAACAACATATGTGGAAAATATTGATACAAGATCGTCTAGGGAAAAGACTGATCTTCAAAATAAGATATCAATGCTGTATTTAGGGCCATTGTTTTCTTGTATGACGGTAATTTTTCAATTTTGTTTTCTTATTTTAACTCCACAACTATGCAGTGATTATTTATTGTTAATATAGAGTTAATAATGTAACATTAGAAAATAGCTCATAGTAGTGTGAAATTTTCGTTTTAAAAGGCTTTTACAGTAATCCAAATCGAATTAGGATTCTCTGCTGGGTATTTTTGGTGTTCCTCTGCTAAGCATTAATAATACAATGAAAACACAGCAAAGGAAAACCCAGTGGAGATTCCAAATTCAAATCAAACTGGTAAAATATTTTCCTTTTTGGAGAAAATCTGTCAAATGGATAAGTGGACCTAACTCAAATTACTTTTTTTATTATTATTATTTTAAGGTTCATGGAGCCACTAAATTCTGGATCATACCCTGTTGAAATGGTTAATAACATCGGTGCAAGATTGCCAAAATTTTCAATGGAACAGTCGTTGATGGACAAAAAGTTTCTGCATGAATCATTCTTGTAGTTTGTAACATTTGTTTACATTGTCCTATTGCTTTTGAGCTTTGATTGTATGATGTTTTAAAATGTTTTGTCCTATCTTAAGAAATATTTATTGGCAAATTTTTCTTGTTTTATGGGTGCTGAATGCTGTCTCACACACACATCTACTATATAAAGAAGAAGGAAATAAATGTTCTGACAAGCTTTCTAATTTAAGTTAGGATTCCAGTGTACTGTTTTTCAGTATCATAGTTTGTCCACTTCTATTACTGACAACATTTTTAGGAACTTATGTGAAGTACCATAGTATAGGTAGTCTTGATTGCTACATGAATTTGGAGTTCCTCCATTATAAATTCTTTTTTTTTTTAAAATGATTTTTCCTCCATTATAACTTTCTTATTGAAATTTGGAGTTATCTCAAGTGAAGCCTGAAGCCTTTTATAAGAAAATAATTTTTCTCAAAAATAAACATCTCACTTTATCATTTTTTTTAAACCATTGTATGATGATGAAGAAGAAATTGATCAATAATATTTTTTAATTTAGAAATTAAAATTTAATTGTATTAATTAATTCTGTAATATTATAATATCTGTTTTACTTAAATATAGTATTATTTTTTACATAATAAAAAATAATATTTAAATATGGTAATTAAATCAATTTTTAAGTTCTAAAAGATTGAATTATTAAGAACAGATTAATGAAACATTCCCATATGAAGGTGATACTAGTCAAAAATTTAAAATACGTGTCTTGAATGAATTCCATTGAAACATATTAACATATTATAAAATTTAAATTTAAAATTTTAAATAAGATCTTAAATCATAAAGATAAAAAGATATTGTTTAGAGTAACATTAAAATTTAAATATAATACTTAAATTAGCTTTTTAAATTCTTGAAACTGAAATGTTAGTATAATATTATTAAAGTGTCACTTTCATGAGAAGATTGTATTGAAATAAAAATTACATTAAGATTTAAATATTATGTGTTGTTATACAGTGAAGTGAAGTACAAGGCAAATGACATTATTATATAATGAAAGATATCCTCAATTAAATATATTGTCAAAATTAATAAATTAAACATATAATTATTACTTTTAGAAATAATGATTTTATTTCAGCCTCCTTCAAAGGTTTTCATCAACTTCTACCAAAGAGAACACATTTTCATAGCTTTGCCAACACAACTGGAATGGTACGAGGAAGATGGCATGAAGAAGTTGAAGTGGTTTAAGCATGGAACCTCTTAACCCTTTTCTGGAAGATTAGCATCTTTTTCATTTCAAGCACTTTAACCTAACTTACCATATCATCTAAGAAAACAAATATAATAATCAATATAACAGCAATTTTTCTTAGCCTTTTCACTTGCAAAAAGACAAAGAATCTCGCTTTTTCTTGTGGGGTTCAATAATATAAGTTCTGTGTTGGGGGGGGGGCAAAAACCAAACCAAGTTTGAAAATTGAGTTCATTCATTCAGATTTGAACAATGTGGCTGAAGGTTGTTCTTCTCCTTGCAACGCTTTCTCTTTTTCACTCGGCAGCTTCTCTTAATAGGAGCAGTTTTCCCCCAGATTTCTTCTTTGGAACAGCTTCTTCAGCTTACCAGGTTTTGTTCTGTCCCAAGTTGCTCAACTCTCTGCATCTTTATGTGTAAAGGTTGGATCTTTGTATCTGACTTGGCACTTTTCTGTTTCCTTTCTGGGTTCTGTGTTATTGGGTTTTGAAGTATGAAGGTGCTGCACGTGAAGGTGGCAAAGGCCCCAGTATATGGGACACATTCACTCATAGCCACCCAGGTTTGCATGGCCTCTCTATGTTGTTGTCTTTTTTTTTTTATTCAGCATCCTTATTTGTCCATTTTAGCTTGTAATGCATCATAGTTGTTTCCTTTTGCCGAAGTAACCTATGCTTCAATATAGTTGTTTTAGTGGGGAAGTTGACCACAACCTCTCCCACTCTCAGTTCTAAACCCTTCAAATCAACCTTATATCTCCCAAATGTTAGTAGGGGAAGTTGAATCTACAACTTTGCCCTTCTAATTTTTACCACTAAGTCTGTTATCCTTATAAGTTGTGATGTTTAAATTTGTTCTGCTTTTTGGCTCTTGTAGGCCTGGTTTTCTCCTTTAAAAGTCATATCGTGGATTAAGGAAAGAGAGTGTTTGTAAAGTGTCTTTGAGCATCATTCATAGACAACGTGAGACTTTTGGAGGGATGGAACAGTGCTATAGGAGATTTATTTGGTAGAAAATACATTGCATGTCTTGTTCCTAGTAACTACTTTTTAAGGTTTAGGGTTTAAGTGAAAAATGTCTTAAACTACTGTTAAACCAACTAACAATACCCAGAGAGTTGAATAGGGCAAGCTTAGGTGAAAAATAATAAGGATAATGCTAGAATAATAAAATATCTGTTGGATTAGTGTTGAAGATGTACATCAATGAACCACTCCATTTCATCAATTTGCTTGATCAAATTGATTTTGGGTTTTCATTATGAAGTTGGTTTATACAAAAAATTGAGACATTTTTCTTGGTTTTTCAGATAGAATAGCAGACCACAGTAATGCAGATGTTGCCGTTGATTCATACCACCGCTACAAGGTACTTTCTTTCTCATAATTTTGAACTTAGAAATCTAGTTGTAGAGGAATTTCCTTAGCTTCGCGAGATTTTATTTCATCTAGATTGATGATTTTGTTTTTTTACATGTGATTTTCTTTTTTTCAGGGGGATGTGGCTATGATGAAGGATATTGGATTCAATGCCTATAGGTTCTCCATCTCTTGGCCAAGAATACTACCTCGTGAGAAACTATAATTATCTCTTTTATTGTTTTGGTATAGCAAAATGCTAATTTGAATCATGAGTTTGCATGCTTTTGAGGGAATATATATTGAATCACACATAATGGTTAGTAGAGCTTTGTATGGTTTTTCCATAATGCAGTTAAGTTTAAACTACCTTGATTTTAGATGGAAACTTGCAGGGAGGAGTTAACCGAGAAGGCATTGCCTATTACAACAATCTCATAAATGATTTGATAGCAAATGGTCAGTGGACGTAATTTTCTTGCTCTTTCTGTTTCTCTTTCTCATGATACTCTCCAAATCAAACTAAACTAGATGTACCTGTTTTTGTTTACAGGACAACAACCCTTTATAACTCTATTTCACTCTGATTTCCCTCAAGCTCTTGAAGATGAATATGGTGGTTTTCTGAATCCCAAAATTGTGTAAGCAATAGTGAGATTACTATGTTCTCTAGAATACATGGACATGGACTTGTCCTTCCCATTCACTCAACTGATGAAGAATTGGTACTTTGATTATGCAAACAGTCAGGATTTTGCAGATTATGCAGAAGTTTGCTTCAGGGAATTTGGTGACAGGGTCAAGCACTGGATTACATTAAATGAACCAGTTCTATATAGCACTCTAGGTTATGGAAATGGTGGATCCCCACCCAATAGATGCTCCAAGTGGCTTGCTAACTGCACGGCTGGTGATTCTACCACTGAGCCCTATGTGGTTACACACAATCTCATTCTTTCTCATGCTGCAGCAGTAAAAGTTTACAGGGAGAAGTTCCAGGTTAATGCATTATTCTTGTTTTTAAAGTAAAAGTGAGTTTTTAGTTCCTATACTTTGAGACCAACTTGGTTATGATACCTGCATTTTCATGCTGATGAATTTAGTCCATCCTCTTGTTAAACTTAGCATCAAGCAACAGTTTTTTGACCATTACAAATTTGAAATAGGGACTCAATTCACATCTTTTCAGAAGTTTGAGGATTAAATTTATCAGTTTGAATGTGGAGGGACTGAATTCAAGTTTGATTGAAAGTATAGGAACCAAAAATGACTTTTTTTTCCCTTGTTTTATATTGGGAAAAATCCAAGTTCATATCGACTAGAGATGCTGTCCAAATATAGTATAAAGCTGGGGGAAATCTTTACCTTAAAAACTGGTTTTGTAGTATTGAGTTAAGATTAGATTACTTTTTAAGATTTTAAATAGAAAATTAAGTGATGGTGAATGATTTTCTAATAGGTTTCTCAGAAGGGTCAAATTGGGGTAACATTGAATTCTGCCTGGGTTCTGCCACTTTCTCAATCAAAAGAGGACATAGAAGCTGCATATCGAGGTCTTGCTTTTATGTATGACTGGTAAGTGTCTTTGCCACTAAAAAACACTCTTTTTGTTTCCATTCCTGATAAATTTCATGGCAGAAAAATATATCTTTGTTTCCTCTTTATTGCATATCTTTTATTTTAAGAAAATGTAAGGTTTTTAAGACACTTAGGATTTCTTTCCTTATTAGGCATTGACCATTAGGAATATCTTGGATTTGATTTTGTTTGAAATTTTCTTTTGAATTCCTGTAAGTCAATTGAGACTTGATCTTCTATATAATGTAATCAATAATAGACTTGAGGAGGGGAGGAAAAATAAGAAAAGGTTGAGAATTTTCTCAGCTACAGGTTCAGTTTCTCAGTATTCTAATAAATCAGCAAGCTTTTGGTTGCAAGTTCTGCTTTTCTGCATCAGTTTCATCTTGGGTTTTAGTGCCTTGGTGGATCATAAAGCATTTATTGCTTGCTTCTGAAGCATTTCTTGTAAGAACCAAGTAGGTAGAGCAACCAATAAATGCTTAAACAACTCATCAATACATAACTCCTCCCAAGTTTTTAACATTCTCTGTGACATGGTTAGCTCTAACTCATCTTATTTGTGTTCATTCAAGGTTTATGGAACCACTTTACTCCGGCACATATCCGGCCATAATGGTAAAGAATGTTGGAGGACGTTTGCCAAAGTTTACCAGAAGTGAATATTTGATGGTAAAAGGGTCCTTTGATTTCATAGGGTTAAATTATTACACTTCAACTTATGCAACTAGTACTTCTTGCCCACGTGAAAGACCAACTGCCTTCACAGATGCTTGTGTTACACTTACCTGTAAGCCATTTTAACTGAAGCTCACACACTTTTCAATTAACTTCTATTGAGTTTTCCTCAAAAACGTGCTTACCCATGATACCTTTTGTTGCACTTACATCAGCTAGAAGAAATGGAGTTCTCATTGGTCCAAAGGTACTTGTATTTGGAGATAAGTTCCATTCAGTGCATGACAATGATTAGTTATCACTACATTAGTCTGAGTAAACCAAGAATTAACACTATTTACAAATAATTGAACATTATTTTTCACAAAGGATATGAGAAATTAATATTTTGCAGGCAGCCTCAGATTGGCTGTATGTCTATCCACCAGGAATTCAAGGTCTACTAGAATACACCAAGGAGAAATTCAACAACCCTGTTATTTACATAACAGAAAATGGTAAAAAATTCATCTTGGGTGATCTATGTCACCCTTTTGTTCTTTCTAAAACACAATCTTTACCATGCTACAACACTAGTTTTTCTGTTTCCATGAATGGTGTCATTCAAATTTTTGCAGGAATCGATGAGCTTAATGATGGAAAAATGGTACTAAATGACAGAACAAGGATAGATTACTTCAGTCACCACCTTCTGTATCTTCATAGGGCCATAAGGTGAGTTTAAAGTGATCATTGTTGTTATGAAGTTTACTGTTTGACCTTTTTCTTCCCTATATTCAAGAATTTGGAAGGCTAAAATGTATGAATTTGGTAGGAATGGAGTAAGGGTGAAGGGATACTTTGCATGGTCATTGTTGGACAATTTTGAATGGACTGCTGGCTACAGTCTTCGGTTTGGACTGGTGTATGTGGATTACAAGAATGGACTGAGAAGATACCGTAAAAGATCAGCTTTGTGGTTCAAAATATTTCTTCACCAATGAATTGATGGGGTAAGGTAAAGAAAAGAATATGCTGTTTTTCTTTCTTAATCCTTGTCATTTGCTTTGGGCCATTGTAAGAACTATGCAGATTGACTTTGATGATTTCTGATAATCTATCTGTAACTTCCATTAATTTCTTCCTCGGTTTGATGTTTTTGTGATACTTCTTATATTCATGTTTGATCTATTAGAGATAAACGATTAAGAATTAAATATGTTTTTAGTTTTTAAATTTATAATTGAAATTGAAATTTGTTTCTATTTCAAACTTTAATAAATTTTGGTTTTCAAACTTAAAAAAAAAAATATAGTCTTCTTAATTTAATTTCGTCAACTTTTTTTACATGTCTTATAGATACTTTTTAATATGTCAATAAAATTTCATGTAGTTTAATTAGAAGAATTATATTTATTATTATTATTTTAAGTTTGAAGTTAAAATTTGAAAAATAGATGAATTTCAATTTTGTTTACAAGTTTAAGAGTTGAAAACATTTACAGAAATGAAATAAATCAAGTTAATTTTATAAGAATAAATGAGATTTTAAATTAAGTTAATTTTGTAAGGATATATTATACTCAAGATCATCTCAAATTAATTTTGTAAGAAGGATTAGACTTAAAACCACCTTGTAAAAACTAATACTAATCAATGTTTCTAATTAACCACCACAGAACTCTCTTTGTCCAACAATTAATGCAGTTTTAGGTTCTTTCATATGTATTAAAAATACACATAATAATAATAAATATATCTTTTTAAGATAGTTTGATCGCCTCTTTTGTTTTAAATAAATACATTATTTTTACTGAGACATGGAGAATAGTTAATTTAAGGATAAATTAAGAATGAAAAATAATGTTTAATAAAAAACAAAGTAAAAATTAGTCAAATCGGAATATATTTTAGAGGATTTTGAAATTTATTTGTATTTGGGAGTGCACAAGCATTTGTTCTAGCGTGCCAACATAGATATTCTGAAACAAAGTTAAATATTATCATAGACTAAGTATTCAAAAATGAGCTTATCATAATCTGATTTATGTTTGGACAGTTTTCTAAAAAAGTAAATTAATTTATTTTGAAGACATCTTGTAATGAGTGATTATGTGAACCATATTGACTCACTTGATAATGTTTAATCAGTTGGTGAATGATTTGATGATTTAATAATTGATATTCATTGAATCATACAAAATTTAAGAATAGAATAATTTAATGCTCTAAAAAACTTTTAAATTCTAAAGAAAAAAAATACTTTAAGTTCATTAGATGCTAGATAATTCATTTTTTTAAACAAAAAGGTGTTTTTAATTCTCCTCCCCCAACATCAATGGTGTAGTGTTCTCTATCATAGGCATGGAGCCAACAACAATGTTCCTCTACAACCTTTTAAATCCAATTATTTTTTTTATATCTAAAAATTTAGGGGAAAAAATGGAAAAAATGGTAAAGAATTTCTCTCTCACTAATATTAGAATATACATTCAAAGAAAAACTAACAAAGAAATATAGGACCCAACTATGAGTGACTTTTTTTTTCTTTTTGGTTTATGTTTTGAGAATTAGAATGATGATGAAACATTGTAGCTCCAATAATGCACAATGCATAGCTCTTTTTTTTATAAGATTAAAAAGATTGAATAAGTGCACATGGAAGGGACAATCCTCACATGTAACAAACCCTAGATTCATTGCATTATAAGCTTTTCCACTTTGGTGTGTCTAAACCCTAAATCCAATCAAACCCTCTTCTCCTTATCCTCTTTCTCAAATCATTCATCCATCACTTTTGTTTCTCCCAATGTTGACTTTCAATAATTGTTTAGAAAAAAATATTCTTTTACGCACCTAAGTTTTTTATATTATTTGACACTATCGTTTCTTACTTTTTATTCTTTTCTTTCTTAAAAAAATACAAAAATTTACACTTTTGTAATTAATTTATCCTTGTATTCTATGTCAAATGAATGTAAAGTGTGCCATAATACCATTACTCTTGTTTAGATTATTTCTAAATAATATTTTACAAAATTATTTTAATCTTAATTATACATCACAAATTTTTTATTTATTTATTATAATTTAGTTATATATAGCTTCTCATATACCATGTCATTTTTTACTATGCAAATTATATTTAGCATGATCAACTTAGGGAGTCGCAATATTTTACATATTATCTTTTGCACTTTTAGTTTTTAGAGATATAATCAGATTCCAATTACTTTTATCTTTTTGTTTTACATATTTACAACAAGCAAAATTTGAGAAAAGAAAGTAAAACTAAGGATGTTTAATTAATCTCTTTAATGTTTCTAAATTTAATTTTTGATTTAGTTAAGTTTTGGGTCTATGATAAATTTAATTATGCTCAATTGAGTTCTTATCAAAACTTTTTTTTATCATTGAGTATTCAAAAGATTTATATTTTTCAATTTGAGTTATTATGATTTAAGTTTTTCATTAACTGAATGACATTACTATCATATTGTCTAGTAATTTTACTTATTTATTTTTAGACATTAATAAATATGAAATTTTATGATTAATATAAAATATATTAAAGTCAACATAAAACGAGAAGTAACTTTATTATTATCATTAAAAAATATACATTAAATAACAAGAACTATCTCATAGTGATAATGAAAACAAAATTTGAGTATTTTCAGTTTCATGATAAATTTACTTACTTTTAATTGAGTTTTTATCAAAAAAAAAATTATACTTTTAAATTGAATATTTATGGTTTAGTTATTTTTATTAATCGGATAATGTGAGTGATGTTTTGTCTTATAATTTTATTTATTTTTCTTTCTGCGTATTTAAGAAAAATGAAGATTATGATTAATATAAAAGTTAAATTGAATTTAATATATAAAACGTTTTAAACGATTTAATGGAGAACAAAATATTTTTTTTATTGATTAAGAATAATAATTAAGTTGATTTAATATTCTTATTTTGTATATACTAAAAAGGTATATAATAGTAGTGCCATATAGGAAAATAAATTTTTTATGCCTAATTTATCTAAATATACTTTTTTTTACTTATATTTAAATACAGAAGAAGTAACACATTACACTAAAGTACACAAAAAAAAGGAAAATTAATTAGATAACAAATAAAAGTTCTATATACTTATTACACAAAAAAATAAAAATAAAAAATAAAAACTAAAATGGGCCATGTTTTGTAGAACTAATTATATAACTTGTCTGTTCTGACAAAAGCAAGAGGGACCTTTCATTTTCTTGGAATTAAAGGTAGAGTTTCTTGTAAAGGGGATTTACATGAAATTAGGTTAATATATATACACATTAGAATAGGGTTGTTTAGTAGAAAGTAGTGGACCCCACTTGTCACATTGTATTTTCCTAATTTGCCAATGATGAAGCAAAGCCATGATTGGTGTTCACTCAAACCATTAATGGGTTTGGAATAAGTTTACTAATTTCTTAATTTAAAATTTATGTCTCTTACAATTCTTACATCATTAAAATTTAGTATAACAAATTCTTATGATGTTTTTTTACTTTGGGATAGGTAATTATACTCAAAGAAGTGAACAAATAAGATATATAACATATTCTTAACTAACTAGATATGGATTCTTCAATTGTACTCAAAACATTCTTAACCAACATGTTATGATGTCTTGTAAAAAAGAGTAATTTGACCACATCTGTACACTAACAAAAACATAGTGTCATATTCACCACATTTTCAACAATCCAATACCAAAGGGTTACTTGTTTGTGCAATATTCTTTGCTTAATACTACAAAGTTTAAAAGGTTTGATAAAGAGCTTGAGTGGTAGTTAGTTAATGGTGCAATTCAACCTTCTCTTGCAACCATTCTAACCAAAGAAAATGTGTCATGATATTTTATTAGTATTGAGACATGTAATGTAGGGCTCATAATGGATGCAAACTAGGTTTCCAATATCATTAGTACAAGGTTAATATTCTTCCATTACAATGCACTCTTCCCTTTTTAAAAACAAAAATTAAATGTTATGTGCTATTCTTAATGGGGTATGTGAGAGAGAAATGTTAGGTCATTCAATGTATATTAACTTTAATAATTCTCAATGATTTTGACCAATTAAGTACACCACTTTGTAATTTTTTTTATGTTCACTAAAATGCCAAATGGAACCAAAACATTGAAGAAGTCAGCATAAATCAGATTAAGCTTAGAAAAAGAAAGATATTAATATATTAATGATGGTTGGTTTTCTCTTTCTTTGTCAATTGTGAAGTTTTTAGCATATTCCTGAAGTCTTTATAATAATGGGAAGCTTTCATCCACTTGCCCTTAATATCTCCACAAACTATTTTCTTAATATTACTTATGATGGAAGAACACTCAATAATGGTGAAATAATGATTACGATTCTCTTAGGGCTAAAGAAAAATTGCATCAACACCATTTACAACCTTGCTAGCTCTTAAGCCACATTCCAAATGAATAAAGTTATAAAGAAAACTAAAGAAATTAAGATACCCACTTTCACCACATTTAAGAGTTGTTAAATTATGGTTTACAAGTAGTTAGAGATTATTGCATGATAAAAAACCTTATCATTACCATAATATCATATTCATGTATAAAAAGTTTATTGATAAATTTTTTGGAAGAGAATTCTCAAGAGAAAGACAACACTAATTAAATATAAATCCAAATCTACATAAAAATTAAATTATTTTTAATTAAAAACTTTAAGATAATAAATTTGTAAATATTTTTTCTTATAAATTATTTAATTATTTAATTTTTACTTAATACTAGACTTAAAATTAAAATTAAATAAAATTAAATAATCCTTTTTATTAAATGGCTTCCTCCAATTGATATTATGATTAAATTCAACTAATCATTATATTATAATAGAAAGTTTAAAATTTAGTTTAATAAATTGAAGACTTGAGATTTTAAGAAGAGTACATCACTTGTGATGAAATCATTATAGTTTGAAATCTTTTATAATTGAATTGTTATATATTAAAATCATGAACTGAGTAGATCATGCTGGTGACAAGAGATTGTGCTTGGTAATGGTCATTATTTCCATTTTTTTCTTTTAAAAAATACAGAGTCTGAGATAATGTCTTTTTCTTTACATGTCCACTGCCATGTCTGTGTATTGTCTTTGTTGAATTGAAAATTCCAATCACATGGTGACACCATTTTCTATATTTATGATGGAATGAAAGAGAAATACAATTATTTATTAGCCATATAATGGTCAAAGAAAGTGACAAAAAAAAATGTTTTGGAGGCTACCCATGGAGTTAATTTCCATTTTCTTAAGGTGAGGTTTTTCTGGAATTAATCTTTATTTTTAAAAATATGTAAATGAATTAAAATATGACTTTATGGATGAATTTAAAATATAATTATATAGAATTATTTTGGAAAAAGTTTGATAACACTGTAATGTGACATAGTAGTTGAAGCAAACCTAACAATGTCATCATTACGACGGTTGTGAAAACTTGAGACACAAACTTCTTCATTGGGTGTAAAATGTTGACCAAATTAAAACCCATGTTTTTTATTTTATTTGTGTGAATAATTTTTCATTTAAGAATTAAAAATAAAATTCACTTAATATAAAATTTTAAAAATAATTATAAATATTTCATTTCATTTAAAACATAACTAAATTTAACAACCCTTTCAGTGGTCCAAAAAGAAAAACTGTGGTAGGGCACATTCCCACACGACAAAGCAGTGCTGACGTGGTAGTTGTTGTAACATGAATTTGTCTGGCGTGGCACAGAGTGACTGTAGTATGAAGAGGATCCAGCTGGCATCTGACAGTAAAACAGAGACTATTATAATAATAATAATAATAATTCTACCCATTTTGAATATAGAAAAGTCTAACAATTTTGTACTTATTTCTCTTTATTTTTTCACAAATCTGAAAAATGTATAAATTTTAATTTCACACAGAAAAAACCTAAAAAAATACTTTAGATTAGTTTCTATATTAAGAGGCTAAATTTATACATAAAAATGTCAAGATAAGTATAAAATTTTTAGATGAGAAGGAATAATACACAAAATAATTTTTTTTATAACAAAAATTTGTGAGCAAACTATCTCAAATATGTTCATAATATAAAAAATGCTTTTAATTAGTTCTCAATTTGTGGTAAGAAGAAATATTGTGGAAGCTACCAATAAATAGAATGATACTTTTCTCTCTTACTTGTTGATTCATTCTTCCATGGCCAGCTGGCTTTAGCCATGAAACAATGCACACACACTTCAATGTCTATCCATTTTTTATGCATTCATAGAGACTTGTACCAAACCCTAACCCTAATATTCCATATTCTATAATCATCTTTTTCTATTACCCTTTTTCATACTTCAAGAAATTTTCTATTCCATCATGTGTTTCAAATTTCTTACTATTCCATCTACTCACTATATGCTGGTGTGAGCTGTACTTGACAAAACCTTCTTTTTTAATATTATGTTGATATTAAATATTTCTTAATCTTTATTTAGTGACTGTTTCTAATGAAATTTATCTTTTCAATAACCTTCATTCTTACATCTAGATAAAGGATTGAATAGTAAAATCTTTGAGGTGAAACAACTATTTAATCATTATTCCTAGTTTTTGATGAAGTACATTTATTTGGTAGTATTTAGGAAAACTTATAGAAAGAAAAAAAAAGAAAAATTAATATAATATTACACTATCTGAAAAAAAAATATAAAAATCTCACATTTTACCATATGAAAATACCTAAATGTATGTTGATTAATCATTGAGTCATTCATTGAAGTTAATTAATATATATATTTGTAAGAGAGGAGTTTAATTTAGTGAAGAAGTTACTCATTTATAATATTAGTGAATCTATATTCAATGCTTATCCCTACTTGGAACAATGTTCCTTTCAAGTTTGAATATTAATTTTTTATTCAAACTTTTAATATTGATTTTTATTTCTTTATTGAAAAAAAACCTAGATCCTTGTATAAATAGAAAAAACTTGTTAGACTTATTTAACAATTATTTGCTACTTAAAAATATAGTGTGAAAAAAAAATTGAAAGTCCAATTAATTAATTAATTTACTTTTGTAGAAATTGTTATTATTTTAGTATTTGAATAGAAATAATGAAACATTTATTTGAATAAATATCTAGTATTCTTTAGGTAATAAAATAAAATAATCTTGTTCAAAACACATGGACAACAAAAAAGTAACTATGCGACGAAAGCACACAAAAAAAAAACAAAACAAGATTTTGTCCAAACTCAAAACCGGAGGGACTTTTTGATGAACGCGTTGCCTTTGGTCGTCAGACAAACTCGGTGTTCCCGCCGCCTCTTCTCTCTCCTCCAGACACCTACTTCTCTCTCTAGAAAATAATTGAAATAGAAAAAACCATTAGCCATTAACAAACAACACATCACAAGGCTATTATAAAACTCACCAATCAAAGAAGCATTGAATCTTGGAGAAGAAAGCCATGGCAAAGTCCAAGAACAATGCCAAGAAGTTGTCTTACATTTCAGTCCCTTCTCAGATCATCAACTCCATATCGTCTTCTTCTCTTCAATCCTTGCTCGAATCTCCCAAGAAATGTGCAAGACATTCCAAAGTCTTCAGCTTTGTCAAATGGAGTAGGCCAAGATTGTTCCTTTTCATTCTCTCTCTCCTTGCCTTCTTAGCCATGATCAAGCTGGGCTTCAATCTGGACACCCCATTTCCTCCCTTCCCTTGTGCAACCTCAGTAGGCTTCTCAAAATCCGTGCCCGGAGTTGTGTCACAGGAGGGTGGTATTTTGGATGGTGCAGATGACACTGTTTCAGAGCCTCTGATTACCAGTGTGCAGTTACATGCACAGGTTCCAAGAGGGGTGGAAACAGTTGAAGAGGTTGAAAAGAGTGAGTTTTGGGAGCAGCCAGATGGGTTGGGTTACAAGCCTTGCTTAGGTTTCAGCAGGGAGTACGGGAGGCAGAGTGAGGGAATTGTGAAGAACAGGAGGAGGTACCTCATGGTGGTAGTTTCTGGAGGGATGAATCAACAGCGGAATCAGATTGTTGACGCTGTTGTCATTGCTAGGATTCTTGGGGCTGCTTTGGTTGTTCCTATATTGCAAGTCAATGTCATTTGGGAAGATGAAAGGTAAAAAGATATACAGATTCTTGTCTCGTTCTTGGTTGATCTTTATGTTAAATGAAGAGTTGAATTTTGCTGATTATAAATTAAGCTGTTACATTCTTGGATTAAATTTTAATGATGACCACAAAGCATTGGTACAGTTTCAATCTAGTTTTGGATACTGATTTAATTTCTTTTCTTATTTGGACATGTCACAAGATAGTCTTTTTCCTTACCTGAGGTTTGTTTCCATTTTGCAGTGAATTTGCTGATATATTTGATTTGGAGCACTTCAAGAGTGTTCTTGCCAATGATGTGAGGGTGGTTTCAGCTTTGCCATCAACACATCTAATGACAAGGCCAGTAGAGGGGAGCCCTCCCCTTCATGCCACTCCCAGTTGGATTCGATCACACTATCTCAGAAGAGTAAGTTTGTTTTATCTCCACATTTGATAATTTCTGTGGATATCACTAAAATATCTGATAGAAATATAAGTGTTGCAGTATCATACACAAGTTGTTAGAAGTTAGAACCCTCTATGCTATTGTTTTAACTGCAGTGTTAATTGTGAATGCTTTTACTCAAGTGTTGTTCTTGTTGAACAAGAGTTTAACATGATTCTTGTTGTTCTATGCAGTTCAACAGAGAAGGTGTCTTGCTTTTACGTGGACTGGATTCGAGGCTGACAAAGGATCTTCCTCCTGATCTTCAAAAGCTTAGATGCAAGGTATGGCAAATTCTATATTCTCATGACAAAGAGGGAAAGGCAATTTGGAACTTCCTTTATATGCCTGTTTGGATATAAAGATGAAAATGCATCTGATAGTTTCTCCATAGAAAAATATTCATAATGTTCTCACTTGTATTTCAGGTTGCTTTTCATGCATTAAGATTTGCAAAGCCTGTTCAGGAACTTGGTAACAACATTGCCGAGAGAATGAAAAGCAAGGGACCTTACCTTGCTCTTCATCTACGGATGGAAAAGGATGTCTGGGTGAGAACTGGTTGTCTACCTGGTCTGAGTCCTGAGCATGATGAGATTGTAAAAAATGAGAGGATAAATAGGCCTGAACTCTTAACTGCGAAATCAAACATGACATACCATGAAAGGAAGCTGGCTGGTCTCTGCCCCTTAAATGCTGTGGAGGTTACCAGGTAGATATAATCCTTCATTCTGTTTTTTCTACCATGATAATACATGTTTAAATAGAATTTAGGTGTCTTCTAAGTGTTAGTGTGTGAAGCTTTTCTGATCCTTTTTTCTCCTTCTCATTATAGGCTGCTTAAAGCTCTAGGAGCTCCAAAAAGTGCAAGAATTTACTGGGCTGGAGGACAACCGTTAGGTGGGAAAGAGGCATTGCAACCACTAATCAACGAGTTTCAAAATATTTACAGCAAGGAAGATCTTGCTTTACCTGGAGAACTAGAACCATTTGCAAATAAAGCTTCCCTGATGGCTGCCATAGATTACATAGTCTCTGAGAAGAGTGATGTTTTCATGCCATCTCATGGAGGAAATATGGGCCATGCAATTCAGGTATTATAAGACTATATAAACATTTCTTTAGCTAGAATAAGTTTGGCTAAACCTATTTAGAAGCATTCATTGGAGACAAATTTAAAAGGAAAAAACTTCTCTAGAAGCTAGAAGTAGCTTATATTGCAACAATGTATGTACTCTTAATATAGAGTTTGTAATACGTGACAGCTTCTAATTCTTGAAACTATATGTTATTTCAGGGTCACAGGGCTTATGCAGGTCACAAGAAATATATAACACCAAACAAAAGACATATGCTGCCCTATTTTCTGAACTCTTCCCTCCCTGAAGAAGAGTTCAACAGCATCATCAAGGAATTGCATCAAGACTCATTAGGTCAGCCAGAACTCAGGACTAGCAAGGCTGCAAGAGATGTCACTAAGTATCCTATTCCTGAGTGCATGTGCAATGACTCATAACATCACTGATCCCAGTTAATTGCACATATGATACCAAGCTTTTGGTACAAATATTACACAGAAATGGATGAACAAACACGAAAAGAAGCCGGTTTTGGTAATCGGTATGATTTTGATCCCTTGCCAAACTTCTTGAGGTCACTTCCATGGGAACCACAGTTCTTGATAGCATAATCTTGAAAGGCATGGTCAAGCATGCATATCCCTGTAGGTTTCCTCACATTCTTTCATTAAATACACAGAATTTGTATTCAACTATGTGAGGCAATGTAGATTTTCATCAGTTGATAATAGGCTCAATCAGTGCATAGAACATATCATTCTTTGATTCTTTATAGAGTCTGTATAGATACATTCCCAATTCTTTGTAGTACATATATCAGTATAAATTCCCAGTTTTGGATGGAGTTATTTGCTCTTTCTAGATCACCTTATGCTATCTCTCAATTCAGCAGCAGCTGAAACTGAACATGTGATTGGAATAGTTTCAGAGTATATAAAAGGTGAAAAATACTGATAATTTTCTTGTGCAAATTTCAATTAAGCATCATTGGCTTATATCAGATGAGGTTTAATCATTTGCAATTTCTGATAACACAAAACATTGTATGTGTATTATTACCATATTAAGATTGGTGAGGATGACATTTAACAGGTAAATGTATCAATCAAGGTATTAATTTAAATAAATCAGTGCTTATCCAGGAATAGGACAAAATGTCTTTGATATTCTTATCTGAAGCAGAAGGTTATCAGTTTGATTTATTCTAAAGATAGGATTAGGGTGCCAATTGGAACCGTTTTCCTCTAAAATAGGATGATGTTAACTACATTAAATGACATCAAAATAGGTTATCTATCTACTTTATATTTTATATTTACTCATTTTTCTAATTTGAACTTTTAGGGTTTTCTTGTAATCTTAAACAATAATCTTTGCGTTTTTAATATTTATAATATTAGCTTATCATTAATTTAAATTATAACTTCAATTTTAAATTTTTATCATCAAGTAGTTTTCTTAAAATCAAAGGACCTAAAATCATATCTTAAAAGCAATGCTATAATACTTATATATATAATTTTAATATGTCATTTTATTAATAACCATTCAACTTAATTTAATATTTTGTTTTAAATATTATATAATTAATTTAATAAACATATTTAAATCATTACAACTTTTACTAAAATACTAAAACATTACTATTTTTAATTAATACACTATTTTCGTTTCATTTTAGACAAGTTTTTCTTTTTTCTTTTTAATTTTTTTAATGCTTCTTTATTATTTTACTTCAACGTTACAAATTTATTAAGAATAAAATTAAATCTATTTATTCATTTTAAAAATGTTTACTACATCAAGAAAATTATATACATGCATCAAATAACTATTGCAAATAAGATATTACAAAAACATATATCTCGCATCAATTGACTACTGCAGATAAGATATTACAATAAATTTAACTTTTGAATATGTATATATTATTCCATAATTAAGTTAATAAATAGATTTAATTATAAATATACTTAACCTATTCATTTAAATCAATATTTAAATTTCTAATTTTTCTAATCAAATAATTTTCCCACAATCAAACAACTTATTATTTTTTATTTTAAATCACAGTTTCACCAGAAGAAATCATATTAAAACAATATTACAATAATTACAAAATACAAATTTATTCAATAATAATTAATTTAGAAACAAAATATAATTAGTCGTTGATTAAGTTAGAGATTATTTTTATCAATTAAAAATTATTGATATCAAATAATCTCATTATTAATAAAAAAATAATAATTAGAGTCTATATTGATCTCCAATATTAACTACTAAAAATTTAATTATATACTATCAACTAAATTTAATATTTTATTCTATGTATTAAATAATTAACTTGGTAAAATTATTTAAACCATTACAAAACTTAATAAAGTATTAAAATATTAATAAATTTAATTTAATGCTGTTTATTTTTCATTTTAAAGAGGTTTTTATTTTTATATCTTTTCTTAAATACTCCCTTAATATTTTTCTTCAATGTCACAATTGTAATAAGAACAAAATTAAATCTATTCATTCAATTTTAAAATATTCACTACACTCAATAAATATTAATGAAATAAATGCTACAAATGTAATAAGAATAAAAATAAATCTATTCATTAATATTTTAAAAAAAATTCTAAACTCAATATAAATATGTATCTTCCTTGAAATAATTATTGCAAATAAGATATTATAATAAATTTAATTTCTTAAATATATATATTATTCTATGTTTTATATTATTAAATTAAAAAATAGATTTAATTATAAATGCACTTAAACCATGAATTTAAATTTCTAATATTTATTCTCAAATAACTTGTTATTTTTTTTAAAATTCCAATATTAATTATATTTACAATTTATTTAAATTATTACAAATATAAACTTCAAATATCACCTTAACTATTTTAATTATTAAATTTTTAATTTTAAAGGTTTTCAAAATTTCGGTTTTGTAAAAAAAAAATTGAAAAACAAATACAGAATTTAGTTTTTTGAAAAACAATTTCCAACTTCCATTTTAAAAGTCAGAATTTGATAAACAGTATTATATCAGTGAAGAAGTGTTTAATAAACTATTGACTCGTAGAAAGTTTAGCAATTCACATTCTGACGATGTGGGACTTCAAGGCACCGATTGTTATTCTACAGTAACACTGATATTATAACTAAAGCAGGAAAGGAAGAAACTGCAAACTTTGTGTAACTATGCATAACAATAACAAGCAAAACCTTTGGAAAAGAAGATCACAGTAAACTATCTGTTCTAGCTGGGAGCCTCTTGAAGAAATTACTTGGTACTGAAGGCATCTTGCTCCTAAACCTCGGATGTCTCAAAAAGTACAAGCCTGTAACCAGAGCCACCACTCTGAATGGTGTTGCATAGAGAGTCACAGCAGCACAAAAGCTGAACACTACAAAGAGGCTGGTTGCTCTGGGGTCTCTCCAACTCAGTAGAGACTGAAACCTCTCCCCTTGTGTGGCTATGTCCCCAACAACTGTCTGAATCCTACCTGCCACAGTTCTAAGCCTGTCATACCTCATTCTCACAACATCTTGTGATCTTGAAGTTGGAAATGTGTCAAACTCTTCATCCAGTTCGTCAGGATGAACAGCTTCGGCCCAGGAGAGTTTAGGATCCATGTGAGGAGGGTGTCTTGGCCGGAACCTGTAGTTCCACAGACCAATCAGGAACATGTATAGAAACACAGTTGGTAGGATCAATTCCGGGTACCATATGAGTATAAGGAAGAGAATGTGAACTAGGATTGATGTAACATGGTTCTTCCAGAGGCAAACATCACTGAACCACTTTCCCATTTTGATCATACCAGAGAAAAGTGACATGATGCGGAAGAAGTTAGCCTTGCTTCTTCTCATGCTCCACATATGGGAATCAACATCCAGCATGTACTCCACCACCTCCTTCCTGAGTGGGGGTTCGGCTCTGCCTAGCCTTTCAGCCACAATGTTCATTGCTTGGTACCTTAAGTTGTCTATTTGGTTAACCGTGAAAGGGTGCAAGTAATGAATCTTGGGAAGCAAAGGTTGGCCGTAGATATGAACTATGTTAGCCAGTGAGAGTGCTGTGAACCTCACTGCTAACTGAAGCTCTCCCATCTTCTTAACCCCATGTGGGTGTAGAACAAGAAGAGGGTGAGAATTGGTGTAAGTTCTATTAGCTTCAAGTGTTGATAGCCTTATTCTTACCTTTCCAATACGAGAATCCCTTCCTGTAGCTTTTTCTCCACCTAAATGGCAGTTGTCAAAAACTCCCAATGTTATCACAGTGCAAGGATCATAAACCTCCCATGTGTATTGCTCATTCCATTTAGGACTGAAAGTGTCAAGCAGTGTTCTGGTTCTCACCCATTTCTGACCATACTTGGCAACACAGTATGCATCAGTGCTGCCTCTGCCATCCCTCATCTTCATTGGGAGAAGCCCTTGAGCTCCTAAGATGCCTACTTCAAGTATCCCAATTGGTTGCTTCCATAGTTGTCTCGCTGTTGGTCTTTGATCACTGCTGTACAATGTGGACTCATCCAGAACATGGTATCCACCTTCAAGGCAAACTCTCATGTGAATCCTGCTTGAAAACTTGAGCTCATTTCTTCTATCACCTTCTAACATTCCAAAACCAAATTTCTCCAGACTGAACCAGCGGGAATGAACTGGCCTTTGGTCTAGCCGCTTCTCAAAGAGGTTCATCGGTAGGATTATCTTCCCAAGTACCTCATCTTTTGAAGGGTGCACACGATCCTCCACAGTGATTGTTAGTTGCTCCTCAAATGGCTCACAGGCTACAAAAATCAAATCTTCATTCCAAAATGGGGTGGTTGTTCTTGTGGGGCATATCTTGGTTGTTAGTACTTGGCACCCCACTTGAGCTTTCACAAAAACCTCAGGTAGTCTGTTTCTGTCACCCGGTATTACATCTTGAGCTTCAATGACATTCACTCTGAGATACCACAGTTTTGGTGACATGTAAACCTTTGATCTGATGTTGAAAACACCCTCACCATAGACAGTGGCAGCATCAGAATGCCAAGCATCAGAAAAAGCCTCATCAGCTTGTGTTCCCATCCAAACTGCAAGCATAATGTCACCCCTCACCTTGCCTTCTTCGCGCCAGTCCTCAAGCCGATACCACTGAGGAGCTAGTGGACTATCTGGTGGAACTCTTGTTGGAACCTCATTGAGGTCAAAAACCACCCTTCCAAGATACTCATCTCTCCCCATCATTGCTTTATCTTTCACAAAGACTTCTAAAACAGAAGACTGAATGCGGTCTTTGGAGAAAGCAAACACTTGGTTCCACTCCGGGTTCAATTTCCGATCAAAGTGCTTTGTTCTTCCCTTGTAGTTCCCCAGCTTCACTTCCACATAAGGATCACAGCTTGAGGTGATGGTGCTCGGAGGAAGATCTTTCGCCTTCACAACACGAACATACAGATAATACATCTGCTCAACAAGATCAAATGTACTACTGAATCTGTCACTGCCACTCATCCACCCTCTTCTGCCATAAGCTCCCTCACTTGGCCACCTTTCTCCAAGACGTGCGTTGGTGTCATTGAGACTGTAGTTTTCGTCATGGCTAGTAGGACTAACTTGGTGCGTGGTGAGTGGAGTATTCTGCGGTTGCCTCTCTACTAAAATTCTTGGCTGTTGTGGATTGGTTCCCACGAGGTTGTAGGCTTCATCATGGCTCGCATGGACTTGTGGATTAAAGGGTCCTCGTGGTCGTCTTTTAATTGAAATTCTTGGCTTCTGGTGGCTGTCATTGTGATTGTAGCCTTCACCGTGGCTTTGTTGGACTTGTGGATCAACCGAGTGCATTGTGAAAGGAGTACCTTGTGCTTGAGGTCGCCTCTTTACTGAAATCCTAGGCTGTGGATTGGTGTCACTGTGGTTATAGTTTTCATGATGACTAGATTGGACTTGAGGATCAACTGAATGCATGGCAGATGGAGTACCTGGTGGTCTTCTCTTTATTGAAATCGTCTGTGGCTGGAGAACTTGATGCTTGTCTAGTTGTTGAGTTGTCTCTGGCACAGCTTCTCTGCTTTCTTTCTTTGGATCTGGATCGATACCAACGTCACTGGACCGAACTTGTGCACCAGAATATACTTCTGCTTCTTCTATACTTGATTTTGGGGTGTCAAATGTAGGAAGTTCTTCAATGGAATCAGCTTCTGATGTTGTTCTGTCTGAAGGAGTAATAAGAGGAGGAGGAAGGGTAGTACTAGTTGTTGATTCTGGTGGTTGGAGTGGAGTAGAAGGTTGGAGTTTTTCTAGTTCTGAGGGGAAAACAGGAGAAAGAGGTTTTGGTTTGGAGTTTGTTGACTGTGATGCAATGTATATTTTGAGGCCAATCTCACCCTTAACAGGAGACAGAAACCATTTCTTTTCAAGTGGGAAAATCTGATACACTTCTTCACCTTCCTTGACAATGTTGGAGCAAGGAATTCTCACCCTTCCAAGGAAATTTCTGCCTGGAGTGAGTCTCCTCTCGTTGTAGACTGATACTTCAATAGTTTGGCGATGGTAAGGTTTGGTTGCATCCAAATGGAAGAGTAGTTTTTGGTTCCAGGTGGGGTTGAGGTTCTTTGGCACAGTTCTGGTTCTGCTAAGCTGGTTTTCAAAGTCTACTTCCACAAAGGGACTGGCTGATCCTTCACCATCTTTTGGCATAAGATCATGAGCATTAATAACCTCCACAACCAGTTTCATGTCCCTTTTCTTTCTAGCCTCACTCCACAAGTAGTTGCAGCTAGGTGGCTTGCCAAAGTAACCAGAAATTCGATTCTGAGCCTGAGAAGTTCTACTTATTAAGAATGCAAAAAGCCAAAAGAAAACAGCAGAGTTATGGTTCTCTCACTTTCCTGCTTCTCACAAGTTCTTGCTTCACTTTTGGTTAAGCAAGGAATAATTTCACTGAGAAGCTGCATGAGAAAGCAGAAAAGAATGAGAAAGCTTCAGATTGATCTAACTTAAAGCTAGGATCATTCTTCTGGTCTGAAGATTCTTGTAATTCTATGCTAGTTCTTCAACAACATAATCACTACTTCAAGTCATTCTTGCAAATTTTATTACACAGATATTTGTGTGTGTACTGTCAGGATGTTGTTACATATTTAATGGATTGGTGAATTGCATGAAAATTTTTAAAATGCAACGATTAAATGCATAAAATATGAATACTAAAAGGGTTCATTTCAGAATTTTGATTGCCTTTTCTTTTTGTTGTATTTGTAATGAGAGAAGAAGGAAAATTAGTATGATTCTTAACTTACTGATAAAGCAAAAGATGATTCTGAACTTTGTGTCTGTGAATGTGTTTAGTTACATGATGAAGTTGAATGGCCTAAAGGGACTAGTCTAATGAAAGCGATTGCATGGTTAATTTTGAGGATAATTGCTTTCTTGGATGTGCAGCAATGTCTAAGTGAAGAAAAAGTGAAGAAAAGTAGCAGGAAAGGCATAGCTGAAGCTGCAAGAAAGCAAAGGTAGATCACTATGATACTTTTCTTGTGCTTCATTCTCCTCCTCTTTTTAAAAGATTGACAACTATAAATTATAATTGTGTTTGAGGAGTATTAAGAATTAAGAATACATTTTTAACACATTTTTTTTTCATTCTTTGAAATTTATTTTCCCCTGTTTGTACTAAGTATTTAATATTTGTTCTTTCAATTTTTTATTTAATGTGCTTTTAATATTTATTAAAAAATTAAAACGCAGTCTCTTTATTTACAAAAATCTACTAAATCATCATCTGTTAACGAATCATATCCATTCTTTCAATAAATGTTTGAAAAAGAATAAAAAATATTAAATAATTAATATAAATACTATAACAGTATTATACATTTTCATACGTTAATTTTTAGACATGATTATGAAAAATACTATAATTTTAGATGAATAAATATACTTCTATTATTATTTAAACTAATTATTTTAATAGTGATGAATTAATTAGAATCTGTCACGTACTCATATAAGTGATTCTTATTTTTTTTCTTTAACTAACCGTTATTTTAAATTAAAATAACTAATTTTCTATTTTTATTAATCTTAATTTCAATTTAATTATTTTATAAATTAAAATAATTATTTATATTTTTAATAACTATTTTTTTAAAATTTAAATAATTTTTATAATAAACAATATATATATTTTTTAATTATTTTAATAAAATAATTTTATAATTTAATAATTTTTTATTAGGATAAATCCGCAGCCAAACACTTGTACGGTAAGGAACCACACAGTCACAAGAGTTCCCTCAACTTAGGAGCGCTTTGTCGTGTCTCACACACTGTTCCTCAGTTCATAGTCCATTTTCTGTTCGTCTCTCCTCTCTTCCTGATTTTACTCGAACCTTCTTCATCAAATCCTTCAATTTAGGGTTTATCTAGGGTTTATTTACCCCCAATTCCCAAAACCCTTTTTGATTGGCCTTTGTAGTTTCTCGCTCTCATTACCCAAATGGTTCGCTCTCATGGCGTCACTCTCGTTAATCGCCTTGCTCGTCGATCTTTCCGTGGTGCCAACCATTCTGTACGCATCTTTTCGATTTCTTTTTCAGGGTGCTTCAATGAAATATGGTTTTCCAATTGTGCTGCAAATTCTCATTTGCAGGTTTATCAATCAGTGTTCCAAAGGGGTTATAGGACACTGAACTCTGGGCTTTTCCATCCATCGAGAGTTACTGGTAGTTTTACGTCTAATGGTGTGTGTTAAATTAATCCTTTTATTCTCTTTCCCTTTTCATTGTATTACTGTTTGGGAAACTAAGCAATTTGTCAATTTTTGTTTAGTTTCAAAATTTTCATTTTGGGTTATGGTATTTGGTTCTAAGGTTATTTTATTTTATGTAAGTTCATAAATTGCTGAATGAATTGAATATAGGCCCATATCTTGTTTTCTTGCAATGTTGAATCTAATTTAAGTGTTACATGCTTTTCAATTGTTGTTTATGCTCACCTGCTCCTCTTTATCCATTTGCAGTTGGAGGTGGCTTTAATTTGAAGAAATGGTTACTATTGGGCGGTGCAAATAAATATTGGGAGGCATCTAGATTGATTCATGGCTCAGGTATAAATTTTAAAATTCTGCATCATATACTTTGACATGATTTTTTCTATTAACGGAATCAGAAGGAGTTTCAAGTTCGTTTACCTTTCACTCAATTCAGTACTCTCTTTGCTTCCGAATGAATACTTGTTAGTGTTCGCATGCATGTTGATGACCAATTTGTTTTCCCCAAATTCTATTACAGCATTTTTGGCAAGAGACTATTATGATATTCTCGGTGTGAGTAAGAACGCAAGTTCTTCCGAAATAAAGAAAGCTTACTATGGCTATTATTTGACTTAAGAATGTTAAACATAGGAATTACAATCACAGGGAAACGTTGAGTCTAAAAGTTGATAGATTATACACTTGCAAGGTTGAGTAACAGTAAAAGAGACCGCATAAACGAGCGAACCAACCAAGTGAAGTGAGAAACCAAAAACAGTGTGAGATTGAGTTACTTTCACAACTTGCAATGTACCTACTGAAACTTGTGCTAAGTTTTAATGTAAATGATCCATTCAAATAGACATTGAGGAATTTAGTGATCTTAGGTTCTAAGTGCTAAGAATGGACCTAGAGTTACATTCAAAGAGAATTTGCAGGACATAATTAATTGCATCTTTATAAGTGATAACTTGATCATTACAATAGAGGTACGAAGTGGTAAAATATAGTTTCAATACGTAATTTTCAATTAAATTGTTTTTTAGCTTACTACTTTTTGAAATTAACTTTATTTCCTTACATCAAATCTTGTATATTTTACCAAATGTCCGTGGATACTATACTTTAGAAATTATCCAATATATTTGTTGAAAAATTTGATTGCTTTGGAGCATCAACAATCACTCGTTCAATAACCAATTTTTTTACCATGTCGTGTTCTAGTTGAATTGATAGTCATGATCCTTGTGGGAAACGTATCAACGATTGGCAGAGTTTTCCTGCATTTTCTTAGGCCATACTGCTCACAATTTTCGTAGTTTTACGGTCCTCATCAATTTTCTTATCAATTGTTGGTTTGGGCTTTGGGTTAGACCAATATTTGTCCAATTTTCCTATCAATCTTGCCAATTGGGGCTAATTAACATTGAATGAAAACCATATGGTTCCAAAGAAATGTCGCATTAGAGATTAATAGTTAGATGCTTTAATAGAAATTAATCATTTTCAGACTCAAGCAAATTGACAAACAAATAAAACTGCAAGAGGTATCAATTTAATCCACGGAGCTAGTCCTAATCTGCATGGATCAAAGTCAAAAATAGCCTAAAAGGTTCACATAAGAGAAATAGGGTTGAGTCGGGACGAAATCAAATAAATTATCCAGGTTGCGCGTTAAAGTTAAAGTGTACTCACTGTTATTGCATTCTAGTTACGGAGATTGCATTTTAGTTAAAAAGGAATGTACATGTGACAGTGTGGTAGTGGGAGTGTTAGATGGAAAGTGAAGTCCGATTTGAAGTTGCAGTTCCATGCATTCAATCTCTCATAACTGGTCTTGTTCTTCTCTTGGTCTTGGTTCAGGTGCGAGCATCATCACCTTTCTTAAGGCGTGCAAGAGCAGTGAACAACTGAAGCAAGTGCACGCTTCCATCATCTACCGAGGCCTTGAGCAAGAACACTTCCTCATCTCCCTTTTCATTCCCCTCTCACACACCCTCTCCACTCTCTCCTACACCTCCTCCGTCTTCCTCCGTGTCCTCACCCCTTCAACCTTCCTCTGGAACACTCTCATGAAATCCCATTGCCACAACAGCTGCTTCTCCCAAACCCTCACCGCCTTTACTCGCATGAAGGCGCACGGGGTCCTTCCCGACACCTTCACCTACCCTTCTGTCATTAAGGCCTGTTGCGCCATGTGCATGCCGTGGGAAGGAAAATCGCTTCATGGGTCCGCAATCAGGTGTGGAGTCCACCGGGATCTCTACGTGGCCACCAGTTTGGTCGACATGTATGGCAAATTTGGGCAGATTGATGATGCTCGCAGGGTTTTTGATGGAATATCTAAGAGAAGTGTCGTTTCTTGGACTGCTATGCTTGTTGGTTACGTTGCCGTTGGGGATGTTGTGGAGGCCGAGAAGTTGTTTAATGAGATGCCGCAGAGAAATGTGGCTTCTTGGAATGCGATGTTGCAGGGTTTTATCAAGTTGGGGAATTTGAGTGGTGCTAGGGACATGTTTGAGGCTATGCTGGAGAAGAATGTTGTTTCTTTCACCACCATGATTGATGGGTATGCTAAGGTGGGTGACATGGTGGCCGCGAGGTTCTTGTTTGATCGTGCTCCCGGAAAGGATGTTGTTACTTGGTCTGCTTTGATATCGGGTTATGTCCAGAATGGGCAGCCTAATCAGGCATTGAAAGTGTTTTTTGAGATGGAATCGATGAATGTGAAGCCTGATGAGTTCATACTAGTTAGCTTGATGTCGGCTTCGACGCAATTGGGAAATTTAGAACTCGCTCAATGGGTTGATTCTTATGTAAGCAAGAGCTGTATTGATTTTCAGCAGGACCATGTAATTGCAGCGCTT
Organism: Vigna umbellata; assembly: GCF_029865625.1. NCBI lineage: Eukaryota > Viridiplantae > Streptophyta > Magnoliopsida > Fabales > Fabaceae > Vigna > Vigna umbellata. The sequence continues at coordinate 44,752,956 of NC_142167.1, read as the reverse complement.
CTGGATATGAATGCAAAATGTGGAAACATGGATAGAGCTTCGAAATTATTTGAGGAAAGACCTAAACGAGATCTAGTCTTGTATTGTTCGATGATACAAGGGTTGTCAATTCATGGGCGTGGGGAACAAGCCGTGAATCTATTTAACAGGATGCTGATGGAAGGGCTGTATCCGGATGAGGTGGCCTTCACAGTCATTCTCACAGCCTGTAGTCATGCTGGGCTTGTTGATGAGGGCTGGAACTACTTCCAATCCATGAAGCAAAAATACTACATTAGTCCTTCGTCTGATCACTACGCCTGTATGGTTGATCTTCTAAGCCGGTCAGGACACGTAAGGGATGCTTATGAACTTTTAAAATTAATGCCTGAGCCTCATGCCGGTGCTTGGGGTGCACTTCTTGGGGCATGTAAACTATATGGTGATTCAGAGCTAGGAGAGATTGTTGCCAATCGACTTTTGCAGTTTGATCATCTAAATGCAGCGAACTATGTGCTGTTGTCTGACATCTATGCAGCAGCAGAGCGATGGATTGATGTTTCCCTTGTGAGAAGTAAGATGAGGGAAAGGAGAGTGCGTAAGATACCTGGTTGTAGTAAAATTTAGTCCAGGGCCGAGTTGTTTTGGTATATAAAGTTCTGAAGAGGAAGTGTACATGGAGATTCCCCCAGGCTTTGAAGTGAAAAATGAAAGAAACAAGGTATGCCTCTTGAAGAAAGCATTGTATGGGCTTAAGCAAACCCCTAGAGCATGGTTTGAAAGATTTACAAAAGCAATGATTTCCTTGGGATACAGACAAAGTCAAGGAGATCACACTTTATTCACAAAGCACTCTTCTATAGGTAAACTCACTCTATTGCTTGTCTATGTGGATGATACGATTATTGCAGGAGATGATGAAACAGAAAAATTGGCATTAAAAGATAAATTGGCAGCTCAATTTGAAATGAAAGACCTAGGAAAACTCAAATATTTTCTTGGAATAGAGGTTGCCTACTCCAAGAACGGATTTTTCATCTCCCAAAGGAAATATGTACTTGATCTCCTTAAAGAAACAGAAAAGCTGGGATGTAGAACCTCAACAGTTCCTATAGAACAAAATTACAGAATTGGAAGTGAAGAAAGTGCTCCTGTAGAGAAGGCCCAATATCAGAGATTGGTAGGAAAATTGATTTATCTATCACACATAAGACCAAACATTGCTTATGTAGTTAGTGTAGTGAGCCAATTTATGCATGATCCAAGAGAGAGACACATGCAAGCGGTTGACAAAATTCTCCAATACTTGAAGTCAAGTCCTGGAAAGGGGCTATTATTCAAAAGGGAAGACACATTGACTATGAAGAGATATACTGATGTTGTCTATGCAGGTTCTATTACTGACATAAAATCTACTTTTGGGTATTGTGTGTTTCTTGGAGTTAGTCTGGTAACATGAAGAAGCAAAAAGCAAGATAGAGTATCTCGTTCTAGTGAGAAGTTGAATTTTGAGCTCTTGCTCAAGGAATGTGTGGACTCTGGATGAAAATCATTTTAGATAATCTTAAAGTCAAAGTGGAGAACCCGGTGCAACTACACTGTGACAATAAGTCTGCCATGAGCATAGCCCATAATCCAGTATAGCATGACAAAACCAAACACATTGAGATTGACAGACATTTCATCAAAGATAATCTTGACAGAGGCTTTGTGATTACAACTCATGTTCCTATAAAACTTCAAATAGCAGATATTTTTACAAAAAGGGCTTCCTCTAGGTAGATTTCAAGATCTTGTAGGCAAGTTGGGAATGATTGATATTCATTTACCAACTTGAGGGGGAGTGTTGTAATTAGAGAAGATATCTTTAGAATCTTCCTAATTAGAGGAAATAGATATATAATCTTCTATTTTATTTTGTTTACCTAGTTCCCCTATTTCCCTTTTTAGGAGAATTAGATTATTACAAGTAGAGGATATGAAAATGTATTTTTCATGATTGAGAATAATAAAATCAGTCATATTTTCAAACTATTATTAATACTTAAGGTTCTTTATTTTTGTCTTGATTAAAATAAATATGACTTGATTTTTGCTATTAGCGGAATCAGAAGGAGTTTCAAGTTCGTTTACCTTTCACAAAATGCAGTACTCTCTTTGCTTCCGAATGCATACTTGTTAGTTGTCACGTGCATGTTGATGACCAGTTTGTTTTCCCCAAATTCTATTACAGCATTTTTGGCAAGAGACTATTATGATATTCTCGGTGTGAGTAAGAACGCAAGTTCTTCGGAAATAAAGAAAGCTTACTATGGGGTAAGTTTTCCCTTGCCATTGTCATTATCTATGAATTTAGTTACTGAAATATGTGGACTTTAGCTATCTTATCCATTTCATGGTTAAAATTTATCAATTCACTGATGATTTGTTAGGATGAGGAATAAAATAGATAGGTAAGAAATATGATGGTAGAATAGAAAAAAATAGATAGTTGTCTGACCCACTTCCTAGTTACACATGCGAAGTAATCTTAGGTGAAACAAACACAAAGAATCTTGGTGGTGTAGTGAAGGGGATGAAGAAGAGATTGGTAAATTGTTTCAAGGATGGATTAGAATTTGTAATAGGGAAGGGTTAGAAACTCGAGGTTGAGAAAATTTTGGCTTACTAGAACAAAATTTCAGTTTGAGCTGTATTGAAGCTTGAACATGTGTAAACAATTATGAGATTTAAAGTAATGTATGAATGGAGGATGGATATTTTGGTTCCTATATGTACGAACAAGTGAGATATTCAAAATTTGAACACGTTACAAAGAGATAAAACTTATGAAGCACTATGAAATAAAGGGAAAACAGTGTTTGAACATAGATTAAAAGAAGAGACTTGGATTGCGGAGAATCAATTTGCATTCTTGTTAAGAAGATCTACAACCAAAGATATTTATCTTCTGAGGAGGTTGATGGAAAGGTATCAAAGTAAAGAAAGAGAATTACAAGTATTTTTACTTGGAAAAAGTCTATGATAAAGTGTCATGAGATGCATTGTGGAAGATTTTGGAAAAGAAAGGTGTCCATGTTCCTTATATCTGATCTAGGCTATACAAGACTCTATAATGGGGTAATTACTAGTGCAAGAGTTTGTGGAGGTGAGACTAATGACTTTCCTATAAGGAGAGGTCTACATCAATTTACATATTGACCTGTCACAGGATAATGAGGCTATTGTTGTTATTTTGTTTTATATGTTTTTAAAATCTGAATATGCAATTTTATATTGTGCTTCGTAATTGTGAAAATACTTCAGTTCATCCTTACTTTTTTCTCATCTTTGTACTTTGACATGAAGTCATCAAACAGGATTAGCCAGCTTAGCAATTACCTTTCTAAAATGATAGTAATATATATTCTTATTTTCTATTAAATTCTATTCATGCTCCGCAGCTTGCAAAAAGGCTCCATCCAGATACAAACAAAGATGATCCCGAAGCTGAAAAGAAGTTTCAAGAAGTCTCGATAGCATATGAGGTGGACCCTTGGTGCTTTTGTTTTCATTTCGTATGTACTGCCAGAGGTCTATTTGAAATTTTCATATACTAAATTGGCTCACTGCTTATTTGTTGTCTTTTTTCTTGTGTGGTAGGTTTTGAAGGATGAGGAAAGGCGACAACAGTATGATCAGGTTTAGTATTTTCCCCACTACTTTTTTAGTTCTGCTGCTCTCAATTTTTCTGTTACCCATTTTTCTGAGTTGGGATGCACTGTAAGATGAATGAGTTTACATGAACTTTAGTGCAATAAGAAAAAGAGGGAATAGGAATATTTAGAAAGTGGAATTCTGCGTCATGGAGAATTAGAATTTTGCATAAGGATACTTGCGAAGAAAAAAATTGAGGAAAGGAGTGGGTAACATTCACATTTGTATTTTGTGTTGGAATATAATGAATATTCTTATCCTTGGTATTTTTCCTTCGTGTACAGTGATGATATTTCTAAAAGAGCTGAGAATGTGGTCATTTCCTGAGTTAATATCTTGTAAAAATCTAAATGGAGACAACATTCATTTTGTAGTGTCTGTACTCACTAGGAAATTTTTGCTTACATTTCCAACAGTGTTTCTGGCTTTGTCGTTATTACAATTTCTATGCTCTTCATTTCATATTAGGTTTATTTCATGATTTATTACAACTCATACTTCGTGTGCATGTTTGTTGCTTAAATGAGTATTTTCAAATTGTTGAATGGATTATTCATTTGATTATCTAGCTTGGTCATGATGCTTATGTAAACCAACAAAGCACTGGTTTCGGTGGTGAGGGTGGCTTCAATCCCTTCGAGCAGATATTCCGTGATCATGTAAGGACTTGGTAGTTTCTTCCCTTTTTATTTTATTAACGGTGTCTACTAGGGATACTTCTTTCATTATTTGTTGCCCTGCATTGTTTTTGAACTATGGGATTACATTCGCACTTCATACTAATAAGAAAATGTCATTATTATCTCATTTCAATTGTAAAATTTACGATGTAGAAATGGAGCTTCGATTACTTATTCAATCTAAAGATAAAATGATTAATTAAGCATTCAGACAAAAACGTATGTTATAAAACTTACTCAAAATTTTCCTTTTAATTGATGGTTGATTATGCATCAGTTTTTTTTCACCTGAAATTTCTATTTTTGTAATTATGTAGTGTTTAATTAAATATAAAAGCCTATAGACTTTCATGTGGCATTCATTCCACATTTGAAATCTAATTGTTTTTTTTTCAATTCTCAATGGTCAACAGGATTTTGTCAAGAGCTTCTTCCATCAGAATATTGGTGGAGAGGATGTGAAGGTTTATTCTTTCTTCATATGTGGACTCTTCTAAGTATGCTTAGGAGTTGTTTGACCAAAGCCATCTAAATAATTCTTTTTTCAGACTTTTATTGAGCTATCTTTTATGGAAGCTGTACAAGGGTGCACCAAAACTGTAACATTTGAAACAGATATGCTTTGTAATGCTTGTGGTATGTTTATTAACAAGCCCCGAACTGTTATCTGTCACTACTATATTGTTTTCAGATTGATTTGTATTTTTTCAAGTCAGTGCACCTCGAATGAATTTCTCAGCCACAAACCTTTTGCATAATTAACTATTGCAGGTGGGAGTGGTGTTCCTCCTGGTACAAGACCTGAAACTTGTAAGCGATGTAAAGGGTCAGGAGTGGTAAGTATTGTCTCGAAAATAACTTCCCTTTTATAAAGTTTAAGTCAGCAAAGTGTTATTAAATTGATAATTTGGAAACAATCAGTTATTTGTACAAGCTGGCATATTCAGAATGGAGAGTACCTGTGGTACCTGCAAGGGAACTGGAAAAATTGTATCGGTATGGTGTAAATAACCCCTCCTTTTCTTTTGTAATATTAAGTCTTTTTTTGTTTCATATTTTTGCGCTACGACAATATGATGGATGGAGTTTCAATGATAGTGTGATTCACATAACTTTTTTATTCATGTTAATTATACGTTTGCTGATTGGGAGAATTCTACATCTAAAGTTATTCTTCTACTAGCCCTCTTCCCTCTTTTGTAAAGTACACATTGAATAACACTGTTGATTAAATGCCGCATATGGCTGATATGATGGTTTTTCATACTAATTACAAAATTGTGATAATATATTTGTAGATATTAACTTTTTTTCTTTTGTTGCCTGTATCAGAATTTCTGCAAGTCTTGCAGGGGTGAGAAGGTTGTCAAAGGATCAAAGTCGGTCAAGTTGGATATTATGCCTGGTAATTAATATTTAAATTCTTTTGAGATGTGTTGTTACTGCTAGATACGTAGTTCATGCGCATATGACATCTAAAGACTTAGGCTAGCCTACTCCTCTACCTACCCACTAAACATAGTAATCATAATAATAACATGCAGGAAAGAAGATACTTAATGTCTGATTAAAGCTGGGAAGCCCTAAATTTTAAATAATTTTATTAAGATACTAAAGTTGAAGAATTTTACTAATGTTGGCTCTATCTCTGCTAGGACTGACAAAATAATTCGTTTTATCTATCATTCATCTATAGGTAAATCTACGGTATCCATTGCTTAAAAAACGGATTCTATACTTCCATTTAATTTTATATGGATGGGTAATAGTTAATTTGCAATTTTTCAATATCCACAAATTTTATTCAATAATAAAAAAGTAAAATCCATTGGATAAAAAAATGCTAGCCTCTCTTTCACACTGCCCCTCATCTCTATCTCTCTATTTTGTATACTTTTTTTACAAATTGAGGTGCACAAATTGATACACTTCTAAACGTGATGATATTCATCTGTCATGATATATTAATGGAGTATGGATACAACATTTGATCAAGGAAATTGATCACAAAAGTCCACTTAAATTATTAAACTCAATCAACTTCAGTATTTTACATATCTACAGTCTTCTCTGCACCCATAATACTATAAACTTTGGTACTTGTTAATATTGAAAACATTATACAAACTTGCAGCCTAAATCTCCCTAATGAAAGATTAAATTAGCCGGAATTGGCAATGATATTGTAAACAACCTCATATTGGAGAGGTTCTCCCTGGACCTTGCCGTATGATTGATCATTCAAATATGCATCTAGTTCAGCAATGGATTTCCCTTAATATTTTTTTTTTCTTTCATAACACAACACAACCACACAGCGAATCCACTGGTCATGAAACCAACCTAGCATTGGGAAAACATACAAATTATGTAGAAGAGAGAAAGGAAGAATATTTTAAGATACAATATATAAGTAGTCATTCTTTACATTACAAGCTAATTTTGTAAGATTAAGTTAAGTTTAAACCAATTAGTAATAATTTTAAAAAGTATCATTTTTGTGGAGGGATTGCATAACCTCAATAAAAAATTGTTAATGGATGGATTGAATGGACTTTTAGTATTAAATTAATTGAATTTTTAATGCATTAGTGGACCATATTCATCCAATGTGTTATAATGCGTCTATGTGCCAACTCTAATCTATGCCTTGCTATATGTATGCATCCCTTCTCTTATTTCTTAGGTCGAGCTGTGATAAGTTGGCTAATTTTGTTTTTAACATTTCAGGGATAGACACCAATGAGACCATAAAGGTTTTCGGAGGTGGTGGAGCAGATCCTGATAGAGATCATCATGGTGATCTCTATGTTACTATCAAGGTACTTAATTCAATAGCTTGGAAGTTGGAAGTCGCTTTTTAAATTGTTAATACTTCTAAACTCCGCATTTTCATTTCTGTTTTTTTTTTCAGGTTAGAGAAGACCCTGTTTTTCGCAGAGAAGGATCTGATATTCACGTAGATGCTGTGTTAAGTATCACTCAGGTAATGATCAGTCACGAAGATAATCTTTCAGCAATATTTTGTGCAGTTATCTGGTTAAGTTTTCTCACGATCCACTTGTGTTTGTGTTTAACTGGATGATTTATAATTGTCTGGGAGCAACATATTTGTTTATACTGCATCCATTGAGTTCCCAAGAGAGTGTGGATTGACATGTGTTTGGTTTATGAAAGATAGCAGTGGTGGTGGTGGTAGTGTGGATATGGTTGGTGATGGAAGTTTATTGTCAATATTGGGATTTACAAGATCTTGTTACTTGTTTATGTTGCTTTTAGAGATTTTATTGTAATTAAACTAAATACTTGAAATTTGGTATGCACGGGTTTCAGGCGATTTTGGGGGGAACTATTCAAGTCCCGACTCTTACTGGAGAAGTTGTACTTAAGGTTAGCATTATATCGCAGTACATAATATTATTTCTTATGGCACTTTCAGTAACTGGGGAAGTTTGATTCATGGGTCTTGTTTGGCAGGTTCGTCCAGGCACCCAACCTGGTCAGAAAGTGGTTTTGAAAAAGAAAGGTAAGCAATTTAATACCCTTTTCCAAAATCGTTGAATTTTTCTTAATTTTTTGAGACAATTTGTCAATTTATTTAGTATGTATGGACATCATGCTGCATGAATTCTTAAAGGCTTCTCTAATGTAAGCCCTTAAGTACATTTCTTTCATCATTCTAATCTTTATTTATTCTTTTAACAGGGATCAAGACAAAAAATTCTTACACATTTGGGGATCAATATGTTCATTTTAATGTCAACATCCCAACGTGAGTCTGTTTGCTCCTCCTTGTACTCCGTGTTTAGGTTCTATGATGGATGATGCTTAGCATATAAAACGTCTGTATTTGACATGTTATTACAGAAACCTGACACAGAGACAACGAGAGTTGATTGAAGAGTTTGCCAAGGAAGAGCAAGAGGAATTTGATAAACGGAGAAGTGCTTCAGCTTCTGGTTGAAAATATCTGCAGAATCTCCACTATTTGTTTATGGGAAAGTCATGCTCAACTGGGTGGGAACCCACCTGCTATTAGAAATTTTGTAGGAGCATTAAAGTTTTTTTTTTTGCTTTCGCATCCACATAGTGTATGTAATATTTTTGTCATACTATCAATCCAAATTTGAAAGGTTAGTATTTAGAAGATAATTTCCCTTGATCCTATACATCAATGGAATTGTAGTCAATTTTGTACATATTTTTCTTTTAACAGGTGTGCAATTCACATACTGTCATTCTTTCTGTACCATAATGGTTAAACTAACCTTTACTGGGTCTGGGATTGATATGCTACCTAATCTAAAAGTAGCCTCCTTTTCAAGAATTAGTTTTGCCTATTTGAGCTGAACATTACTTATAACTTGTCTCTATTTGTTTTTACATTAGGTGGGATTAGGGATGACAACAGGTCGGATCAGACATGGATAGTGCCTACCCGTAATCCGACCTGCATGCAAAAAACCGTATCCGTAACTAGACTCGTTACCTACTGGATATTCGCATAAAAAAATTTACAGATTTTTTTCAATCCGCGAATACTTATTGGATACTCGTTTTTAATCCACAAATATTTAAAAAATATATTTACTCGTTGGATATCTCTATTAGGTTTTAGGTCAAAAGTAATGTAACTCATTTTTTCTTTTTTTCTTTAAAAAAAAGTAATGGAAAGGAATCCTAAGTCATTATTATTAAAATTTTTCTTTTTTAAAAGTAATAAAAAAATTAATTTTAAAAATATTAATTAAATTTTTATTATTTTTTTTTTGGATAATGAGTTGGATAATATAATACCCGCATCCGACCCGTTTAGAAACTGGTATTAAAATATCCGCTACCCATTATCCACGGATAATAAATATTCGCAGATAGTATCTATCCGTCGTCGCGGGCACGAATTTTTTTGTCATTCCTAGATGAGATAGATGTCCCATGCACCTTTTTGTTAGAAGCAAAAATCAGAAGTTTTTGCTTAAATGTTTATCTGGGCATTCTCAACAGAAAAACCAAAATACTCCTTTAAAATGTTCAAGATTAGTGTGTTAAGTTGAAATAATTATCTCTCTCTCTCAGTGTATATATATATATAATTAATACATTAATGAAAGTTAGTAGAGAGAGTATAAAGAGTTGGAAATAATTAAAAACCTAAAAGTAAAATGGTTAAATAGGAAAAAAAGTAGTTAGTGATAGAGATGGAAAGGTTTATGGAATAAGAAAAATAATTAAAGACGGGAATATAAATAGTAGTTTAAAGTATCAAAAATAGAAATAATTAGTAGAGTATAAATAATTAATATGATTTTATGGTAGAAATGCACAGTTAGTTACAAAAATGAAAATTAATAGCATAAATGTATATAAGTAATGACAAATATCTTGATACTAGAAGTGTGTAAAAACAAGGATAAATTGTTAACTGAATAACATAAAAATTCAATCCATTTTCTTCAAACTAATCATTTATAAAAAGGTAACAAGTCTCACAATAAAGGGTTACTTTTCTACGAGGGTAGGAAGATTCCGAGTCCAATATAATATGAAAATTCAAGCTCACAAGTGAATAAACATTCACCATCCGAAGTTTAATTTGCAAAATAGTAATTTAAAACTCATTTCCTATTGTCTCCATGTAATTTCGTTTTAAATTTTTGTGGGAGTAAATTCGAAATGTACTGCACAAGTAAGCCTCAGTTGGTTTTATTCACATGACCAAATTGATTTTATGTAAAAATCCTTTTGAATTTGACACACATGAGAGAACACATTATCATCATCCATAGGATGAAGAAAATTTACACAAATGAAATCAATTTAATAGAACACTCTAAGAATATGAATCCAATTATAGATTTTCATGTATGGTAAGGTTATTTACTTTCATCATAATTATTTTGAAAATCATATTTTGGATAATTTTTAATTAATCTAAAAATCTTTAAACGAAAGTTTAACTCAGATGAAATTCCATGACAGCTACCAAGATGAAAGGTCTCACCATTATCAACTGAGTAATTGGATAAAAATCCTGCAGGGAAACTCTTTTGCTTAAAGAGATTGGAGCAATTGGTGGAAGCAACCATTTTTTTCGTGGAATTCTGTGAAGCCATGGAATTCACTGCACTGAATGAGCCATCAAAATCATTGCGTGCTGCCCTTAGAGAACCTTTTGGCATAGGAAGGCGTTGAACTTGCTATCTGAGGTGAATGTGATGGTTGTGAAACAGAGTCCCAGGCTTCTTCTTCAATGGCTTCCCTCCAAACTCTTGCAAAGGCTCAGAATCATTGGAAGAAATAAACTTGTCTCCATTTCAGAACTTGTGGTGGAAGGATAATCCTGGTGCTGCTGATGATTATGGTTACTTCTGAAAGTCTAACCATTGACACAAACGATGTTTGATGTTGCTGTTATTGTTCGCAAGGCTTGTGAACAATGAGCTTGGGGAAGAACAGTACCTCACTATTAGTCCAAAATTTTGTTGGTAATAATGTTGACCAATATTTGAATCCATCTCTGGATTCATCCCTAGTCAACACTTTGGAATACTTCACAGCATGCACAATACTCATCTTATCTTCACAATTACCTGAAAATAACAAGGAAAACTCTCATTCTATACTTTCGGAATCAATAATCATATCTTAATACTAAGCAATAGCTTGCTTTACCAGTTTGTGGTTTTCTTCATTAGAAATTAAAAATGAACCCAAAGAGAAAGAACATAATAAGTTTCCTTTGTTTAACTAGTTATGTTTCTTTCATGGGAAATTTGTACATGGTTGTGAAATTACCTTCGGTCACCGAGATGGCCACGAAAATTTGAGACCAAAATTCGAAAGGGAAATGGAAATTCGGTTCACAAAAGAGTTTAAAGCAGGAAGGTCAGAAAAAAAAAAGTGACATTCTTACAGAATAAGAAATATTATTTCTTGTTACAAACTTTTTTGAATTCTGCTCCTACCATAACAGGGGTAGTTTTGGACCATAAATCTTAAAAAAAAAGTAAAAGGAAGAGAAATTAGTAAATTGAAACACAATAAAGGGCATACATGCAATAAAATATTTTGGTTTGTTAAAAGTTCAAAACTTGGTTAAAACTCATCACACTTTGATATTCTATTGCAGCAAAATGCAACAATTGAGCCCATCAAGAAGTCACCAAATGGTAAACATTTTATGATTATCATTTTTAGCTGAAGGACCATAATTCAGCCACGTGTGTTTTGGTTTGATTAAAAATACTATGCTTCTTTTTGTATCTCAAAAGATCTTATCAGATCTCAATCTCGACCTCTCAGATCTTAGTTGTATTCCTAATCACTATCCTTAGAAAAATAATAATTTCAGCTAAACACAAGCAGAGTGAGACTATGGCAAAATAAAAGAAAAGTTTACGTAACATTTGGAAATGAACTCGAGGTAGAAAAATGTTGGACCTTTCTTGACCAGCAGTGTACCAAATCTGTGCCTTGACAAACTTGTGATCCATGAGTCAGAGTTCGTTTTTCACAAACCGATTCAAAAAGCCGAGACTTTTCTTACCTGAGCCCCCAACTATCCCATGTAGTCTATACCCTCATCACCATCACAACGAATTTAGACTTCACATCTCAGAATGCATATATAAATTTTTTACCAATAATCTCGACAAGAGCATGAGCCTTCACTGAAATGATGGAATCTGTTATTATCTCTAATAATAATCTCTCTCTCTGTAACTTTTGAAACAAGTTTTATAGCTTCATGACAATCACCACAAACACGAAGGTTTTTAACAACACGAATCACATCTTTGACACTGGTACTGATCAGTGCAAATGCAACAGCTAACTTCTCACTATGACAACCAAGGAAGTATTCCTTCTCCTCCTCTTCTACATCAAAGAGCACAAACTCAGTGGTTGGAGTATAGCCAGCTTCTCTCAAGTCCTTAAATAAACTTTCAAGTTTTTCATATATCTTGTGTGTTAAAGGATGGGAAGTGTCTCCTACACGGAATTCGTGAACAACCCCATCAACTTCAACCCAACTACACCCAGGTAATTTCTGCATCCCTTTCTCACTCAAACTTGATCTGATTTTTTCTGCTTGATCCCATCGACGGCTCGCTGAATATATATTCGATAAGAGAACATAATGTCCTGAATTCCACGGTTCTAATTCAATGAGTTGCATCAACACTTGTTCAGCCAATTGGGTATCCTTGTGTAACCTACATCCTCCCAACAGTGCTCCCCAGACAATAGCATTTGCCTTCATTGGCATACTCTTGATCAGATCCCGTGCCTCAGTCAACAAACCTGCACGAGCCAAAAGATCCACCATGCATCCATAATGCTCTATAGTAGGAGTCACATAAAAAACACAACTCATGTGACTAAAATAACGCCGACCATCATCAACCAAACCAGCATGAGTACACCCACAAAGCAAACCAACAAAAGTGTTCCCATCAGGCCGCATTCCAACCTTTCCCATTTGGCTAAACACCCCAAAGGCAGCCCCAACATGTCCACACATAGCCAGCCCAGAAATAACAGCATTGAACACCACACGATCCTTCCTCCTCATACTCTTAAAAATCTCCAATGCCCGGGCCACACTTCCACATTTGGCATAAAAGTCAATCAATGCAGTACCCAACACAGGATTACACAAAAACTCATCGCCATCCACCAAACCCCTAGCCCAATTCCCCAACTCCAACGCCCCGAGCCTCGCACATGCAGAAAGAAACCCCACCATGGCATAACAATCCGGCCTCACATTCTCCTTCTGCATCTCAAAAAACACCTCAAGTGCTTTCTTCGGCATCCCATTGGAAGCATACCCCTGAATCAAGGCACTCCAACACACAACATCCCTCTCCACCATCCCGTCAAACACTATCCGTGCTTCCTCCATGCTCCCGCACTTCGTGTACATATCAACCAAAGAGGTTGCCACAAACACATTCCCACACAACCCATTCTCCCTCATATACTCATCAATCCACCGTCCACTAGCCAAGTCCCCCGTCCTCGAACACGCATACAAAACCCGAACCAACGTAAAACTATCCGGTCTCACACTCATTTCCAACAACCCTCTAAATAACCCAACTGCCTCCTCACAATAACCAAACTCAATGTACCCACAAATGATGGCAGTCCAAGAGACAACATTTTTTTCAGGAATTTCATCAAACACCCCGCGTGCATGACTCAAAAACCCGTTTTTGGAGTAGAAACAAACTAGGCCAGTATTAACAAACACGTCATTTTCGAAACCTGTTTTGATAACGAGAGAGTGAAGGGTGAGACCCAGGTGGGTGTTTTTGAGCCTGGCGCACGCTTTGAGGACGAAGGGGAAGGTGAAGTTATCGGGGACAACGGTGCTGCGCTGGCGCATAGAAGCGTAGAGCGAAACGGCGTCGTGAAAGGCATCGTTTGAGACGAGGCCGCGAATGAGGGTGTTGTAGAGGAAGATGTTGGGGTGCGGGGTTTGGGCGAAAACGAGGGTGGCGTATTGCGTGGCACGGAGGTTGAGGGAAGAGCGCAAGAGGGTGTTAATGAGAAAGGTGTCTTCGTTGAGACCAAGTCGGAGAAGGCGACAATGGCATTGCTTCACTTTCTTCAACGACCGACAGCCAGAAGCCAAACACTTCTTTAGCTCCAATGCCATGATGTTCGTGTTCGTGTTCTTTTCCGGTTCTGCATGCGTTCATGTAGTTTTTTTTTTTAATAATTATTTTCTTTTAATAATGTATGTTTACGTTGAAAGGGACAGAGGACAACTCCTCCTTCAATAGCTCGGGAACGCTCTTACTTTTTCGGTAGGTTCTTCTCACTTCTCCTTCCTTTCTTTCTGACTATCGCTCTCTCAATCTCAAATATGGGGTGACATGCAGAAAATACTCTGACGTTTAAGTCAGAAATTTGTCCTTATAAGTCTATCGAAATTTAGTCAAAACAGAGAGTTTACCTTCTCAATCGATTGTTATTTATATGGTTTCAGAGAATATTATCCATTAATTTACCTCTTAATGACGTTCAATGCTCACCTTAACTACTCGACAATGACTGTTACCTCATTAATTGCGCATTCATGAACATTCAAACGCGGTCTCCAGCAAACGCTGGAGAGGCCCGACCGGACAGATTGGATTGTCGTTCCCGCATACTCGGTATCGTCTAAACACGCCCGGTCGGTCAATCCTACTTGGTATAGGCCCGACCGGACAGATTGGACTATCGTTCCTGCATACTCGGTATCGTCTAAACACGCCCGGCCAGTCAATCCTACTTGGTAGTAACACAAGTCCCCCAAGCCCTAGCAAAATATTTTTTGCGTAGGGTTTTGAAGTGGTCTCCGATCAGTGCGCCACTTCCCTTATCCAGGCCTTCAATCGAAATTGTTTATATTCATAATGGCGGGAAATCGTAGAGTCACGACTGTAAACTTTAGGCGGGAAAGGTAAAAATGAAGCGTCAGATCGCCTAAACCGTCAAATCTTTCGGCAAATGAATCGTCAAGTTGCTCGGACCGTCAGATTACCCCGACCGTCAGATCTTTTGGCGTTTAACACTTCAGATCTGCCTGGTGAACCGCCTTTTACCTTGTATAAATAGCCACACTTTTACCCTAATTTTTTACTCACTTCTACTCGCTGTCGCCACTGTCTTCCGCTTCACAACCCCGTTCCTATCTTCCTTAATCTCGTCTTCTCAGGTAACCATGTCTTCCGACTTCTCCGGGGAAGAGGGCAAAGGGTACGCCGACGACGATGTTAACAGTCCATCCTCTTCCTTGGGTGCCATGACAGGTCATGGTGCTGGGGCTTCTCCTTCAGGGAACTCCTCCGATCTCCTAGCGGATATCGATGCTCCTGAAGAAGTCGCCATCAACGTAGACTCCACCGGCGCTTGGATTGGGAAACCCCGAGTTTGGCCAGTTGTCCCCGGCTACGACTGGGCTCCTCATGAGTTAGACAAATTTCTTCCTCTTTCCACCATCGCTGCCCCTTCAGGGATTTGCTCGGTCCTATCTCTTTGGTCAAGGCGGCTGAAGACGCTAGGCATTTTAAACTAGCCATCTGCCAGATGACCAATCGCGTCTGCCACAATCGGGGTAGCTACCCCTCCGACTTCTTTTACGTTTATGCTACTATGTTCAAAGACCTGAAGGTTCTTCTCCCCTTCTTGGATTTCCAAATGGGCGTACTGAGGACGCTTAACGTGGCTCCGACGCAGCTGATAGGCTGTAGTTGAAGCTATCAAATTAATACTACTTTTCAAGGCAACTTCAGTATTGCCAAGTAGTATTCAAGAAGGTAGATAGGGCTAAAGTAACCCTGACTCGTTTCCCAACGAACACGGAATTGCTTTTGAATATCTGACTCTTATGTTATGCAATGCTTATGAATAAAAATGATGTTTGGAGAATGTTTAAAGAACAATTAATAAACTTAAAAACAGTTACGATGAAATAGGCTAAT
This sequence comes from Vigna umbellata, assembly GCF_029865625.1. NCBI lineage: Eukaryota > Viridiplantae > Streptophyta > Magnoliopsida > Fabales > Fabaceae > Vigna > Vigna umbellata. The sequence goes on along the minus strand of NC_142167.1, from coordinate 44,737,121 downwards.
TCCATTGTTTTTCCAAGATAGATTCATCATCGGTTATTCACGGATAATTGTTCAATTGATTATTGTTTAAGTTTCAAATTAATTAAAGTACATTCTTAATTAATTTGAGGGCGATCATGCATTTAACCAAAGTAAATTCTCAATCAAATGCAAAACCTTTCTAGATTATTCACAATAAATTCAACCAAAGTACATTCTCAATCAAATTCTATTGTGTTTAATCATATCTATTCTTAAATCTCCTAACCAAATTAAAAGCTAATCAATCAAAGTAAATTCTCAATTGATTATAGTTGAAATTATTACTAATCAATCAAAGTACATTCTCAATTGAAAGTAAAAACCATTTAATCATATGAAAGTTTCTAAATTAAATCAAAGTAGATTCTCAATTAAACCTAGAAACCCTAGAACTCATATAATCAATATGCATGTAGATTCAAACACATTATGATGAAAAAATCTTTGCTTTTAATTTGATAGAGAGATGAAAGACATAGAGAGAACAACTTAAATCAATAATCAAAATAAACAATTGCATTAACTCAATCTAACCTCAGAATCCATAATGGAATTACAGCAGAATTAGCCCTAGATGCTTAGCTCTCCATGAATGGAGTTGAATACAAGATGAAAGAAAAAGAGGAGTATGAAAGAATGAATGTATGAAGTGAAGTCCCCTTTTCTGCCTCCCTTGGGTCTCTTTATATAGGCTTGATTGGGCTTGGACTTTGAATAGTTTGTTGATAAGATATTTTCTGTTGATATATTATATCTTTCAAATATTCATTAGATTAAATCAGTTTCAAAGAATATTTGATAGATATTAACTTAATTATCTTATATCCTATATCTTCCAAATAACTAAAAGATTTAGATAATGATAAAATTATTTGGAAGATATTTTCTGTTGATATTCCCAAATTAAATTCAACAACTGAATTTTATCTTTTACATTTTCTGACTTTCCAAAATTGCACAAATACCCTGAAATTTCCTCTATCTGCACTTTAGCCCCTTCTGAATTTTCCAAATAAAATCTGACTTTGGGTCTTGAATTGCCATTTGGACCAATAAAACTTATATTCTCAGCTGCACAAATAAACATTAGAAAATCCAAGAATAATTTATGCATTAAAACTCACTTTTTACGTCTCTCTATTTTCCAAAGCCAATAATTCCAATCATCACAAATTCACTTAAAATAAACCATTTAAACACAATTATCCCATCAAAATTTTAATTTTCAAACATAAATGTGGGCATAAATATGCACTCATCAGCAGCGACACCCGAAAAGTTGGGTATCCATGCAACTGTTCTCCGCTATATGTTCGGGCTTAGCGCTTCGCCCGACCCTTGCGACTTTCCTCTATTTATTCCATGTACAACCTCATCCGTCCAAGCCTTGGTTTTCCCTTCGCACGATCGGGAATAGACACCTACTGACCCTCTTCAACAATTCATATAAGGACTTTAAAGGGCACTTCTTTAAAGTCGTGCCTTTGGAAGCTGGGTACGAAAGCTTCTGCTTCCCGAACGGAGAAGCTAAGTTTCCCTTCTATTGGACCAAGGATCCAAAGAAGGTTATATCCTGGCCCAAACCCCGGATGACACCCGAGGATCTGGATTTAATAAATCAACTATCTCAGCTGCCCCCCAAGTCCTCTTGCCGCGCTCTGATCGGTTTTCTAGGCAACAAAAACCTGTCATCTAACGTGTTCGGTAAGCTACCTTTAGCCACCTTTTGTTGAGCAGCCCTTTAGGACTTATCTGAATTTATTTTTGATGTGCAGATTATCTGTCCCAGATGGATCCATCCAAGGGCAGCACCTTCGCCTGCCTGTTCGCTCAGATGGGGGGTGATATAAGGAAACCGGGAGGGAGCTCGTCTCGCGCCCCGAACTGCCGCCATTCCAACAACATCCCTGCCAGTCCAACAGGCGCCCGTTCCTCCGCCCCCGGTCGAGATTCCTGCCGACCAGGTTCCCCAGTCGGAGTCCATCCCGAAGAAGAAGGGCAAACGAAAGGCCGTTCGGGAAACTTCGGCTGAGTACAAACATGCCGACGGGCCTCCTCTCTCTGGGCTGCTGAGTCCAAACTCATGGGTGGCGAAACGCATCCATTTCGACCTTTTCGCTGAGGAAAAGGCTTTAGTAAGTGGGATGACCGAGGAAGAGGCCTCCAACATGGCTATGGAGTTGGCCGCTCGGTCGACTATGTGCTTGGCCTACGCCGCCCAGAAGAGAGCCTCGGCTTCCACAGAACTTCAAGCTCTTCAAGAGAAGTTCGACGCCGCCGTCAAGTCCAGCCAGGACCTGACCCTCCGCCTGGCCGAAACCGAGAGAATGGCGGAGGAGGACAAGAAGAAAGCCAGCACTCTGTTTGTCGAGGCCCGTGCTACCCTGCGTCGTATGCAACGGTCTTTAGACGATGCCAAACTCGACCTCCAAAAAGCCACCACTTCCAACACGAAGTTGACGGCCGAGCGAGATTCACTCCAGGATCGGGTGACAAAATTGGAGGCAGAAAACAAACTTCTGGGCGATGAGGTGGTAAACGAGCATCTGCTCGGGTTTGATAAAGCGCTCGCCCAGTGCAACCTCCTCTTTCAAGTGCCTACCGACTATCCCCGCCTTGACGTGAGTATGATGGTGGTGGATGATAAGCTAGTTCCGATCCATGTTCCTCGACCCCCACCTACGATCGTCTCCAATGTTGAAGTTGCTGCTGAAGTGATTGCCGACCGACGGGGCTGATGTCCAGCCCTAGGTCCTTGACATAGGATTTTACCGCTTTTTCCTTTGTACTTTGTAATGAACTTATTTTAAATAAACACACCTATTGTCCTTTATTGCTTGTAATGAACTTTATCTTTCCGCTCTTTCCGGACGCGTACGCCTCCTTTACTTTCATGTTTTATTTAGCACGTCTTCGAGAGTTGTCCTTTGATGCCGCTCGGTTTAGGCCTTAGGAGCTCTCTATAAGTGTGCCCTAAGACCAAGGTGAGAGTTCACGAAAGAAATCTGCCTCACCCGCTCGGTTTAGGTCGTAGGAGCTCTCTAGAAGCGTGCCCTAAGACCAAGGTGAGAGTTCACGAAAGAAATCTGCCTCACCCGCTTGGTTTAGGTCTTAGGAGCTCTCTAGAAGCGTGCCCTAAGACCAAGGTGAGAGTTTACAAAAGAAATTTGCCTCACCCGCTTGGTTTAGGTCTTAGGAGCTCTCTAGAAGCGTGCCCTAAGACTAAGGTGAGAGTTCACAAAAGAAATTTTCCTCACTCGCTCAGTTTAGGTCTTAGGAGCTCTCTAGAAGCGTGCCCTAAGACCAAAGTGAGAGTTCACAAAAGAAATCTGCCTCACCCGTTTGGTTTAGGTTTTAGGAGCTCTCTAGAAGCGTGCCCTAAGACCAAGGTGAGAGTTTACAAAAGAAATCTGCCTCACCCGCTCGGTTTAGGTCTTAGGAGCTCTCTAGAAGCGTGCCCTAAGACCAAGGTGAGAGTTCACAAAAGAAATCTGCCTCACCCGCTCGGTTTAGGTCTTAGGAGCTCTCTAGAAGCGTGTCCTAAGACCAAGGTGAGAGTTCACGAAAGAAATCTGCCTTACCCGCTCGGTTTAGGTCTTAGGAGCTCTTTAGAAGCGTGTCCTAAGACCAAGGTAAGAGTTCACGAAAGAAATCTGCCTCACCCGCTCGATTTAGGTCTTAGGAGCTCTCTAGAAGCATGCCCTAAGACCAAGGTGAGAGTTCACAAAAGAAATCTGTCTCACCCGCTCGGTAAAGGTCTTAGGAGCTCTCTAGAAGCGTGCCCTAAGACCAAGGTGAGAGTTCACGAAAGAAATCTGCTTCACCTGTTCGGCTGCTATAACATCATAAAATCTTTGGAATGTGATTAAAATCATGGTATTATTGATATTAAATAAGAAGTACAAGGTCGTTTCTTAGCTGAAATAAAACTTTAAGTGGGACGCATTCCACGTATTGGGTATAGCTTTTCCCGTCGGATGCTCCAATCGATACGCTCCATTCTTCAAGTTTTCGACCACTCTGAAGGGATCTTCCCAGTTTACAGCTAACTTTCTTGCCGCTCGGCTTCGTCAAGCTTCCGCCGTCTTTCTCCACACTAAGTCTCCTTCAATGAATTGCTGGGGTCTCACCTTGGTGTTGTATCGTCTCGCCAGAAGCCTTTTCTGTGCCTCCGCTCAGATCATTGCGACCTCTCTTCGTTCATCCAAGGTGTCTAACTCCACCCGTAGCTCATCATTATTCCTCTGCAAACTTTGAATCCCCCTTCTAATAGTAGGTTCCCCTACCTCGACTGGTAACATAGCGTCCATTCCATATGTGAGGTTGAAAGGGGTTTCTGCAGTTGTACCGTGCGGTGTGCAACGGTACCCCCAAAGGACTTCCTGAAGCTCATCCACCCAAGCTCCCTTAGCATCTCCCAACCTTTTCTTTAGCTCCGTAACAATGACTTTATTGGCTGCTTCCACCTGTCCGTTCGTCTGTGGATGCTCGACCGAGCTCGTTACATGCTTAACTCCCAGTTTTTTGTAGAAGTCCCCCAATCTTTTATCAACGAACTGCCGCCCGTTGTTCGTAACTATGGTTTTGGGAATTCCAAATCGGCATATGAGTGTCCACATAAACTTTTGAACCCTCGTCGCCGTGATTGTTGCGAGCGGCTCTACTTCCACCCACTTAGTGAAATAATCAATTGCTACTAATAGGAATTTCTTCTGCGCTCGGCCCACTGGAAAGGGTCCGACAATGTCTATTCCCCATTGGGCGAACGACCAAGGAGACATCAGACTGTGCAATTCTACCGGTGGCAGAAAACACTCTGACGCTTAAGTCAGAATTTGTCCTTGCAAGTCTATCGAAATTTAGTCAAAACAGAGAGTTTACCTTCTCAATCGATTGTTATTTATATGGTTTCAGAGAATATTATCCATTAATTTACCTCTTAATGACGTTCAATGCTCACCTTAACTACTCGACAATGACCGTTACCTCATTAATTGCGCATTCATGAACATTAAAACACTGTCTCCAGCAAACGGCTGGAGAGGCCCGACCGGACAAATTGGACTGTCGTTCTCGCATACTCGGTATCGTCTAAACATGTCCGGTCGGTCAATCCTACTTGGTAGAGGCCAGACCGGACATATTGAACTGTCGTTCCCGCATACTCAATATCGTCTAAACACGTCCGGTTAGTCAATCCTACTTAGTAGTGCCAATGTATATAAAATAAATATAAATATGTATCATCACCAATTATTACTTAAAAAAGCACGAGCATCACGAGGTAGACCACATCTTATTCTTTTTATGTTGGAAGTTATCATTTATTTATTTATTGCATACCAACAAAGGCTGAAGATAACATGACAGATTTTGTTGCAGTGAACACACCATGATTGAGACACTGTTATTCTTGTTCTTGGTTCTGTTATTGTTCCTCATTGTCAGGTGCACCGGAAAAACCACCGCCGACGATCTCCACCTCCCACCAAGCCCTCCAAGCCTCCCTCTGCTAGGGCACCTCCACCTCCTCTCTTCATCCCTCCACACCTCTCTCCACACCCTCTCCGCCGCCCACGGCCCCCTCCTCCTCCTCCGTCTTGGACCCTCCCGCCGCCTCCTCGTGGTCTCCTCCGCTGAAGTCGCCACCCACATCTTCAAGACCCACGACCTCGCGTTCTCTTCCCGGCCTCTCTTCGCCTATGCCGAGAAGCTGCCCTTTGGGCTGGCGGGATTCGTGACGGCCCCCTACGGCCCGTACTGGCGGTTCGTGAAGAAAGTGTGCATGAGGGAACTGCTGAGCCCGCGGCAGCTGGAAGGGTCTAAGAAGGTGAGAAAGGAAGAGATGGAAGGTTGGGTAAAAGGGATGTTGGAGCATGTCAGAGAGAAGGGTGGTGCCATCGATTTGGGCTCTCAACTCATGAAACTCACCAACAACATTACTTGCAGGATGGCCATGTCCACCTGGTACATACCTCTTCCTATTTTCTTTTTCTTTTTATCTAACTTCTACTTTAATATTGTTTTAAAAAATAATATTTTTACACACCTAAGTTTTTACATTACACTATTTCTTTTACTTTTTATTTTTTATTTTTTTTCAAAAAATTACAAAAATTAATTCTTTTACATCAAATAAACGTAATGTGTGCTCTTACTCTATTTTTTTAAATCATAATTTTTGTATTTTAAGTAATTCTTAAATAAAATTTAAAATTGTATTTTATTTTTAAAGATTATATATTTTATTTGAGTTCTTTCTAATTAATTGAAGTGATTATTATTTTACCTCTTTTCAGCTTCATGTGGAGAAACAAGAAAGTTGAATGATTAATATAAAAAAGTTATGTTTGATATAACATAATGATCAATTTTTATTATTTTATTTAAAAATGTTAGAATAATAAAAATAATTTTATCAATGATAATGAGATGAATAATTCCTCACTCTTAATGATAATCATACTATTCAATGTATTTTTAATTAAATCAATAAAATTCATTTGTGATTTTACAATAACTAAATCATATGTATAAACAAATATGCAAGATACTTAGTAAATAAAAAAACTTAATTAAAACTCAATTAATATTTTTAGAAATTACTAAAAGAAATTAAACAGAAATACTTAATATATCAAAAAAATTCAAAAAAAATTTAATCAAAAATATCAAAATTTATCAAGAAAAAGTAGTGTCATGAATGTAAACAATTAATGTGTGTCCAATAATATTTTTCAAAAAATTTATATAGGTCAAAGAATATTTTTCTATATGTTTATCTAGTTCATTTCTTATCAAGTTTTTACTTTCAATTTACGAGAAATTCCTAAAAGACAAAACCTTTCTGCTATGATTGTTGGAGTTTAATAAGATGGTTCTATGAAACACTTTGTCTTGTGTTTTGGGAGAAGTTGTTTGGAGAAATACGAGGATGCAGAGAAGATCAGGCAGCTGGTAAAGGAATCCTTCGAGCTTGCTGCAAAGTTATGCTTTGGAGACGTGTTGGGTCCTCTGAAGCAGTTGAGTTTCTGGGTGTATGGGAAGAAGGCTTTGGATGTGAGCAAAAGGTACGATGAGTTGTTGGAGAAGGTGCTGAAGGAGCATGAACAAAAAAGATCATCACGTCATGCAGAAAACGAAAGGGATTTGATGGACATTCTGCTTGATGTTCACCACGATCCTCATGCAGAGTTCAAGATCACAAGAACTCATATCAAAGCCTTCTTCTTGGTATAACCCTCTTTCGATTTCTCATTCAAAATTAAAATCTAAAAACATGTTTAACCAAATCTGAAATGAATTTTCCTGTTGTGGGACGAGAAGGATCTCTTCATTGCAGGGACAAACACCTCAGCAGAAGGCACGCAATGGGCGATGGCTGAGCTGCTGAACCACCCTGAAGCGTTTGAAAAGGTAAGAAAGGAGATAGAGTTGGTGACCGAGAATGAAAGGCTAGTTGAGGAGTCAGATGTTGGAAAAATGCCATATTTGCGAGCAGTTGTGAAGGAAACACTGAGACTCCATCCACCAGCACCAGTGATGACAAGAGAGTGTCGGCAACACTGCAAGATAAATGGGTTTGACGTGGCACCAAAGACAGCAGTGGCAATCAATTTGTATGCCATAATGAGGGACCCTGATTCCTGGGACAATCCGAATGAGTTTGTCCCTGAAAGGTTCTTCTTGCAAGAGGAGGATGAGAGAATGAAGTTTAATTTTGTTCCATTTGGAGGTGGAAGGAGAGGCTGTCCAGGAACAGAACTTGCTTTCATCTTCATACACACTGCAGTGGCTGCTATGGTGCAGTGCTTTGATTGGAAGATTGGTGAAGATGGAAAAGGAAAAAAGGTCAATATGCAATCTGGTTCATCTGGCTTGTCTTTGAGCATGGCTCAACCCCTTCTCTGTGTTCCAGTACTACATTTTAATCCATATGTATAATGAACAAACTCCATAGACAAGCTTCTGTTATGCAGCTATCACTATATTTACCATGCCATGAGGCTACATTTTCTATCTTATCTTCTTCTGCTAAGTATTAAAAATGCATAAATATTGATATATTTTTAAGACACAGCTGAAGAACCGTACAGAAGAATTTAACAGAAAAATCCAAATTTCATGTAGATTTTTTAAGAGTGAACCCATTATAGCCTCTATGAACAAGTGATTTGACTAATAACCCCCTTTCACATCTCTTATCAAATCATGATTAATTTATTTCGCACATGCAAAATTAATGAAAGACAACCCACGTGCAATTTTTGAAAAAAAAAATCAAATTTAAGAATTAGTTAGAGACAAAAATATATATTCAACTTTGAAATAAAATAAATAATACTCAACTCATAAATATATCAAATTGGCAGAAATTGGATGCAACTAACTAACTATTGAGTCGTCTTGGGTCAGCTGTGTGGCCTATATTGCATTTGATATTTTGGGAAAATTAGACTAATATTTATCCATGCATTAGAGTTTGATAATGGTTTTTTTAAACAAAAAAATAAAACTGGTTTGGGAAAAGGAGAAGCAGAGAGAGAGAGAAAGCATATACAGCACAACTTTGTATCTGAAATGGCAACTATGATCAATAATCAGTTGCCATTCTATTCCAATACGTAAGAAATACTCACAACACAAAACTCAACAAATTGATGTTAAAAAGTGATTTTTATAATACAAAATTGACTTACATAATCAGGTTTATACTCTAATTATATATCATAAATTTGTTTTATTTTAGTCGAGATTTTCAACAATTGAAACTATCACCCATTTTATCATTTACATTCAAAACTGTTCTTTACATTTACTATAATTTTTTGACAGTGTACCTTCATGGTGCTCTTTTTTTTTAAGCAAAGAGTGCATGCATTGATACTGTAAAAGTTTTTTATACCATCAATCAATCATAAACAAGCATGTATGATAAATCTGTTAACTTTTGCAATGATTGTTCAAAAAACTTAAACCCTTTCTTTTAATTTCAGGAACAGTTTTTTACTTTAACAGGAGCAGGAAGTAAAAGATTGAGATTCATCTGTCACAAACCTAAATATATGAACAATAATTAACAATGCAGAGGAACATAAACATTTGTCAGATTCAACATTATTGAAAGTCTCCTACAAACTCATTAGAAACTTTATCTTCTGCAACCCTCATTCACACTGGTTGCTGGACTAAAGAAATTAGCAATGGGGTTGTTCCAATTGTAACATATAAATCCTAAATGAAAACTAATGATCACATCAACCGGAATATGCTGAGATCAAGTGGGTATGCAATTAAAACAACATAAAAATCCAGTGCCTGGAAAAAGGGGATAACAACAACTTTAGCAAGGATATGCTTGAATGTTCCATGGATGATCAAACTTCATTCGATATCAGCATGAATTGTTTTAGAAGCACTAAGAGAAAAAAGTCCTATTTGCATTCTTGGGAAGCAGCATTGAGCATTAGTCCAGGCAAAAGCTTCACTTCTAGATACATTTTGAACAGACTACTCAAATTCATCATATCATTCTTGAGTTTGTAAAACTATGCCTAACAAATATCCTGAAAGGTAAAGGAAGGAAAAATAGATGGCAAAGTCTACATTAATGCGCCACAACATGGGAAGAGAGCAAAATAGTCCTTACCCAAGATAAAGGTGGCTCTAGGTGAACACAAAATTCTAAAGAATACTGCAGCAATTGGATCTCTTTTTAGCATTGTGGCATTCAGGTTCTTGAAATGGCATCTTAATGTTTGTTCCTTCAAGTCCAAGGTTTACTTTGTCCCAATTTGCTTCATGTCCATCCACAATGATTTGCTTCCTACTGACTGTTCTATATACTTGAGAGAGGAGACCAACGAAAGCTGATTCCACATTGCTGGAGTCAAGAGCAGATGTCTCCAGAAAGAATAGACCCTCTTGCTGTGCGAACTCTCTAGCCACTTCAACAGGCACTGCTCGAAGAGAACTCAGGTCAGATTTGTTGCCAACAAGCATGACAAGTATATTTCGATCAGCGTGTATCCGCAGCTCATCCAACCACTTCTCAACATGATCAAAGGTTTGCTGCTTGGTTATGTCGTATGCTAGTAATGCACCAATTGCACCCCTGTAATAGGCTGTTGTAATTGCCTGGTACCTGTGATATGCCAACATTGTCACATGAAAATGAAACAGACATACATTTTAAAGACACTTTCCAGGAACCAAATCAACCACATATATATAAACAATAAAACACAGAATCATGTCAACTGGTAGACTAGTTAAACTTAGTTAACAGGCATATGGTTATGCAGTTCATGGTAAGTTGAATTTGGCAGTTGAAATTTCAAAATTTGACTAATTTAGGCTTGGATTGGACCTAAACTTTCTGGAGGGGACCAAGTTCAGTACCAATCCAACCAAGAGCTTGTCGGCAGTTGAAATTGCAATTTATTAGTGATTCTAGAAATTAAGGGAAATTGTAGAAAGATTCAGCCGATGCAACCACAACTGCAATCACAAAAAGACCCAAAATCTTGATGTTGCTGCTGAACTCACTGTCATGGACAGTTTTTAAAAACCTTGGTTAAAACTCATCACACACATCCCTATTCTGATGCAGCAAAATTAACAATTGAGCCAACCAAGAAGCCATCAAATGGTAAACATTTGATGATTATCATACCTAGTTGAAGTACCACAATTCCCCCACATGCATCTTCTGGTTTGGTAATATTAAATTGAAAAAATTATGCTGTTTTTATGAACTCAAAAGATCTTATGAGATCTCAATTTCTACCTCTCAGATCTTACATGCATTCTTAATCATTTTCCTAAGAAAATTAACAATTTCAGCTCAGCACAAGCAGAGTGAGAAACTCTGGCACAAAACCACATAATAATACTAAAAAAAGTAACCAGCTTTGAAAATGAATGCACAGTAGAAAAAATGCTGGACCTTTCTTGACCAGCAGTGTCCCAAATCTGTGCCTTGACAAGCTTGTGGTCCATGACGAGTGTCCTTGTCAGAAACTCCACCCCAATTGTGGGTTTCGATTTCATATGGAATTCGTTCTTCACAAACCGATTCAAAAGCTGAGACTTTCCAACCCCAGAGTCACCAACCATCACAATCTTGAACATGTAGTCTATGCCCTCATCAGCATCACCCTGCCACTGAGCCATTACGCTTCAAGAAATAACCCTTTTGAAAAGTGAACTCAACAATGCAAACCCCAGATTTTTTTCTGCATAAAAACGAGACCTTTTTTTTCTTTGTATGTGCACACGGTTTCTGTGGCTGGAAGGAAGGTAGTTTAATAGGAAAGGGAAAAAGGGGTGGTTGGTTGTGGTTGGAGAGGCAATTGGGTAAGCGAAAAATGGCATGTCAATCAGTTTCATTCATCAATGTTGGTTTTGTGTTGCCTCTGAAAAGCGTTCTTTGCTGAAAGCAGAGGAAAACAGAGTTCACAGTTTAGAATTTCGACAGCAACTTGGAACACACGACAAGAAAGGAAGATTGGGATATTCACACTTTTCTAACAACTGAAAATGAAATATTTTCACTTGCAATGTTGTAAGTGTTCATCATCACACACAATTTCAATCTAACATAGTAAATTTTTATTTGAAAAATGTATCATGATGATAATTTAATTTATTTAATTACTGAATATGTATAATGTATACATTACCATATTTAATTATGATGATTTAAGGATAAATTTAGTATGAAATTATATGTTTTAATGTTTAATTTGATGTTGAATTCTAAAGTTTAGAAATTAATTTTTATTTTAAATTATATTTTTCGTTGTTTCACATTATAAATTGTTGCTTGTTTATGGTTAAAATGGCATTTATCCCAATTTAAATTTCTTTTTCATAATTTACAAAATAAATAATTAGTAATAAAATAATTGTAGGAATGATTCTTAAAATAATTATCAAAGAATCATGTCCGAGTAAACTAATTATCTCTATTTAAATAAAATGATGAATGCGTGACTATCCTATAAAGCTAAACACACTTTTAGCATAAAAATATTTATATTATTAGCTAATTAGAAATAATCGTAGGGATTATTCTAAAAGTAATTATTAAAAATATTAATATTTTCTTTACTTTTACGGTAATTCATGTTTGTATGGTGACAAACCTTTGATTTTTCTAGTTTTTATATTCTTGATTAAAAGTGATTAAGATTCTTATATTTTTATATGGATGAATATGAATTTGACCTTCAATTTTTTTTAAAAAAAAAATTATAGATTTATTCTCCTAATTCAATCCTCAAAATTAAAAAAAAAATGGCCAATTTGTATGGATATAAATTATGCTGATAGGAATTTAAAACATATTTTCTATTCTTTTTTTCACTTACGTTGAGAATCCGAATCAAACACTTTTCATACAACAAAACTCTCAAAACTAAGTGACATATATTGGTTTAATGTCTCAATAGGTCTCTATTTTTGTTCAGAATTTGAAATAAGTCTCTTTATTTTTTGGCGTCTCAATTGGGTCCTTATTTTTGTTAATTTGATGCAAATAAATCATTTCCGTCAATTTCATCAATCAAACGGCGTTAATGAATGTGTGACGTGGCCTTACACGTGTCAATACTGTCCTCAGGCCACGTCACACATTCATTAACGTCGTTTGATGAAATTGACGGAAAGGATTTATTTGCATCAAATTAACAAAAATAAGGACCCAATTGAGATGCCAAAAAATAAAGGGACCTATTTTAAATTCTGAACAAAAATAGGGACCTATTGAGACATTAAACCGACATATATTCATAGAAAAAAAATTGAAAAATAGATTCTTATTATAAACAAGTTAATCATACAATTACCTTTTCAACTCAACCTGAAATATTATTTTATATTTTTAATTAAAATTGTCAATCTGAGTGCTTCACAATACATTAGTTTGTTTATATGCAAGACCTAAGTTTTTTTTTAAATACTTGATTATTTTACAAAATTAAAGAAATATAGTTTATTTTTAAAATTTTCACTATAGTAAATATAAGAACATCAGTTAAATGATAAAAAAATATTGTTAATTCTGTTTTACTAAAATGATTAAATATTGTGTCAATTATACATTAATGAAATGATTTAATAATTATGTCTATTTACATTATTTGTTCAGTCTTCTAAAAATATTGAAAAATATAGAAGTTATTTAATATTTTTTAATTGGTAGTTAATTTATTTATTTAATATTATACAGGATAAAATATTTTGGAAAAACATTTAAAAATAATTTATGATTTTTCACATTTTAAAAGTAATAAGTTTAAATTTATTATTTACATGAAACAAATGTATTTTAGTACTTAATTTATTTATTTAATATTATACAGGATAAAATATTTTGGAAAAATATTTAAAAATAATTTATGCTTTTTCACATTTTAAAAGTAATAAGTTTAAATTTATTATTTACATGAAACAAATGTATTTTAGTGAAATAAGTAAATAACATGTTTAAAACTGTTTATAATTTAAAGTTAAGTTTCTTTAAAAAAGTATTTTGGTAAAATATTATTTGTATTTATATGAAAAGTTTATATTAGGCGTCTTAAGAACTACACATTATTGGAGATCTTGAAATTTATTTGGGTTTTTCTTCATCAATATTATATACAAAATCTATTTGTATTGATATAATAATCTATCTGCAACCAAACAATGTATCACCATAAAACTATTGTTTAAAATGACTCTAAGAACTAAGCAACCATTAATTTAATCTGAACAATTCAAATATATATTTAAAATGGACATTTGTTTTCTTTTTCAAATAATTCAATTTTAAAATAAAAAATTGTAATTGAATTAAAGAGGAGTAAAATCCAGAATTTCCATTATTTGTAGAAATAAATTAAATCGTTGATTAATATCGATCCAAAATTTAATGGAATATTAATTTATTAATTTAAAATTTTCATTAATTAAAATTAGATTATTATTTACATCAGTAATTTAGTATTAATTTTTTTTGTAAATAATTAAATATTGAAAATGTTTTGAGAAATGATTGGATTCAGAATAAAGCATCGTGATATAATTGAATATATAACGGTCATTTATTTATGAAAATAATTTAAATCAATAATGTTATATTTTAGGAAATGGTTTAACTTACAATTAGAATAATAAAAAATGAAGTTGAATATGGAATTAAATGAGTAATATTTACTGAATCATGAAAACAATTTACACCAATGATTGACATCAATCCAAAATTGAAGACACTATTAACTTAAAACTATCAATTAGTTTAAATTTGATCATAACCTAAAAAATTAATTATTTAATGACTTTTATTTCATGAAATAATCTAAAATAATTTTGAAGTAAAATTCAATTTAAAACAAGAATAATCATAATGCAATAAAATATGAAATGCTGGTTTTTAGTACATCAAATTTGGAATAAGTTTATTTTCTTTTTCACACATCTGGCTTCAATAATAGTCTAAACTAAAACCTGTTAATATGCAATGCACTCCTTATGGAAGAAGAGGTACATTGCAACCAAACTATATATTCAGTGAGGTTTTCTCACATAGAAATAAAAAATACACAGATAAAAAACCAGAATAATGTTGCAGAAAATAATATTGTATAGTTACGAGATGAAAAATATTTTTTGACACACTTGACATTTTTTCTTTTCAACTTTTTTATCTCTTCTTTCTTGAAAAAATACAAAAATTTATATTTTTATGATTATTTTATTCTTATTTTATGCGTAAAAGTGTATCGTGTTACAATTATTCTTTCGAGATATGCATTAACACTTTTCAATGTTTGTTGTAATTTTCACTTTTCTATTCATTGATCTTACAAATTCTTCCTCTATCACGGGTAGAATCTAAATCCTACTTGTCATATTTGTAAATCATACATATCCAACACATGTGTATGATTCTCTCTTCACAGATTAAATTTATGTATAAATATGAATTTGAATTCTATTCTATTGTTTTTATTGTGTCTTATCAGATGGCAACGCCAAAAAATCAGTAGAAAATCTGTACTTAAGACATGAAAGTTGGTCTTGACAGTTTCTCAGGAGGACTGAAATTTGTTTTGTGGAACCATGAAACCTCTGATAAGTAGAAAGAACAGTTACAGTGATCTTTCTAAACTAGCTATTATTACATCATGATCCTTAAATCAAGCAGTGGAAGGAAAGAAAGAAATAATGAAGGAAAATGGAAAACAAAACTGAAGAGATTCACATAGAGCTGAGCCTATAATAACTTCTTTGATACCACCAGATATCAGCACTATTCTACATAATCACAATGACCCTAAATTTTTTATATCAGTACAAAAAAGAACCTTCTTCTTTCTTTTATCTACAATGACATAAATCAGGCACAAGTTCTACAATATTATTGCTTCTGGTTACTTGGACAAGTGCACTTTGCCCTAGTGTCAGCCAGCATCTGCAACATGAGTTAGTTATTTGATTAGTTAGAAAATGAAGATTATGGTGAAGGGATTGCTTTTCTATAAGGATTTAAGTGAAGATTATAATTCTGCAGTACCTTAACTTGTTTCTGCAGGTCTTTGATGTACTCAACAGCCAAATCCAACATATCCGCTGTGCTTGTTTGCTGCCAAGAGGGAAGCATGAAGTCATCAAAGTGCACATGGAAAAGCTTCAGTCAACAATGTGATTTTCTAGTGAGAGAGTTAGTTTACCTTGTCTGATTTTGGGAAAAGGTCTTGCAATTTCTTGATTCTTGCACTGATTCTTGTTCTTCTTTCCTGAAATATGCACATCAAGATAACACAAGAAGAAGATCAGCACTAGGCAAATGAAGAGGATCAGTAGAACCGTATGAGATTTTTACCCTTTCAGCAATGCTTCTTGGGTGAGTGGCAAAACCTCTCTTGGCACGAATTTTGCATGGAACAGTTCCTTGAGTTTGATATAACTTCTCCATGGTAGTCATTCTGGTAGAAGAGCTAGGAAGACTCAAATGATGGGTCAGACCAAGTTTCTGATATCCAAAATCTGCATTCTGGGAACATAAGTTTTCACATATCAACAACTTTTGCTAACTGAGTTTGGCTACATGAATCATCACACAATGTCTCATTCATTCAATACCTGAATATCCATTGCATTTGAAGTGGAAAATGATATTTCACAGTTATTAGTAGCTGTTCTGGAGGCACTGATTGCAGAACCATCCCAGAAGTCAGAGGTGAAACTAGGCATGTAACACTTAGTGTTGCCACTGTCATTCCTCAGGTTTCTGCTTTCAACACAATTTGGTTCCACAACTTCATTTCCATTTTCAGCAATCTGTGGCATTCTGGTGGAGCAAGAAGATGATGATATCCTTGATGAGAAGTTCAAAGTACCATGCAACCCACTACCGGATGCAATAGCTTGCCCATTTGGTACATCACAGTCCCTAAAACTTCCCACCTCTCTCATTGCTGCAAGATTTGCATCCAAAACAAAACGTTTACACTCTTTACATCACTAAATATCACTTCAACTGTCAGCAAAAATCTCGATTAAATATAAAACAAGTTTATAATATATAACTGGACACAAACCTTACCGAATTTAAGGTATATAACGAAGTTTTGAGAGAGAAAATGATAAAGGAAAGAGAGGGAGTTTAACACTGGAGAGAGAAACTGTTTATTAAAGTCTGTTTCTCAATTCATGAGATTGGAATCTGCCACTGATACCCAAAAGGAAAAAGAAAATACATACAATTGCAGGATTCCCCTTGTGACCCAGATTTTTTAGTACGTTTTACAGCTAACTCTTGTGCTTTTATTTCTCGGATTCTTTCATGATATTTCTTCCCTTCACATCTTCTTTTCCCCAAACGTACTATATGATTAGTTTTCTTCTTATTCAAAGATTTTAATTTCTCAATGAGAACAGTGAAAACAAAAGTCAACTCTCTATGCAGGAAAATGGATATTCTGTTTTATATTCTGCACAAGCAACCCCCCAATTGCTATACTATATTTAGTAACACTGCTGGAAAAAAAGGGATCTGACTTGACTTGAAGCCAATTAATTAATCAGCAAACTTTGCAGAATAGTAATTTAAAATTTATGTGAATCTTAGATCAGATATGATCCAATAACCTCTTCTATTCACATGACCAAATTAATTCCATGGAAAATCCTTTTGAATTTAACCCATATGAGAGAACACATTATCATTCATAGGATGAAGAAAATTTACACAGAATGAAATGACTGTAATAGAATACTCTAACAACATGAAACCAATTATAGATTTTCATGTATGGTAAGGTTGTTTAGTTTCACAGTAATTATTTTGAAAAGCATATTTTGGTTACTTCTTAAGAAATTGTAAGAATCTTTATATGAAAGTTTAACTGAAATGAAATTCCATGACAGTGAAAGAAAAGGTCTTACTGTTATCAACTGAGTAGTTGGAGAAAAACCCTGCAGGGGAACTCTTTTGCCTAATGAGATTGGAGCAATTGGTGGAAGCAACCATTTTGGTTTGTGTGGAATTCTGAGAAGCCATGGAATTCACTGCACTGAATGAGCCATCAAAACCATTCCCTGCAGGCCTTAAAGAACCATTTGGCATAGAAAAGCCTTGAACTTGCTGAGTTTGGTACATCATCTGAGGTGAAGATCCGAAAGAGTAACCACTGTCCCCTGCTTCTTCCTTCACTGGCTTCCCTCCAAACTCTTGCAAAGGCTCAGAATCATCAGAAGAAATCAACTTGGCCAACATGGTCTCCATTTCAGAACTTGTGGAGGGATGATAGCTCTGCTGCTGCTGCTGATGGTTATTACTGTCACTTCTGAAAGTTTCATCATTGACACATCCAATGTTGTTGTTGTTGATATTGTTGTTGACGTTGTTGTTGTTATTATTCACAAGATTTGTGAGCAATGAGCTTGGGGCAGAACGGTACCTCATTAGCCCAGAATTTTGCTGGTGACAATGTTGACCGATGTTTGAATCCATGTCTGTGTTCATCCTTGTCACTTCTTGGGAATACTTCACAGCATGGCTATACACAATGCTCATCTTATCTCCACAGTTACCTGAAAACAACACCAAAAATTATCATGGTATGTTTTCGGAACCAATAACCATATCTTAACACTGAGCAATGGCTTTCCCAGAAAACGAAAAGCACCCCAAAGAAAAAGAAAAGAAAAAGAAACCATCTTTATGTTTCCTTTTGTTTAACCATGTTTCTGTCATGGAAAATTTGTTCATGGTTGTTGTGTAATTACCTTGGTCACCGATACTGCCTGGAAAATTCAAGACCAAAATTCCAAAGGGAAATGAAAATTCTGTCCACAGCAAAGTTTAAAGCAGCAGAATCTGACAAAAGTCAGAAAAAAAAATGTGTCATTCATACAGAATGAGAAACATTGTTTCCTGTTACAATCTTTCTTGAATTCTGTTCTTACCATAACAGGAGTAGCAGCTTTTGGATCATAAATCTTTAAAAAAATGAAAAAAACAGCTCAAAAGGAAAATAAATCAACAGAAGGGGCATACATGCAGCTCAAAAAATTTTGGCTTGTTAAGAGTGCAATGAAGCTAAGGTTGTTGAGCTTGAAGAGTTTGTATCAGAGCTGAAAATTGTTTACACAGAATTAACGAGAAGAGAAGAGTTGAGGAGATGATGAAAGCTAAGGTTATAATGTGATACCTTTGAGATATATTTATGTAGTTTTGTGTTGCGAGATTAATGCCCTTATGTTTGTTCGTTATAACGATGATACCACGATGACATAAAGTGGTCCATGATAATGTTTTGTCTTTTTCTCATCTCTTTTTTCTTCAAAATCTTCCCTTTGACGAAACATATATTACCCCGTGAATTGGCCAAACTTAAGAATGTGTGTTTCTGAATCTGACTTTCTTTATGCATGCTTACTCCATACAGAAAGTAAGTGCATTCATTAACTTTTTTTTCTAGTAATACAATAAATAAATGTTTTTTTTAAATGTTCTTCTGTTTTTATACCGAGTCCAACCAAACAAAGAATTAACGTTATTTTCTTCTCAAAATCTTAAAACATTATATTATTTGATTTTTATTTTTATATAATACTTTACTTTTCCATTTTTATTAAACGTAAACGTAAAACTTGAATTTACGTCTAAATTTTTAATAAAATTTAGGTTTAATCCTTTTCGACATCCTATTTATGTACGAATGTCTCAATTGCGTCCTCGTTTTTTAAAGTGTATCAAAATGGTCCCTAATTTTGAAAATTGATATCAATTGAGTCCTTTCCGTTAAGTTGGCTGGACGGCGTTAAAAAAATTGATGAGTGATGCTGAGATGACGAACGAACGCTCGTCCACCAGCGAACGAACGCTCGTCCACCAGCGAACGAACGCTCGTCGACCTCTTACTGCTGGACGACCGTTCGTTCCACACTGGACGACCGTTCGTTCGGTGGTCGACAAGCGTTCGTTCGCTGGTGGACGAGCGTTCGTTCGTCATCTCAGCATCCACTCATCAATTTTTTTAACGTCGTCCAGCCAACTTAACGGAAAGGACTCAATTGATATCAATTTTCAAAATTAGGGACCATTTTGATACACTTTAAAAAACGAGGACCCAATTGAGACATTCGTACATAAATAGGGATGTCGAAAAGGATTAAACCTAAAATTTAACATAAAAGTGATATACTTGGTTTAAGGATGAATAATTTAAGGAGACATTTAGTGTTCTTTGATTAGGGGCAATCACCTTTACCATTATATTATGTTCTTCCATCATCTCCTAAATGGTTCTATTGTTTATTATAATGATCATCTTTTGCTTAATAAACATAATTAAGTTACAGAAGAAAGACACTTTATAGGAAGGTTTGTAGTGGTTAGATGCATAAGCGTGATTCAACATATTTAAGGAAATCTTCCTTTTCGTTATAAATTTATGGAAAACTAGAAAGGATAGAGTTACTTTATTCTTACAATATATTGTTCCAACACTTTATATCTCATTTTGTTTTTTCATCATATCATATTATCCATTGAGTTTTACTTTTCATTTTTGTATCTCACTTAACTCTATAAAATTCTTATAAAGGGTGTTACTCCCTCCACCCCCACACGTCTCTTCCTCCACCTCCCCAATTTTCTAAAATGCCAATTATATCCTTCTAAAATGACAATTATATCCTCAAAAGTTAAAATTTTTTATTTTTATTATTTTAATATTTTAATTTATTTAAAACTTCTGATTTACTTTCCTCTGCACCTCTTCCTCTCTTCCATTTTCGTTTACCTTTCTCTCTTCCGTTAAGCTTCTTCTCCACCTATAACAAATTCATATTTTAACAAATTCATATTTTAACAAATTCATATTTTAACAAAATTATTACGTTTAAAAACTAACCATATATAACATTTAAAATTATAAATTTAAATATAAATTACTGTAAATAAAATAAACAAATAAAATAAAAACGAAACGTAAAAGGAACACTGCCTCTAGACGGATGACATCCTTCAACGGATGTCAACATCCGTTGAAGGCAAAACGGATGTCGACATCCGTTTTGCCTTAAACGGATGTCGACATCCGTTTTGCCTTAAACGGATGTCGACATCCGTTTTGCCTTAAACGGATGTTGACATCCGTTGAAGGATGTCATCCGTCCATAGGCAGTGTTCCTTTTACGTTTCGTTTTTATTTTACTACGTTTTGCGGCTCATGCAAGGATTATAGGCTTGGATATTAAAAGGATTATTGGAAGTATGGGAAGGATTTAGGGTTTAGGATTATTGGAAGGATTATGACTACGTACCTGGAGAGGAACCACGACAAGGACACTACACCATAAACGCACTGCACCACGTACTGCACCGAGAACAAGAAGAAGATTGTTTGATAATTCTTTTCACGATCACCAAGCTTTGTAGAAAAATATTTTACTCATACAAGAAACTACGTAGGTTATCAGTGAAATATGTTATAAATGAATAAAATTAAAAAACAACAATTTTAAAAATAAAATTTTACTAAGGGGCAAAATAGTAAAGGAAAGGTGGAGGAAGGGGCAAAATAGTAAAGGGGAGGTGGAGGAAGAGGTGTGGGGGTGGAGGGAGCAACACCCTCTTATAAAAATATCATTGAAAATCACACATATAAACACATTGATAAATAAAAATAAAAATAAAAGTACCACATTAAAATTTAATGTGATTTGACACTTTCAAAATTTTATTAATTATTCAACATGTAATTTTTTTAATAAAAATTACAAATCATCCTACAATTGTTTTAACAAAAATTACAAAATTTTCTTATGTAATTTTTTAGACAAAATTGTAAATTCTTGAATGACATGCAATTATCCAAATCCCTCTCATTAATGCCAACATATGTTATGTAAATTTCAAATTATTTATCCTAAATATCCATTCACATATATCAATTTATATTTAGATTTAATTAACTATTAGAAAAAGTTAATTATGAGATTTTCTTTTTTGTATTTTATAACTCATTTTTGTTTTTTCATCATATCACATTATCTATTGAGTTTTACTTTTTTTTCTCATCTCTCACGTAATTCTATAAAATTCATACAAAAATATTATTAAAAATTATATAATAAGAAAATAATATCTTCTAACACAAACACATACATAAATAAAAGCATAACAGATTAAATGTGATTTGACATTTCAAAGACTTTCTGATCAACAGACAACAAATCTTCTCATACAGGTTTTTCTAGATAAAATTACAAATTTTCTAATAATAACAATTATTTAAATTTCTCATATACTTAATAGATTGTAGTAACAATTCTCAAATTAAATTTTCATTTTTATTATTGTAGTTTTCTATTATCACTTAAACACTAACAAATTATAAAATACTAAAGTACGCTTTAATTTCTTAAAAATGATTATTAATGTTATGTGGATTTCAATTCATCTATATTAAATATTCATCCATATATATAAATTTATATTTAAATTTACTTAACTCTTAGAAAAGCTAATTAGATTTTCTAATATTTTATCTTTGTCATGTGGAATTAAACTCTAACAATAGCATGAGGAGAACACTAATGGATAACATTATATGAATTTAATAAAGTTTAGGTATAAAGACAAAATAGAAAATATATTTAATGAATAAACATGATTATCCCTTAATTAATATGTTAGGTAATATGATATAATTGGTTGAATTCTTGTATGGAGGCAATACTATTCAACTTTGTAGACTGATGAAGGAAGAAAGAAGGACCTGTTCATTGAATGATGGTTAATAAGCAAAAAGTTAGTCTTTGAAATGTGCTTAATGAGAAACTTCCTTTTGTTAATTTTGAAGTGTTAAAATATTTAGTTTTCACACAGTTTAATTGAGGGTGGCTATGACATGGTTTATTTATTTATTTATTTATTTATTTATTTATTTATTTGCATGAAGATATTTTAAAAATTAAAATAAAGTGGCTCGTGATGTGTACGAAAGGTTCAAAATCAATCTCCTTAGTCAATTTTTAATTGGTTGAATAAGCAGAAGAAAACAAATAACTGAGTCCAGGTCAAGTGCTTCTTCAGCTTTCAGCCCACTGTTTAGCTATTCAAACACAAAACTAAGGAACTCTCACCAATTTCTTACGTCTAACAAAATATTATTTTATAAATTTTTTATGACTTTAAATATTCTTAAGTGAGTTTTTAATAAAATATTTTGGTTTATTCAACATTCAATTTTTTCTTATACTTTTTAATATATAACAATTTTCATTTTTTTCGGTAAGAATTGTTACATGGAATATAGCTAAAATCAAATCATAGTACATATTAATTTGTAAGTTTAGATTATACTTAAGCTTGTTCTTTAATCTCTGATGTGAGAATTATAAATTAGTATTTGTTTTAATTAAATTCATTATATATTAATTTGTAAGATTAGATTAGACTTAAGCTTGTTCTTTAATCTCTGATGTGAGAATTATAAATTAGTATTTGTTTTGATTAAATTTATTGGTGTTGATTTGTGTTTCATCGAATCGTTAAATGTATTAATATGTAATTTTATATTAACTAAAGATAAATTTAATTTATAATATTATTTTACTTAATTTTATTTTATTTAAAAATGCGATATTTTGTAATGAATGGTGAAAGAGATATTTATAAAGATATTTTTTTGGTATCATCTTAATTACTTTTTTATGTAAGACTAAGTATAGCTTTTTTTTTCAGAGTTATAACTTTTAATGGGATACACAATTTTCTTCTTCTGAATTTTAACTTTCTTAAAAAGTGATTGTTCAACGGTGGTTTGACTATTATTATCTCAAAAGATAATTCAATAAAGTAAAATAATTCATTGAAATTTATTTTATCTTTTAACACAATTAATAAGAATTTTCACCAAAATACGACCAGTAAAAATATCAAATTTCAAAATAAATTTATTAAACTTCATAGTTACATGTGACCTTGATGATTACCATTTGTAATTTGATAAATACTTGAAATATATTTAATATCTTTTATAAAATAAAAAATAAAAATCTCTTATACATGCTTTTATCATCTAATAAATCATATTAATCGATTGTGTGAATTTTAACATAGTTTAAACTTAGCCTCAACCAGTATATCCTATAGTATCTGTAACATCCCAAAATACAGTAATCACTATAATTCAGAATTAATTACAATTAACAGTAATCATAAACAGTCTTTGCATTAAAACAGAAATAAAAGCCTACTGGCTAATATTTACAGTAGCTGCTCCAAAATAAAACAGCAATTTACAGTACAACTTAAAATGTTCAGAATTCATCTAATTTACTAAAACCAGTACTGATTTACATGTCTGCATAATTATATACAGTATACCAAAATACAGTACAGCACTTTACAGTGTTCATAAACTAATCAAAATATAAAACAGTTCTGGATAAAACGCGTCTGCAGTACTGTACACAGAACTGTTAAAATACAGTACAGAAAATAACTAACAGCTACTATGGATCTAATCCTACTGCTCCGATTTAACTTCCACTTCTACCAAGTTGGCATCCTCCAAATTTTCTTCTTCCAGCATTGTTTCAAGGGATGCACCACCATCTGCTCACATCCACAACGGATGATCATTGCATTTGACAAGACGGAAGTACATGGACAATAGACAACACAATGGAAAACGCAAGGGTAAGCTTATAATATTTAATTTATACAATTAACACATACGTTCACATATCAATTCAAACGTGCAGCACATAAATTATCAATTCGCAATCATAAAATAAATATAAAAGACAGACTGTCCGGACTGTATGAACCATGTAGTTACAAGCGTCCTTGCACCCGAGTGATGTAGTAACTGGATAACATTAAACAGCTGCCACTCGAGGTTAGTCCCTCGCCCATATCTAAGCGATGAACGAAGAACCTCCTGCCATTCCCACGCATGACTACCCCCTTCTACGTGAAGATGAGTATCACGGAATATCAGGACGGACAGCGAGTCCTAACTTATCCAGGTTCATACTTTACCATTCAATATTTCACATTCAACACATCAGAGACGTTCCTCCTTGGAACGCTCTTTAATATCCACTTCCAATAATTTCTTCAAAATATATCATTCGTTCATAATAACCAGTTCTCTTTATTCCCTTTCTCATTCTGTGTTTCATTCCCTTAACATTTTACAACATTCATTCTTTGATCAAATAAAACGAAAGTATTACAGTACTTTTGACCACGCGTTTCTGAATAAAAGAAACGAACCGTGTACTCACTTAATACGTTTCAATACTTAATAATTTGAAAATACTGATCTTTTAAAGAGGTGGATGATACTTAGAAAGATTTTGAGTGTACAGAGTTCAGGTAGAATCCAAAGGATAAAACCAGTAAGAAAATGTTTAGATAAACAACCAATATAATTGAATTTCAGAAAAACAGCACTGCCAGTCAAAGAACGAACGTTCAGAATTTCAATTTGGACGAACATCAATTACGTTCGCTCAGAACTCAATAATAAGGACGAGCGTTCAGTTAGAAACCGAACCCTGCTGTGGACGAACGCTAGGTCAATGACCAAGCACGAATCAGCACTAACGCTGGTTATAACCCAAGCGCTTTATAGGACGAGCGTTTCGGTATAGGACCGAACGCCAACTTTGGACGAACGTTCAGTATAAGGACGAACGCTCTCTAGAACTAACGTTCGACATAAGGTCGAACAACAATAAGGACGAACGCTCGACATGAGGCCGAACGTCATTGAGGACGAACGCTCGACTTAAGACCGAACGTCACTTATTTATAAAGTTTTAAATATTGATCTATACTGAGCAGAACGAACGCTCATTCACTCAATTGGGGGACGCTCGTTCTCGAGCAGAATTCATTCCAAATGAATGAATTCCAATCTAAGTCATGTTAACCAAAAACCGAACGGTCTAAGACCGTACAGTGACGAACGACCTTTTAGCAACAGAGAATGATCAGAAAATTTAGATTTTTCACACTTAGCAGAATTTTTCCAGATTTCCATTTTCCAACTTTATACTTCCATTTCAGGTTTAATTCCCTTCAAACATCATCATCATGCAGATTTCAACATTTAAAATCATTCCAACCACACAATAGCCATTCTCCATTCATCCATAATCAACTCAACATGCATTTAAATCAAATTCAACATCAAATATAATTCATACAAGCCGTATCAGTTCATGACAGATTCATCCAAACCAGAATGCATATCAGATATCAGTGATCATTTCTAACAACTCAACTTCATATTTTTCACACATGCAAAACAAACCAGAAATCATATTCCATATCAGTAAACGTTTCTAAATACTCAAACATCATGCTTTCCATATATGCATCTCAGATCATAAATCAAACAGTATAAATTAAACATATAAACTTCCCTTACCCGGATTGAAATTCAAACTTGTCCTAGGTGTAGAAATGGCTTTGTCCAACACTTTTTTTTTTTCTTATGATCTTGACTCTTCCGAACTAGAATCTAACCAAATTTTACAGAACACTCAGTATACCAGTTTGCATGCAACTAAAAATCCTATTTTCCAGGAACCTAAAGGATGAACTACCGCGAAGAGACTTACCAGGTTGGATTTAATTTCTGTTCGGTCCAAAATGAAGATCAAGGCTGGACGAACTCTCCTATGGTGCTGAAATCGTGATTGGAGAAGAGATATAAGTTTTTACAGTAAAAAGGAAGTTCACTGTTTCAAGAGAGAAGTTGGAGAATATGAAAGGGTGAGTTTCAGAGGTTGAAGATGAGTTCGTGTAAGTGAAAGTGTTTTTTCGAAAAGTCTGATTTTGTTAAACTAACGTTAAAATTTGAGAACTACTCACATGTAGCCACATGCACACCAACTCTGATTTCAGAAACTTCCAACATGACAAGTGGCATGCTTGCATGCAGACTTTAGTGCGTTTTAATGAAATCAGAGAATGATGGGCGTGGTGTTTTGTGCACGTCAGAGGGAATGGGATCAGTCTAGGGAGTGGTTTTAAATGGCTGGGAATGAGGTGGCAAGCATTAAGGGTGAGATATCAGGATTAACTTAAGCTAATTATTAAGGGTCTCACATTCTCCCTAACTACAAAAATTTTCGTCCTCGAAAATTTAGAACTTACCCGTGAATAGGCGTGGATATAAATTCCTCATTGCACTCTCCACTTCCCACGTTGAATCTCCAGTCTTTTCGTCCCATACAATCTTTACCAAACGGATGTCTTTTCCTTTATGCAGCTTAGCACGTTCATCTTCAATGCGAACTGGTTGCAGTTCCAACGTTCTATCTGGACGCAGTTGAATGTTTTCCAGTTCCAATACATGAGAAGGATTAGATATGTATCTCCTAAGCTGAGACACATGGAAGACTGGATGCAGATTTGATAATTGAGGAGGCAACGCAAGTTCATAGGCTACTGGTCCAATCTTCCTTAAAATTTGATACGGCCCTATGAACTTAGGAGACAGCTTCTTTGGACGAACAACTCTTCCCACTCCAGTGATTGGATTCAGTCTTAGAAACACATGATCACCTGTAGCGAATTCCAGTGGTCTTCTCCTCCTATCAGCATAGGATTTCTGCCTGCTCAAAGACGTTTTCAACCTGTCTTGAATCAACTTAACCTTATCGGTTGTTTGCTGGATGAGCTCAGGTCCAGTTAGCACGTTCTCTCCCTCTTGAAACCAGCAAAGTGGTGTTCGGCATTTCCTCCCATAGAGAGCTTCAAACGGCGCCATCCCAATGCTAGCTTGAAAGCTGTTGTTATATGTGAATTCCACAAGAGGCAGCACCTCATCCCATGCGCCTAAGTGATCTAGGACGCACGTCCTCAGTAGGTCTTCTAGCGTCTGGATTGTACGTTCAGATTGGCCATCCGTTTGAGGATGATATGCTGAACTCATCTGCAGCTTGCTCCCCAACTCGGCTTGTAATGATTGCCAAAAACGAGATGTGAATCTCGTGTCTCGGTCAGAAACTATGCTTGAAGGCACTCCATGTAGACGAACAATCTCATTAATATACAACTTGGCCAAATTGGTCATGGACATCTTCAGATTCACTGCCAAGAAGTGTGCGCTCTTTGTCAACCTATCCACAATCACCCAAATTGAGTCATGGTTCCTAACTGTCCGTGGTAGATGGGTCACAAAATCCATGGAAATGCTGTCCCACTTCCATTCAGGAATTTCCAGTGGTTGAAGCAGACCTCCTGGACGTTGGTGTTCAGCCTTGGCACGTTGGCAAGTCAAGCAAGATGCTACAAATCGTGCAACATCACTCTTCATTCCAGGCCACCAGAACGAACGCCTAAGATCTTGGTACATCTTAGTCATACCGGGATGTATGCTAAGACGGCTATGATGTGCTTCCTCCAGTATAATCCGCTTCAGCTCTCCATCATTGGGAATGCACGTTCTACCAAGGTAACGTAACATACCATCCGTTCCAGCATTAAATTCTTTAGCCTTGTCTGTACCAAGTGCATCAAAGATTTTCACCAAGTCTTCATCTTCACGTTGCTTCGTCCATATACGATCAAACACATTGCTTGATATCCTAAGGTTGCAGCACTTGATGCTGTTCGGTTCTAACTCATACTGCAACCTTAGATCTCTGAAACTCTCCACTAAGTGCAGCTCCTTCACCATCATTAACGAGACATGCACTGCCTTCCTGCTTAATGCGTCTGCCACTACGTTTGCTTTACCAGGATGATAAAGCAACTCAAAATCATAATCTTTTAGGAATTCCAGCCAACGCCTCTGCCTCATGTTCAACTCCTTCTGGTCAAATAAATATTTGAGGCTCTTGTGATCACTGAAGACTTGGAAAGTGGATCCGTATAGATAATGCCTCCAAATCTTCAATGCAAACACAACTGCTGCCAGCTCCAAATCATGCGTTGGATAATTCTTCTCATGTATCTTCAATTGCCGAGAAGCATACGCCACTGCCTTCTTCTCTTGCATGAGAACGCACCCCAAACCTTGGTGAGATGCATCACAGTAAACTTCAAACGGTTTGGCAGTGTCCGGAATCACTAAAACTGGAGCGCTTGTCAACTTATTCTTCAGCTCTTGGAAGCGTTCTTCACACAAATCCGTCCAAGCAAAAGGGTGATCTTTCCTTGTAAGCTGCGTCAACGGTGCTACTATCTTGGAAAACCCTTCAATGAAACGCCTATAGTAGCCCGCAAGACCAACAAAACTCCTCACTTCCGTGATTGAACGAGGACTTTTCCATTCCAACACTGCACGCACCTTAGCTGGATCCACTGAAATACCTCCAGCCGAGACCACATGTCCCAAAAACTGCACCTCCTTCATCCAGAATTCACACTTGGACAGTTTGGCATACAATTCCTTCTCACGTAACACTCCAAGTACCAGTCTAAGATGTGTCTCATGCTCCTCTTCGGTCTTGGAATAGATGAGAATATCATCTATGAATACAACTACGAACTCGTCCAAATAGGGCCTGAAGATGCGATTCATGTACTCCATAAACACGGCTGGAGCGTTCGTCACTCCAAATGGCATCACCACATATTCATAATGTCCATACCGTGACCTGAACGCTGTCTTATGGATGTCTTCATCTTTAACTCTGATTTGATGATAACCGGATCTCAAATCAATCTTTGAGAACACTGCAGCTCCATGCAGTTGATCTAGCAAATCATCTATCCTTGGTAAAGGGTATTTATTCTTGATGGTCAGCTTGTTTAATTGCCTGTAATCTATGCACAACCGAGAGCTGCCATCCTTCTTCTTCACTAAGAGTACAGGCGCTCCCCATGGTGACACACTCGGTCTAATGAATTGTTTCTCCATAAGCTCCTCAATCTGCTTCTTGAGTTCAACCAATTCCGCAGGTGCCATCCGGTATGGCTGAACGGATATAGGGGCTGCCGTTGTCACCAAATCAATGGTGAATTCAACTTCTCTAACAGGAGGCAACCCTGGTATCTCATCTGGAAAAACGTCCATAAATTCCTCCACAACTGACGTTCTCTCTCGACTGCCAATAGCGGACGTTCGTTCATGTCTCAAATCTCCAAGCTCTTGGTCTTCATGCGTCATGATGAGAAAACAGCTTGCACCTTCCATTATATCTTCCTTCAACTGGCCAAGCGTTACTGTTAACTCTTCTTCTTCATCATTAGGAAACACCAATTCCTTGTTACCACAATCTATAAGAATGTGATTGGTGGTCAACCAATCCATCCCTAGAATCACCTCCAACCCTTGGAGAGGTAAGCAAATTAAATTCACCTTGTAACTACGTCCCTCAACCACAATAGGACATCTAATGCATACAGTAGACGTCCTAATCTCTCCAGCTGCCGGGGTAGAAACCACCAGGTCGAACTGCATATTCCTCTCCACTAATCCCAATTTCTCAACACACGCCTTCGAGATGAAGGAGTGAGTCGCCCCCGAATCAAACAACACATGACAGGATACTCCACACAGCAAGCATTCACTGGTTATAAGGTTACCTGAGTTAGCTGCTTCCGCCCCAGTTATTGCATACACACGACCCGCTGCTTGTGCTCTACCACCTCTCGGTTGATTCCTTCCAGCAACAGGTGGTCTCGTCACTGCCCGTCCACTCATATTACACTCGTTATTTGAGTGTCCGTTCCTTCCACAAAGACTGCAGTACTTTCCTCCAGCTAGTTGAGGGCATGCATTTCTATAGTGTGGTCCTCCACACCGGTAACAAATAACGTTCCCTTGTACAGGCTGTCCAACAGGAACGATCGCTTGTGATCCGCTTGTATTAGCTGGTTGGTTTGGACGAGCGTAAGGTAATCTTCTTTGAACAGAACCTCCTCTGGACACTATTGGTCCCCTACTCACTTGTTGCTGTTTCTTATGTCGTTCAGCCTCTGCCATGTTCTTCTCCAACACCTTAGCCCTCTCAACCATGGCAGGAAATGTCCTTATGCACAAGCTTGAAATCATGACTTTCAAGTCACTCCTTAGGCCGTTCTCAAACTTCCTACACTGCCACTCCTCGTTGGTGGCCATCGTATAAAACCGAACAAGGTGCTTGAACTTGTTGGTATATTCTGAAACTGTCATCCCACCTTGAACCAGTTGTAAAAACTCCACTTCCTTCGCAAACCGTACGCTGTCAGGGAAATACTCCTCGTAAAACTTACTACGAAATACTTCCCAAGTGACAGGACGTTGAGCTTCTACCAGAATAGCTCTTGTGCTCGCCCACCAATGGCTTGCTTCCCCAGTCAACAAATATTCTGTGTAAGACAACCTGTTCTCGTCCGGACACCTCTTTGCGTTGAAGATTCTCTCCATGTCCCCTAACCATTGGTCTGCCTCATCAGGGAGGCCCTTTCCATTGAATTTAGATGGATGGTGTTGGAGAAAACTCTCCAAACTCCATTCGGCATTTGGTTGGGCAGCGTTTGAAGAAGATGCTCCAGGCGCACCTCTAGTTGCAGCCAGTATCTCCATCAATTGTCTTTGCGTGTTTTCAGAATTAACACGCGAAGCCTCCAAACCTTGCATAGCAGCTTGGTTTTGCTGCATCAAGGTAGCATTCTGCTCCAGTAACGTGGTATTCTGTTGATGCAGTCTTTCCACCACGGTTTCCAACAATCTAGTGTTGCTGGACGTCTCGGACTCATTCGGTTGAGGAGGAGGAGGCAATCTAGGTGCCATTTGTTCTCTGGATACAGAGAAAACAAACTAACGTTAGTTATGTTCAAGAGTTAAAATAAAGTAACTCATTAAACATACAATAAGCACACAGCAAAACACAGTGCACTCATAACCCTACAGTGTCCTTTAACAAGAACAAAACTGCTCTGATACCAATAAATGTAACATCCCAAAATACAGTAATCACTATAATTCAGAATTAATTACAATTAACAGTAATCATAAACAGTCTTTGCATTAAAACAGAAATAAAAGCCTACTGGCTAATATTTACAGTAGCTGCTCCAAAATAAAACAGCAATTTACAGTACAACTTAAAATGTTCAGAATTCATCTAATTTACTAAAACCAGTACTGATTTACATGTCTGCATAATTATATACAGTATACCAAAATACAGTACAGCACTTTACAGTGTTCATAAACTAATCAAAATATAAAACAGTTCTGGATAAAACGCGTCTGCAGTACTGTACACAGAACTGTTAAAATACAGTACAGAAAATAACTAACAGCTACTATGGATCTAATCCCTACTGCTCCGATTTAACTTCCACTTCTACCAAGTTGGCATCCTCCAAATTTTCTTCTTCCAGCATTGTTTCAAGGGATGCACCACCATCTGCTCACATCCACAACGGATGATCATTGCATTTGACAAGACGGAAGTACATGGACAATAGACAACACAATGGAAAACGCAAGGGTAAGCTTATAATATTTAATTTATACAATTAACACATACGTTCACATATCAATTCAAACGTGCAGCACATAAATTATCAATTCGCAATCATAAAATAAATATAAAAGACAGACTGTCCGGACTGTATGAACCATGTAGTTACAAGCGTCCTTGCACCCGAGTGATGTAGTAACTGGATAACATTAAACAGCTGCCACTCGAGGTTAGTCCCTCGCCCATATCTAAGCGATGAACGAAGAACCTCCTGCCATTCCCACGCATGACTACCCCCTTCTACGTGAAGATGAGTATCACGGAATATCAGGACGGACAGCGAGTCCTAACTTATCCAGGTTCATACTTTACCATTCAATATTTCACATTCAACACATCAGAGACGTTCCTCCTTGGAACGCTCTTTAATATCCACTTCCAATAATTTCTTCAAAATATATCATTCGTTCATAATAACCAGTTCTCTTTATTCCCTTTCTCATTCTGTGTTTCATTCCCTTAACATTTTACAACATTCATTCTTTGATCAAATAAAACGAAAGTATTACAGTACTTTTGACCACGCGTTTCTGAATAAAAGAAACGAACCGTGTACTCACTTAATACGTTTCAATACTTAATAATTTGAAAATACTGATCTTTTAAAGAGGTGGATGATACTTAGAAAGATTTTGAGTGTACAGAGTTCAGGTAGAATCCAAAGGATAAAACCAGTAAGAAAATGTTTAGATAAACAACCAATATAATTGAATTTCAGAAAAACAGCACTGCCAGTCAAAGAACGAACGTTCAGAATTTCAATTTGGACGAACATCAATTACGTTCGCTCAGAACTCAATAATAAGGACGAGCGTTCAGTTAGAAACCGAACCCTGCTGTGGACGAACGCTAGGTCAATGACCAAGCACGAATCAGCACTAACGCTGGTTATAACCCAAGCGCTTTATAGGACGAGCGTTTCGGTATAGGACCGAACGCCAACTTTGGACGAACGTTCAGTATAAGGACGAACGCTCTCTAGAACTAACGTTCGACATAAGGTCGAACAACAATAAGGACGAACGCTCGACATGAGGCCGAACGTCATTGAGGACGAACGCTCGACTTAAGACCGAACGTCACTTATTTATAAAGTTTTAAATATTGATCTATACTGAGCAGAACGAACGCTCATTCACTCAATTGGGGGACGCTCGTTCTCGAGCAGAATTCATTCCAAATGAATGAATTCCAATCTAAGTCATGTTAACCAAAAACCGAACGGTCTAAGACCGTACAGTGACGAACGACCTTTTAGCAACAGAGAATGATCAGAAAATTTAGATTTTTCACACTTAGCAGAATTTTTCCAGATTTCCATTTTCCAACTTTATACTTCCATTTCAGGTTTAATTCCCTTCAA
Organism: Vigna umbellata; assembly: GCF_029865625.1. Lineage (NCBI taxonomy): Eukaryota > Viridiplantae > Streptophyta > Magnoliopsida > Fabales > Fabaceae > Vigna > Vigna umbellata. The sequence continues at coordinate 44,703,742 of NC_142167.1, read as the reverse complement.
ACATCATCATCATGCAGATTTCAACATTTAAAATCATTCCAACCACACAATAGCCATTCTCCATTCATCCATAATCAACTCAACATGCATTTAAATCAAATTCAACATCAAATATAATTCATACAAGCCGTATCAGTTCATGACAGATTCATCCAAACCAGAATGCATATCAGATATCAGTGATCATTTCTAACAACTCAACTTCATATTTTTCACACATGCAAAACAAACCAGAAATCATATTCCATATCAGTAAACGTTTCTAAATACTCAAACATCATGCTTTCCATATATGCATCTCAGATCATAAATCAAACAGTATAAATTAAACATATAAACTTCCCTTACCCGGATTGAAATTCAAACTTGTCCTAGGTGTAGAAATGGCTTTGTCCAACACTTTTTTTTCTTATGATCTTGACTCTTCCGAACTAGAATCTAACCAAATTTTACAGAACACTCAGTATACCAGTTTGCATGCAACTAAAAATCCTATTTTCCAGGAACCTAAAGGATGAACTACCGCGAAGAGACTTACCAGGTTGGATTTAATTTCTGTTCGGTCCAAAATGAAGATCAAGGCTGGACGAACTCTCCTATGGTGCTGAAATCGTGATTGGAGAAGAGATATAAGTTTTTACAGTAAAAAGGAAGTTCACTGTTTCAAGAGAGAAGTTGGAGAATATGAAAGGGTGAGTTTCAGAGGTTGAAGATGAGTTCGTGTAAGTGAAAGTGTTTTTTCGAAAAGTCTGATTTTGTTAAACTAACGTTAAAATTTGAGAACTACTCACATGTAGCCACATGCACACCAACTCTGATTTCAGAAACTTCCAACATGACAAGTGGCATGCTTGCATGCAGACTTTAGTGCGTTTTAATGAAATCAGAGAATGATGGGCGTGGTGTTTTGTGCACGTCAGAGGGAATGGGATCAGTCTAGGGAGTGGTTTTAAATGGCTGGGAATGAGGTGGCAAGCATTAAGGGTGAGATATCAGGATTAACTTAAGCTAATTATTAAGGGTCTCACAGTATCATATCACATCTTACATAATATTATAAATATATATATTTATTTTGTTTTGTAAAATTTATTTTGTGGTAGGACCATAATTAAAAGTGATGGAGTTTGCATTAAAAGAAACTATGTTTTCACTGGTGTGAATAATAATAAGCTGCAACTTTCTTCCTTTTTAATTGAATTAAAATGCATTCAAATGAAAAGTCAAAGGAGTTCTAAAGCCTCCAGCTAGCATCAATCCACAACCACAAAATTATCCTTTTGATCTTCTGATAAAAAGTCAAAAATTCCACAGCTACTAATTACGAACAAGGACTATTAATTAATTAATTAATTAATTAATTAATTAATTAATTAATTAATTATAGAGTTAATAGGAATAGTAATGTAAACAGTGGTCAAACCTTGACTCACCAATTTTTTACTTTTGTGTTTGTAATTAGTATATACTTTTTTAGTGCACACAAATCTCGTGCTGGTTTGGCTAGTTGGTGTGTGAAAGATTTGATATTTAGGGAAATTGAATGCGAAAAAGCCCCCTTTGATAAAAAGACAAATAAGGTTGTTGAATTGGTAAGACCTAGACTATGATTTCTTTGTAATTGGAGAAATCTACAACATCAACAACAACATCGTTGCCATCGCCGCAAGCAATGTAAGAAGGAAAATGGCTTCTCAAAACCAGGATCGTATGACTCATCATGTACGACAAAATATTTGGATCAAATTGTGTATTTCTATACGTATTGTATAAAATGGATAATAGAGGTAATTATACCCATTTTCATTCTTCATTAAAACAATTCATTTTTATATCCAATGTTTAATGAGTAAGAGTGTTTTATTTCATCTCTACTTTTTTTTTTCTTTGTCTAATATGCACATACGTAGCCCAAGTTTTATAACACATTTCTTTATAAAACAAAAGAAATAAAATATTATAAAGATTTTAATGTAGAATAACAACGTACCCTTTATTAATTTCAAATAATAGATGGAAGGAATTCGAAGTGTATATATTTTAAAATAATAATAAATAAATTAAAGATGTTTTTAATGATTTAAGATAAGAATAATGGAGATGCACAATAGCATTTATAAAAATATTTCAATATGTCTTATTATGTATTGGATATATATATATATATATATATATATATATATATATATATATATATATATATATATATATATATTATTTAAATTATGTAGTTATACACAACATAATTATAGGAGTTTTAATAGTCGAATTATAAGAATTTGGTTATTTTAATTATTGAAGATTAACTGCTAATTAATTAGAAGAAGCAAATTGTAATGGAGTGGTAGGATTCAGAGATCAGACATACAAGTCTGAAGTAGGAAAGGTAGATAGGTTGATTGTGGGGGTTGATGTGTTGGATGAAGGAAATGATAATCTTAAAGGTTGTAGGTTAGACAAAGGTTCCGAGTCAAGGTTGCGTCATGGATGAACGAGGGAGGATGTATGTCATAAAGTGAAATTGTGATAAGTAGAGATAAAGGAGGAAGATATATGGACAAAAGGAAATTGTTTCATAGAAAATGACATTTGTGATTAAGGGTATAGCCTAAGAAAACACACAAATTCGATCATGATTATAGTTTGTTATGTTGGATACAAACAAAGTCTCACATCAGATAAAATAAGAGATGGACATGAGTTTATATACATATAAGATATCTCCATTGATAATAGACCTTCTGGATTGGTACCAAAAGCAAATCCGTGAGGGCTTGATCCAAAGCGGACAATATCTTACCAGTATGAAATTCTTGGCAGTAACGTGTCCAACTTTTTCTCTCTCTTCCTTATTAATGGTTTTCAATTTCATTTTTTTTGTTGGTAGAAAATTTGGCTAATTAATTATTGATTAGAGATAAGCAATTAGCTACAATAATAGTGGAAAAATTGAAGAACATGAAAGTTAATATAATAAAAAAAAATTAGTGGATTTGATTGTTAGAAAAAAGAAAAAAATGAAATTGGAAACTATTAAAATGGAAGAGAGAGAAAAAGTTGGACACAACAGAGGAGAGAGGAGAAAATATACTTTTTCATTCGCCACGTCAACATGGAGTTAACGTCGTTGTTGCCAACTTAACGGATACGACTTCATTTATACAATTTTTACAACTTTGGGATCCAATCTATGCACTTTTAAAATCGGGTACTAAACTGAAAAAACCACTTAACATAGGGACCAAGTAAACAATTAAGCCTAATCCAAAAATAGAACATAATAGTCATGACTAAAGGAACTTACACAGGTGAAGTCTAAAGACCACTGTGTAAAATATCAAAAAGGTATCAAAATAACATTATTAGATGACACAAAAGGAAATTTAACATGTTTGCCAAGCACACGTGAATCACACAATTTATGAATTGAAATGTTCAGAGGTAATGAACTTCTTCGTATGAAGAGACTGTAAAACAAAAGAACTAGGATGGTTAAGACGATTGTGCCAAACACCGAAAGCTATACCAGCAAAATGAGTGGAATTGGTGATTGGATAGAGGTCGCCTATACTATCACATCTCAGAAGAGGGATCCCCATCTTAAAATCAACAACAAAGAAGCCAAAAAGGTTAAAGGAAACACAAATGTTATTATCAGTAATGAGTTGTTACACAAAAATAAATTTTTTTATAATATACAGTATGTGAAAAGCGTGGTTAAGGTTGAGAGGTTTATGGTGATTTGATGTACGAAGAATTGTGAGACCATAACCTTGAATTTGAATACCTCGACCACTACCAACAATTAGTGTCTGATTTAAATGACTCAAATTTGAATAAGACGTGAGATTACCTTGTGTCATTGAGTGAGACGAGGCTCTAGTGTCTATGTACCACGTGGTGTCAAGAGGTGTTAAGGACATGGTGTACATAGCAGTAGCAATGTCAGAAGGTACTAGGGAAGTTATGGCGGTGTGGGCCTGAAGATGTTAACCTATAATGTCAGCTTGCTTCGAAGGTCCTTTGGGGCGAGTCCACTATGATGTGGGATAAGGACAATGAAGCACACCTTAAGGAGGTGGAGTCCAACCTCATGGATTCCAAGGAACAATCTAAGGTGGCTATCGTGTTAGAGAAAGAGCTACAACAAGAGAAACAGATGAACCAAATAAACCATTTGAGTATGATCCATTATGCTGATTAGTCCACAAAAGTGACCCTGAGTTTGACTACATGTTATTGTATGTAGGCAACATGATGATAACATCTCAAGATGATGTTGAGATAAAAGAAAGTCAAAGTGAATTTGATTTAAGGATACTAACACAATTGAAAATATTTTGGGATATAGATCAAGAAGGATTAGATTGGGAAGAAATTATATTTGTGTTAAAGGTAGTAAATCCAAAAGGTGTTGAGACATTTTGGGATAGAAGGTGCTAAAGTCATGAACATACTTCTAATATCATCTATCAGTCTTTATGAGCTTAATTATACTCAAATTAATAAGAGAAGAATTACATGTCTCTTGCTACTTATATTAGTGTAAATGGGATGTCTAATGTATGAGATAATGTACACTAGACTAAACCATACTCAAGCAATCAGTCTAATGACTAGATACGAGAGCAACCTTGGTACAGAGTATTGAAAGATAATATGAAGTGGATCATTAAGTACCTTAATAAAATTAAGGACATTAGAATTATCTTCAAAGATTATTCATATAGTACTTTAGGTTATTCTATTCTGACCGTGAGTTATGTTTGGACTTGTTGAACATACATTGTTAATATTAATTAGGTGAAAGAATTTGCACTACTACAAAATGAAGTTTTGTAAATTTTGTTATATTGAATCTTTTTCTGATTGATAGACAATTTAATAGTTGACATATAAATAGTTGACATATAAATAGTTTGATCTAAACTTTTTAATGATCATTAATTACTATTTACATTTTAGTTACTTAGTTTGAATTTTATTGGTATGTACAACTAACTTGTAACTATTTTTGTGCTTCCTTTATAAAGTGTATTATATCCATCTTTTAAGTGATGTAAACTAAAACATTACGCAATGGATGACCTTCTATTCAGTTTTAACGTTGTATTTGTTCTTTATCTTCATTTAGTATAATTTGTAATTCACTTTGAATAATTGTTCTTTTTTTCTTTACTAAATTCAAGACTACAATTATGGCATTAAATAAACCTAAGATTTTATATTTATTGAATAGAAACTTAGAGTTATCAAATAAGGAAACTCAATATTTATAGTTATCAATTAAAGCAGCTTAATATAAATAGATAAAGTTGAAAAGTCATTTAATATACATGGTTTTATCTAAATTTTTAAAGCTAGTTATGTTCAAGTTGACTTGTTATAGGATCCAAATGACCTTTTTTTTTCTTCTATCTATGCTATATAAACTTAATGAATAAGGATTTAAAACTAAACAGACTCGATAGTTTTTGAACTGACAATTTTATCAAATTATTTCAAACTAAATTAAGCTTATTCCCTTTAAACCACAATTAAATCAATTCATTCCGTAATAATATTGGACCAAACTAAACATAAACTATTATAGAATTTACAAATTTTACATAACGAAATTTTACATAAAAATTTACAAGTATTTCATACAAAAAAAATTGCACTATAAAATTCCTAAATATTTCCTGAAAGATACATTTTATATTAAAAACCAAATGAATTTCATGTTAAAATATTTAAAAATATATATATATATATGCAAGAAATTTTGCTAAAATATTTTCGTAAAAATATTTGTAAGTATTAAGCATTCTTCTAGTAGTATATTTTTCTGCGGAAAAATATCCATAAGAAAACTGCATATAAATATACTGTAGATTTCTTGTCAATTTTAAGATATTATAACGTTTATTTGCTTATTTCTTTTTCCAAGAAAATATTCATGAATGCAACTTATTCGCATTTTTTAATCCACAAAATAAAATAAAATAAATAAATAAGTAATAAGTAAAACTACAGTAAATTTGGCAAGCAAAACATTTTTTTCAAAAAGCAAAAAGAATAATAATTTATTGAAAATTAATATTCATAGCTAAATCTATAGGTATTTCCCGGGTAAAAAAATTCTAAAATAAATTGGCAAGAAATATGCAATTTTTTTTAGTAGTGTCTTTATCTGAGAGTTTTTCAACTATCAAAGTTCAACCCTTTTTATCTTACATACTCAAATGACCCTACTTTTTGAATTATTTTTATTATAATTTTTTAAAAAAGTAAACTTTACCAATTCTTGAATCTTGAATATTACTGACCATAATGAGTGTAGTCATATTCTTTGTTTCACATTAAACTGTCTTCTTTACACTCATAATAGATTCCTCCCAAATTGTCGGAATACTGATTCAGTGTAACAGTATCTTCAAAATTCTTCATTGAGTTGGCTTTTACCAAATAATAATAAAACATTATTTTTTAGTCAAAGACAATAGTTTTGTTCACATCTTAACCAACATCAATACTATAATTTCTACCAAAGATTCAACAACTTCAAACACTAAAGTCTTATACCTTTTCTTCAAAGTAAGAGGGTTAGTATTATTAATCAAAGTTTATTAAGAAAAATGTAATCATTAATTAAGATTTACAATTTTAATATTTAGCAATTTTTTTCCTTTTTAACAATAACACAAACATTTAAATTTTTATTGATAAATTGTTTTAACATATATAATATATTTTTTTTAGTGTTTCAATGGATTTCAATTCATAATAACTATGTTTTTAAGTCTTTAAAATATGTGGTAAATCAAGTTTTAAAAATTAAAAATAAAATATTTTTGAAAAATAAAAAACACTTCATTCCCTCAAATCACAAAAAAAATATATATTTCAGTTCTTAAACACTAAATTTGAGAAATTGAATGTATTTGCTATTTTAAGAAAAATGAAGAGCTAAAATGTTATTTTTTTTTCTAATTTCACATATCAAAACCCATTTTATCCTAAATTTCAGAAAGTAATAAAAAACTAAATCTAAAACAAACAAAAAAAGTTAAAACAATATATACATAAGATATTTGTTTTTTTTCCTTTGAATGATCTTGATTTCAATATTAAACCAAGGTTTGTTGAAACCCTAATTAAGCCATGAATGTAAGATTGAAATTGTGAGATTTGATTGAATTGATTTGAGAGTCATTAGGCATTCACATGGCACATGAGGTGAGAGAGAGTTGACATTGGAACATTATGTGAAGTCAATAATTGTGATAATCTCAAACAATTAAAAACGTTTGTATGTGAAGAAAACCAAACACTTTTGATGTTGACTTTTATAGAATAAATAATACATGGCTAGTGTACGGACAGTTGACCAACTTTTTAAACTCTAACCACACTTTTTCTTCATACGTGTGTGATCTTAAACCAAGTTTCAACATTGCTTTCAATCAAACTTCAACCAAGTCTACCACTTTATGTCAAATATGTATATATGTGTGTGTGTATATATATATATATATATATATATATATAAATTCTTGATTTTCATTTTTTCTTTCTTTCTGGCTATCTTATTCTACTTAACTATTGGCTTAGAGCATAATTAAGAAAAATATCAATAACAATATAAAATAGTTTTATATTGTTATCCAATAAACAATTAACCCAAACTATATGTTACTATTTCTATAATAGTGACTCTAAGCGTACGATTAGACAACAAAGTAAGATTACTATCACAGTGATTATTTTTTATCAGTAATAATTAATACATAAATAAAACAATGAAGTATTAAAAATATCTTAGGTGTGTATAAAAATATCAATAGATATATAGAGACGAGAATATGAAAATTTATATAAATAAACAGATAGTTATTGAACTGAAATTAATTGTATAAAAAAACTTTATATTTTTTTCAACTCTTATGACGTGTTTAATTATATCATACTTTTATGTGTATTCTTGTGACTTTATTAGTATGTAAAATTAACACTAAGTCATTAATAAAATTTCAAGAGTTAATTTGCGCTTAATAATAACTATGTAAATTGAACTTCAGCCTAATTTTCAACAAATACATGGTAATTTTATTAAAATCATTTATATATATATATATATATATATATATATATATATATATATATATATATATATATATATATATATATATATATATATATGGTTAATTGTAAATTTAGAGCAAACTATTTTGTGCTAGCATCCAGACCATACAAACATAATATTTTTAGTTTACTATATTAAGATTAACTTTTTGCACAAAACTTTAGAGAAATCAAAGTATTTTACTCTTTAGAAATTATTATTTTAGAATGATAAAATGTAAACAATTTTAACTTACATATATAAAACAGTAAATTTTATAATTAAATAATTAAAATTTTAACTTATATATGTCTCTTTTAAGGATATAAGTTAGAATTTTAATTAGTTAATTATTTGTTTATAAGTTACTATTTTTATAACACTTTTTTGGGGGGATTTTATCTACCTTCATGGCTTTTTAAAGTGAATTTTCATCATTTTTCCAATCACATTCTAACCATTAAGATTCCAATGGTTAAAAACTAATTAAGTATAAGTTAAATTTGTTAAAATAGATGCAGCTAATGTGCTGAATTGGTTATATTTGAAAAACTGATTTTCTTTTTTGTTTCAATTAATTTACACTCTCTTTTTTCATTTATTTTACAATTTGAAGCCAATCAAAACAAAATTATAGCAAAATTATAGCAAAAGAGAGTCTTTAACTAATAGAATGCCCTCATTATTTATTTACTATTTCAAACCTTTTTTTTCTAGAAGAAACAAGCCATTTGACATAACCAACATATTTTGTAAAAGATAATGATACTTTAACAACATTTTTTTAACAATATTTTTTTAACAACATTTTTATATTATTTATATGTCATTTTGTGATTGATTCAAAATTACTCCACAATTAATAATAATAATAATAATAATAATAATAATTATAAACACATACAAAATCAAGAAATGAGATACACAGAAAGCCATAAAATTTGTGTGGTTGTTTCATCCTTGTTCCAAAAGAGAAAATAAAATACTCCCACTAAGCATTTTGCATCTTCCACTATGCATATTTTAGCTATCACTTTTCGTTTTTGATTATAGTGTACAATAAAAAATGAAGATTTTTAGGATATAAGATAAGGATTTGTAGATGAAAAGTAGCAATATTGTTGTTGATGGAGTGATAGGGAACCTATACCTCTCTTTCACAATCATATCACAGAATCAGATAACCCCACTTTTCTCAAATTCTATTTTCATGAATAATCCACCCAATCAGATCAAACAACATTATCAAAGATTTATATATATAAAAAAACAACTATTATGTCTTATTAGATAAGTTAGAATATCTATCATTTACAATAGACATGCCCTAATCGGTTAAGATTTTTTCACCATTTTTATCAGCTTTGTGCGCATGATGTCGGAAAAGTTTGAAATGTTAGGTAGCAATTGTAAAGACAGACAAAAGGGATTCTGATCTTAATCAAGATCTTAGGCTTTAATTCTCATGAGAAAGCTAAGTAAGTGTAAAAAAATAAGTATTTCTTGCTTAGATTAAAAAATAAGCATATTTTACGTATGCACTGATTTAATAAACTCTTTTCTTAAAGCAATTTAATACTTTTTATTTATTTATTTTCAATCGTTTAACACAATAACATATGTTGATGACTCTAGATACTGAGTTAAACTAATATAGTATTCCACCAAATAATTCAGTTGTTCAATTAATATACAAATTTTAACCACATAATTCAAATAATAATTCTTATATTTGATTTTCATCTTGCTCTTTATATAAAATTATAATTTACACATCTCATTTTTTTACTTGTCCTTCTTCCTTTTTAAGAACCTTTGCAATAATTATTGTCATAAGAAACAATAAATATATATATAATATAATATAATATATTATATTATATGACTCGTATAAGAGAACATGTTGCAGAAGCTCTTAATTTTGGAACGCTAATGTTGCAGGCCATAATCGATATTGATGCTTTGCATTCTCATTTATAGAAGCCATGGATCTGATGTGATTTAAATTTTTTATATTAATGGAATTGCTATGTGAATATATATATATATATATATATATATATATATATATATATATATATATATATATATATATATATATATATATATATATTATGTATAATATATGATATATTAGACATTATAGGAATGTAGTTTGTCCCATCAGTGGAGTTAGGAATAAGAAGTGTGGAGTGATAGGAACAAAAGGAATATAAACACACGCACAATTGTATATAATAATTGTTTTAAAAGAAACATTATTAGAGTTAGGGTACCAAATGGTTAATTATAATATCAAAACTTATATATAAAAGATTTATAAATACTAAATCATTTAAATTTATATAAAAATTGATACTATTTTCAATTTTATAAAATATGTTATAAAATTTTCTTATTTCTAATTTATATAAAATTTAGACTTGAATTTAAATTTTAAGTAATCCAAATTTATAAAATTGACTTATAAAATAAAGTATATAGTTATTTATTGTGAAATTGTTTTATCTTTAGTGGAGACTAGATTTTCAATATAAATATTTAATGTAAAAATATATAAGACTAGATATTAATAAATAATTCAACAATAATTTGATGCTAGATGAAATAATAAATTTAATATATTACAAACTTTATTAAGATAGATTTTAACTTATGATTATGATATTATATTAAAAATTAAATTTTAAATTTAACTTAATTTCATAAAATTAATTTATTAATTTATAAGGGTAATAATATCTATTTATATATTATAAAATTGTATTATCCAGATGTTTCCAATATTTTTATTATCTAACTTTCTAACGATTTTATACTAGAATGTGAATCATGAAATTCATATTTAAGTTGATATAAGAATCCTTTCCTCTCCAATGTAAATCATTCAATGTCCATACACAATGTATTGGTAATGCAGAATTCATAAATTAATCTGATATTGATGCATGCAAGAGTGTCTCCCAATACTGAAACTGAAAGCAACAATGCTACAAGAGTTTGGAGCATTTATGTGATTGGTCATTAATTTTCAACTTGCACAAAAATAAGGTTTCTTTTTTTCGTTTCTGTGTGTTCCATTATTACCTGCGAATTTTTATGTAATTTGTCGGCTTACACTTTTCGATTAGGCAATAATCAATACTTTTATTTTGTTTGTTCCCCAACAAGCTTTTCGATTTTGGTGCCATTTTCTTTACTTCAAAACGTTATCACGCTCATAGTAGATGCACTCGTACGGTTATTTTGAAATTTTCAGAACTGTTCTATCGCATTTATCTCTTTTCACATAACATTTTAGTACAATTCATCTTCTGTTATACTATTATAATTTTGTGTTTGACTAATTTATGTTAAAAATTTTGATTGATTACTTTTTCCTATGTTGATTGTTAAAAAGGAGCCAAATAAGCAACAAGTATTACAATAAAATATGATTACATATTATAAATATTAAAAAATTAATTATATTTCTAAATATCATAAAATTACCACAAATTATTCGGCTTAAATGAGGTAAAGAGAAATTAGAATATCACTTCTCTTATGTTGTGTTCACTTAAGGTTGATTTACTGTTTACATATAATACCGAGCGAAGAATACAAGAGAAACTCATGTTCGCTTGAAGGGAATTGCGCATAAGGAATGCGATTGAATTGCGGGATTCGCTGTTTTTTCGTCACCCGCTAAGTAGAGTCGATTTGGAGAGATAATAGTGTAAAAGTCTGATATGCTCCTCTACAATTTCGTAATTCCACGTCCAATTTTGCATGTTTAATATAATTAATTCTACCTCGTAAGCATGTGTAATTGTCTTGTGCAAGTGAACCAAGGAGCTGCAGGTGTGTTTTGTCAGGTATGATTGTAGTTGTTTAGACCGTATTTGTTTTTTTTTTACGTTGCAGGGTTGGTGGTAGATGAAGAAGTTAAGGTGGATGGCTGGAGGAGATGAAGAAGAAAGTGGTTGATGAAGAAGAGGACTCTACGAAGCTGGAGAAGACGAAGAACGTTGAAACCGTATTCGGTTCGAAGACGGCGTATCCGGTTACAGGCGTCTGAAGAAAAGCATGCGAAACCGTATTTGGTTCCCGTCCAGCGTATTCAATTCCCCATAGGTGTATTCGGGTAGCAGAGGGTGTATTCGGTTACAAGCTGTTGTGTTGGGGACGCTGCAGCGCGAATCCGTTTCTAGACAATGCCAACAAGGTTTTTCGGAGGTGATTGGTGTCGCCGCCGATGACTCTAGCGAACTGGGTAAGGCACGATGGTTGCCCCTGGAAGCTGGTGTTGGGGTTTCGTGAGGCCAAAGGAGATGGAAGTGGAGGTGTGTGATGCCTCTTGCGACAGCGTGACGAGCTTCGATCAATGGCGTGGCAACGACCAGGTGGAGGAGATGCTCGGAAGAAGTGGTAAGCAGCTACCGGAGAGATGGAGATGCGTGGAAACCAATAAATGGAGAAGAGAGGGGGGCGGTTCTCTCTCAAGCCTGGATGAAGAATGAGCTTGTTGTATTTAGGCCTGGGGCCATATTTGATTTTTACACATCTTAACTAATGTTTTGCACCTCCATATTGGCTGGGTCCTTTTATGTTTATTACCGATACCTAGTTGTTTATACACCTCACTAATCTTATAAACATTTTTAATTTTAATAATTATTTTTAAAAATTAATTTTAATAATTATTTTTAACAATTAATTTTAATAATTATTTTTAATTTTTTACTCTTTATAAACATTTTTACAATTAAATATAACATTAACAATTATAATTTTATATTACTTTAATAACTAGGGGCATTTTGATAATATTTAATTTCTACCAATTAAACAAAATTTTTAAAACTTTCACAACAATCAAATCCTACACTAATTCTGACAAACTTTACCTCTAAATTCATTCTCACTTACTTCCAAATCCACTCAAATAAACACAAAAAATTTATCTCCAAATCTTCTCAAATCCATTCAATCATTTTTCATAAATCATTTCCTCTAAACTTCCTTAAGTGAACACAACATTAGTGTATGAAAATGAAATGAGACTGATATGAGAAGAATTGGTTACCTAAAACTCATTTTCAGATAATTAAAAAAAGTGGATTTTCGGTTAAATTTAAAAATAAAAAGAATCTCCTTGGATACTACTAACTTTTTTTTAGTAGTACACTGATTTTGATATTTTGAAATATATTAATTTTTTTAATATACTGACAATAATATATTTTGAAGGCTCAACAGAGAGATAACACCAAAAACTTAATAAAGAATTTGAATTCGTCAATCCTAATCAAGAAGACTTTTAATTCAAGGAATCCATAAAAAATAATATTATATACTCATTCTTTAAGTCAGTCATTAATTTTAATACCATTATTAGGTTTTTCGAGAAGATTTTATAACAACAAAACAAATCAAAACCACATAAAAATCGATACAACCTTTAATTTAAAATAAAATTTGTGGGTCTTCATTATGATTTGTTACTCAACATCATCATATTTAGTCTATTCAGATTTAAGTCACGTTTAAATTTCTAACAATAAAAAATTTTAAAGATATTTTTTCCTAATTACTATGACAATATTAGAAATATTTTCTATCATGTCTATTATTTACAACACATAAAAACATTAAAAAAAAGTATAACTAGGATAACATACCAAACATGGTTCAAGTAATTAATATTTTTTTATAAAATTAATTCAATATATTATATATTGTAAATATCCAAAATCTATTCTAACATAAAAGTCAACATTTAAAACAAGTTTCTATTCATCATTTTCTTAATGAAACAAATCATCATTTAAGCAATATTTAGGTATATAGCGAAATCTAAATTTAAATGTTAGTAATATCTAGAACGTAATGCTCCTAATAATACTTAACAATCATGTATTATATAAGAGTTAGAATCAATACTAATTTATGTTTACTCTTCTGTTTTAATTTATTGAATGTATATAATATTTCTTGGTGGATTTTATATAATAAAAAAATATATTGTAATTGTTAAAGTTAAATTTTAACATTGGATATGGTAAGAAAAATTATGATGAGATCGTAATCAATTTGATTACAGGACTATGTTTGAAAATTTTAATTATATAGTTCAAAGTTGAAAAGTTAGCTGGAAAGTAAAATGTTATGCTTAATAGGTGATTTAGTTAAATTTTAGCACAGAACTTGATTAACTAACTTCTGAAAAAGATTTTTTTTGGATATCATTTAATTACCTTTGACTAATTTTTACAGAGTAAAATGCTCTTAATAAAAATTAACTTTTGAATTTCTAAAAAGAAAGGTAATATTAAATGAACGTAAAAAGAATTTTAGGTGTCAAACTGCCGTTGTCTTTAATTTTTACCTAGTCTGAGTTCATCTTTTATTATTTTAATCTTAATTAATCATCGTTTAAATTTTTTATTTTCATATATTATACAATGAAATAGATGTATCTTTTCCTATATTTTTGTTTTGGTATTTATTTTTTTCCACTTTTATTCTTCAAGTTACCATTTTATTTAAATTTAACTGATTCTTTAAATTTAATCATTTTTTAAATTAAAATATTTTTCTAAATTAAATAAATAAAAATATCTACAAAATAAATAAAAATTATATATAATTGAATTGTAAAAAAAATTATATTTATTTTTATAATTATGATTCATTATTTTTTGTTATCGTCAAAAAAATGAACATAGTTGTGTTTTCACTAGTTTTGATAAAAAAAAAAAGTTGATCTTTAATGTTTTGTTCAATTAAAAAAAATCCTTATACCGTTAACTTATATATTTAACGAATTCATTATAAAAATTCATCATTATAAAAAGTCATCGTTACGTATGATATTATTTCTTCATTGTTATTTATTTATTATTGTAGCAATAAATTTCCTTAAGATTATAATATTAATTTAATATTACTTCTAGAATTTATACATTATTAATATTGGTTGCATTTATTGTAATTGTTGTTATTTTTATTTACTTTACATTTGCTTGAAAATTATATGATATATTATATGATTTTTAGTTATAAATATTTGTGATAATGTTAATTATTAATTTATATATATTGTTGTTACGTTATTAATTTTACAAAAATGTTAACCCATTATGAGTCAACATGTCTTAGACACAATAATCCAGAATGAATTATAAATTGTTTTCAAAAGTTAGTTTTGTAACTATAAATATTAGTAGTAAAGTGATACAAATCATCTTTTCCTAGGAGTACTAAATTACTTCCAAAACGATAAAATTTGAGTTGTTGCGAAAACTATTAGGGACAATTTCGTAGTTTCACATTTTCTGAGTGCAGGGTGAAATTTGAACGGTTCAGAAAGAAAGGTCCTTTTTAGAGCTACGATAGAAAAATTAAGGCCTAGTCCAAAAGCCCACAGGTTTTACCATAAATTCTTGGCCGTTTCTTTCTTGTACCTTTATACCTGCATTTTCAATTTTTTTTTCTCGTTTTACGTTTTTCAATTATAGATTAAATATGTTTTTAGTCTCTTAACTATCAAGTGATTTTGGGTTTCGTCCCTATTTGAAAGATTTGTTCATTTTAGTTCTCTTAGTTTTAAAACTCTTATAATTAGTCCTTAAAATTGAACGACGTTAACTTTTGTTTGATGTGGCAAACGACGATCCCACGTCTGATGCCAGCTTCCCTCATTACTCTCTGCCACTTTAATTGTTTCATTTTTCAAATCAGATTAAGTATGTTAAGTGTGTGCATTGTGTATTACTTGGTTAAACCTAACTTCGTCATCTCTTATAAATGAGATTTTAAGCAAGTGTGTTGTGTATGCAGTTGGGGGCAAACACGAGATCACATTTGAAGGTTCAAAGAAATCTGTACATCTGAAGGTTGGAGTTCATCTTGTTGAGGAGGTAAGTTGATACGTTTTGTTTTGGTCTTCTTCATGGGAATATATGAATTGGGGATATAGGGTTTTGGTGGGAATAGTGTGGAGTAAGTTGATGAAGGGATTTCTTTGTTGTAGTGAAATGAAAGGTGACAGTGGAGGAAATGGTTGCACGCAAAGGACCATTGGTTCGGGAAACTCGCAAAGCTGTGGATCATCTTCTCAGTTACCATCTAAATTGTGTGGTTGTGGAGAAACATTGTTGCTTTTGAAGGCAACTACTTTGAAGAACAAAGGAAGACTATTTTATAGATGTAGAAATTGGGCAGTAAGTAATGGTTGCACGCAAAGGACCATTGGTTCGGGAAACTCGCAAAGCTGTGGATCATCTTCTCAGTTACCATCTAAATTGTGTGGTTGTGGAGAAACATTGTTGCTTTTGAAGGCAACTACTTTGAAGAACAAAGGAAGACTATTTTATAGATGTAAAAATTGGGCAGTAAGTGACTAAATCCTTCAGTTCATGTGTTGAATTTTTTTATTAATGTTGTGTAATTTTGATTGCAGAGTAATTCAAGTTGTAACTACTTTGAATGGGTTGATGAAGGAGTTTTTGAAATTGAAGGAAGCTTTGAAAGAAAACGCGAAGAAGTTGAAATGTGTTTGGAAAATGAAAAACTTGTACTGGATCTAAGGAAGAGAAACGACAAGCTGAAGAGGAAATTAGAGCAAGAGAAGAAAGTTGGGAAAATGATTTTGTTGTTGTTTGTTTTGTCATGGGCGTTAACAGTTTTCTTTTGTATTATGTTTTTGTTCAAGATGAATTGTAATTAAGAGTTATGGTTCAATAAAATGAGGTACTTGAGTTTGTCTCCAAATTCTGCTTGATGCTGTTAAAATAGGGAAACATTATGCTTGTAGCAAATGTCAGGGTTTGTAATTTGCATATGCTGCTAAAATTGAGAGTGTACCAAGTTAAACTTTGGTTCTCATATTGTATATGTTTTTTAGTTGTATCACATTTGTTGACAATGGCAAGGCAATAGAGTATCCTACTTGAATTAGAACAAAACTTAGGTAGAATCCTGTGCTCCTCCTCACAACAATAGGCAATTAACAAGACTAACCAACCACTCCCTGTGACCTTGGAATCATAATAAATCCAAAAATATTCCAAAATAAAAACTCAGATACATGACACCAAAGTCCTACTTAACAACTATCACACAAACAAAGTGGCTAACGATGAAATGGATAACTGTTTATTCTTATGTTTATGTCCATGCTTTATTTTAAACCTTAGATAGCAGCAAACAACACATGTTAAACTTCAAATACTGAAAATTATGGTGGTCATTAACTTGGCATAAATAAAGTTGGAATTCATGAAATTAAAAGTAATTGAAGTAGTCCCTTACCACTAACAAAAAATATTGTGCAAGCACTACTATTGTTCCCTAAGTGGTCCCTTACAATTACATATGCTGGTAGATGATAAAAAGTGACTGTACCCACTACTATTGTTCCCTAAGTGTGTGACAGTGACTTGCAAAATACATCAAAAATAACTGATGGCTACACTAAAACTTCAATTGGTACTAGCTTGGGACCCTAGATGTTGTACAACCAGTAGTCATGAGGATGTTCTTCTTCCAGCTTGGTTAGTTGATGCAGCTCGTGCTCCACTAGCACTTGTTCCAGGTTGTGATGTTGATGGAGGTCCTCCTGGTTGAGAAGTCCCCCTTCTTGATGTTCCTCCACCTTGTGACGTTGATGGAGTTGTTCGTGCTTCAGAACCTCTTACAGTGGAAGTTGCCCTTGTGGATGTTCGTTGAGGTTGTGATGTACTGCCATATCCTTCTGCACTTGAAGTGCCCCTTATGTTCTGTAAATGGAGTAAGCCATATTGCAATTATGATAGTGTAAATAATTATGAATGTGTAAATAAATGAAGTTGTAAATAAGTGATTTTGTACCTTTTTGCTTTTCTTTTTTCCTTTTACATGTTCTTACATTATGACCAAATTGATTGCAGCTGCTACACTTCATAACAAGATTCTTCTTTGACAATTTTGTATGACTCACATATTCATCAGGCTCCCTTCTTCTTAGTTTTTTAGGCCTCGCAGAGAGTGTTTTATAAATTGGAGGCAGTAGAGCACCAAATTCAGAAGTAGACGACAATTGTTGTCCATTGATTGGAACAATTTCAGGGCCATAACAAGTTTCATAAGCTTGTTTCTTGTAATAAGGATGTACGTACTCTTCAGGGTTGTCTAATTTGTAAATTATGGCAGCCACAACATGCCTGCAAGATATTCCTACCAAATCCCAAAAGTAACAACTACATGTATGGTTACTTAGGTCAACTACAAACTTGTCCATTGTAAAGTCGTGAGTGACTTCAAATTTTACAGCCCTTGCCCAAACAGGAATCTAATTTCCATTCTTTTCTACTTCCCCATCAAGCCTTTTTCTTGATTTAGGCATAACATCTCCTGGATATGTCTTTACTTTTTCTCAAAGTGTTACAAACCTACTCATAATGTAAGTTCTAATCCATTCCATCATAATTATGATAGGTTTGTCTCTAGCTAGTAAAACTGTACTATTAAATGACTCAGACAAATTATTTATCAACACATCACATCTAGGATAACTATTGAATACATGTTTACACCAATGTTTAGTTAGAATAGCTAGCAACCAATTGTAAGCATCAATGTTAACATTCTTCAACTCACCCATTTTCTTTTCCTAGTCCTGTTGAAATGTGGCCTTGGAAGCCCCCATCATAAGATCTATAGTCAACACTCCTCCACCAAATTTCTTCTTGTAATTGTTATACAAGTGCCTTAAGCACAACCTGTGTTCCACTCCATCCAAAATGTCATAAATAACTGTCATTAGTCCCTGTAAAAACACAAAATGTCTTGGTCAATATTAAATAATGTGACTGCTACCAAATAAAAATAGGAAATCATGAAAATGGAAATACCTTTTGTTGATCAAAAATGAAAACCCAACGTTGACAATCAATGTCCCCAATATCTTCCAGAAGTAGTGTCAAAAATCATCTCCAGCTTTCTTTGCATTCATTTTCAACCACAGCAAAAGCTAGTGGGAAATATTGGTCATTGGGGTCTCTACCCACTGCCACCAACAACTGTCCACCATATGTTGTCTTCAGATGACAACCATCTACCCCTATGAAGGGCATGCAACTACCTAAGAAGCCTTGTTTATAGCCCTCTAAACACATATAAAATGACCCAAACCTTGGTGGCAAACTTGGTTGAGGTTGATTGACTTTAATCTTAAAGGTTCCAGCCTTCACTCTTAACAATTCACCCACATAATCATATAGACGACCATATTGTCGTTCTCCATCACCAATCATAGAATCCAAAGCAATTTGCTTGGCCTTTCCAAGTAGTTATTCCAACATTGAATGACTTTTTAATGCCATCAATGATTTGGTTCACTGTCATGTTACCCACATTTACAAACATGTCTACTAATACTTGTGAAATTTAGTGTACATTTGCACTTTTGTGTCCAAAAACCCTTCGACATCTGTGACATCCAACCAGGGTTTTGACCCTAAATGTTTCCTTGCCTCCTACCTTGCTAGCCATAATAAGAAAACCACATTTGCTTTTACAAACTGCCCTTACTTTGTTCAGATCATTCTTCACAAACTTAACCTCTTTTCCATTTAATACACTATGCTCCATTAGTGCATTTTTAAACTCTTTTAATGAAAAAAACTCCATCCCCAATTCGAATTTGAAGCTCTTGTTCATATCATCTTGTCTATACTTTTGAAACTTGCCCCTTTTAACCTCACACCGTCATCACTATCTAGATCTGAATCCAATTCATCACTATTGTATTCTTCATTGATGTCATGCTCTCCAACTTCTTCATTCATTATAAATGAACCTTCCCCAACATTGTTTCTTCTACTCACACTTTTCTTCTTCTTTTTTCATTCTATTCCACCTATCCAAAACTGGATTAATGTTTCTACGAACTTGGTCCACCCTATCATTCTCAACACCAACCCCATCATCATCATCATTTGCCATTCTTTCTTCTTCACTGTCATCCAGACATTCTGCAGTTGAAGCTTATACTTCCCCCTTAACCACATTCCCCCCTTCCTCTTCCTCATGAAGATAATCATGTTCGTCACCACCATCACCCTTTTCCAAATTAACTTCTTCCTGTTCCTCACCACCATCACACTCTTCCTCTTCCTCACCCATTTCAACCTCTTCTATAGCCACATTAACATGTGAATCCTGTTGCTCAACACATTCACCCTCTTCCTCACCCATTTCAACATCTTCTACATTTAAATCCAAATCTGAATCTTGTTCCTCACCCATTTCAACCTCATGTATAACCACATTAACATCTGAATCATGTTCCTCAACACCATCACCCTCTTCCAAACCCATTCCACCCTTTTCTACAATCTCAGGCCCTTCTTCCTCATGTAAATTAACCTCTTCATCACCCACTTTAGAAACCTCTTCCTTTATCTCCTCTATGTGTCCTTCATCTGCCTCTTCACCACAAGTAAGAATCTGAACTTTCACTGCCTCACTAGGAACATGTTGAACATAGATTTTTACCTCTTCGTTATTCTCCCTGCGTAGTTAGCCAAGTATAGTGCTTCCCTGTCATCATTCAATATTCTGAGATTATTCATCACCCTTTGTTTCGACCCCTTCCACCATAGCTTGAACTCTGCATCATACTTAAATTCTTTAACTATTCCAATTGCTTCAAAATACGACCAACGATCCAGATCAACTCCTTTGATCATGTGTATCTCCAACATAATGTAACCCCTTATTCTTAACAAACTTGTCCATGTGATGCAAACACACGTCGAAAACCATTTCTATACCTACACTCAGACATCAACATTTTATGCTCAAATTAGACCAACCAACCATAACCGAAATCAAAAACAAAAACTTACCTTGATTGCTTACGCCTGTCTTTCATAGCCATCGTTTCTTTCATGACCACCGCAACAACCACCTTGATAGAATGCTTCGAGTATAATGTTTCGAGTACAATGATTCGAGTAAAACTAATTTTTCCCAATTGAAAAAAAAGTAAGTTAAGAACCCTAATGCTAATATGATTTCATAAACTAACACGCGGCAATCACTTAATCTAATTTCTAAAAACAAAAGTAATGTGGCAGAGAATAATGAGGGAAGCTGGTATTAGACGTGGGCTTGCCGTTTGCCCCATCAAACAAAAGTTAACGCCATTCAATTTTAAGAATTAATTATAAAAGTTTGAAAACTAAGAGGACTAAAATGAACAAACCTTTCAAATAGAAACGAAACCCAAAATCACTTGATAATTAAGGAACTAAAAACATATTTAACCCTAAATTATACGCTCTCAAGTTATTACTTTCTTTAAAAGAAATGGATTGTATAATTCGAAAATTAAACGAATTTTCAATAGTATAATCCTAAAATTAAACGAATTTTCAATAGTATAATCCTAAAATATTTTTTTTGAAAAAAAACTTTCAAATTATATCATTCAAAAATTATTTTTAACTTTTAAATTATACAACCAAATTTATTTTCTTACTTGAATAATATGAATATTATTTATTTAAAAAATATTTTTAAATTATATAATTTGAATTTTTTTTAAATGTTTAGATGGTACAATTTAAAAAATAAAAAATGACTTATGAATGAAAAGAAAAAAAAATATGAAAAAAATTATGAAATTGTGAAGAGAAAGTTATAAAAATACAACAAGAAACTGTCCAAATACTCTGTTAACTAGGTTTTTTCATAGAAGAAAAAAATATATGCAAAAAATATCATTTTTAAATATTACTAAATTTGATCTTACTGATGTTAAAAAATCTTATTATATATATATATAAGAGGAGAGTATAATTTATTTATAAATTACTTGGAAAAGGTAATTAATGATGATGATGATCTTGCAAATATTTTGTCCATCATAGGGCATGAGAACTTTATACTATAGTGTGATAATTTCATAACCCAATCACTGACTACGAGGAAATTAATTTGCTGAATCTAAAACCCTTTAATCATAAAATTTTGGCCATCAAATGCCATAATCATTCACATATACCAAAGTTCAACAAACAAATTAATTATACAAAAATTGGACAATCACATCAAAACTTCATGGAATAATAAAATTTAACGATATAAAATGTCATAAAAAGAATTATTCAAAATATATGGATATTGTAAGCGGATTAAAGTGATAGATTTTTTATAATTTTGTGAGTAATATTGCTAAGTAGAATACATTTCACAAAATAAAGAAAGAAAAGGTGAGTGAAAAGTTATCATGTTTTCAAATCAGTAAAGACAAAATTGGAAAAAGTAAAATAAAAATCCAAAATCATAGGCTACTTCCATTTCCTTAAGCTAGTGATATCATATTCGACTTTAATCTAAAGTTAACACATAATATTATCTACTTTAGACTAAGCTTTCACGAATTTGTTTTTGGTACCACTATGAAAAACCTCTTATTAATGGAGGTATTTATGTGTATATAAATCCATGTCCAAATCTTTCTTTATCTGACGTGCGATTTTGTTTGTACCCATCAAACATTAAGATAATTATATTAATTTTAAGTTAAATTATTATTATTTAAACTATAATTTAATTTTAAATCATATTATTATTATTTAAACAATAATTAGGTCAGTGCAAGTCAACATCGAAATCTATAAATTTTGTGATATTTAAATAGTAAATTACCTTAATTACACATTTATTGTTGACATTATCATACTTTTATATTACTTTGTGCTTATAGTACCCATTTTCTACTAAACAATAACTAATATATAATGAAGAAGAAACCTTAACCCCAAACTTGGCTTTTGCACCAAAGTAGGCAAATATGCCTCTAATATTATCAAAATGGACAAATTCAAACCATATTACGAAAATGGGGAAGTCGTGGAGGGCCCAAACGACTTCAATTGAAGAAGTCGTGCCCCCCCTGCATGACTTCACACTGTTGATATGAACAGTGTTGAAGTCGTGCACCCCAAAAACGACTTCTGACGACGGTAATCGATTACAACGTAACGGTAATCGATTACAGAGTGTTGAAATCGTGACCACCCTACACGACGCCCGGGCGCGAGCTTCTCGCAAAAACTGGCGCCCGGCGCCCCTCTTTTAGCTGGACGAGCGTCCTCTCTTGCGTCCATAGGGCGAGCGTTCTCTTCTCGCTGGACGAGCGTCCTCTCGTGCGTCTTCGCTGGACGAGCGTCCACTTCTGCTTGCAGGACGAGCGTCCACTGCGCGTCTTTGCTGGACTAGCGTCCTCTTCTGCTCGCTCTACGAGCGTCCACTGCTCGCTCAGAGCGCAGAGTGCTTCTTGCTACACAATCAAGCTGGTAATCGATTACTGAAATGTCGTAATCGATTACCAGTACGTTTTCTGCCTGGTCACCATTTCAACACTCTGTAATCGATTACCAAATCAATGTAATCGATTACAGGACCCAGAAGTCGTTTTTGGGTGCACGACTTCAACACTGTACCTATGAACAGTGTGAAGTCGTGCAGGGGGGCACGACTTCTTCTTTTGAAGTCGTTTTTGGCCCCCCACGACTTCACTTTCGGTCAAATTTTGCCTATTTTGGTAATAAAGAAGGCATATTTGCCTACTTTGGTACAAAAGCCCCCAAACTTGAAATTTGAAAATTGTTTTAAAAAATAAAATTAACATCGATCCCTTAAAAAAACACTAGTCATTTATAAAACAAATGATCATAATCATCGTACATTAAGATGACATTACAAAGTTTATATTGCAATTACATAAAAACAATTTTTACTATTCTTCAAATACCTCAAAATCAACAGTGTAAAGAGTTGATTATTATTATTATTATTATCAGTATCATTATTATTGAAGGTGTTGAATTTATTAACCCCAACATGTGCATGTGTGGCATGTGCAAGCCACTGACAAACTATATAATGAGTATTATCATCACAAATAAAAAATTATTATTGTTAATCAATGTGATGATGCATTGTTAAACACGTATCGTATAAATAAAACCCGATACCATGCAAATCTATAGCATTGCATTCCACGAAACACAAAACACATGGCTTCTTTCACCTTCTCCTTCTTCTTCCTCACGTTACTTCTCCTCGCCGTTATGACCGCCGTCACTCCCTGCCCGCCGTCAGAACGGGCAGCGCTCTTGGCCTTCAAAGCTGCCCTAACCGAACCCTACTTGGGCATCTTCAACACATGGAACGGCACTGACTGCTGCGGGACCTGGTACGGCATCGCCTGCGACCCCACCACCGGCCACGTCACCGACGTCAACCTCCGAGGCGAGTCCCAGGACCCAATGTTCCAGAAACTCGGCCGCTCCGGCTACATGACCGGAAAAATATCGCCGGAAATTTGCACATTGAGCAACCTCACTTCGCTCGTTGTTGCCGACTGGAAGGCGATCTCCGGCGATATCCCTGCCTGTGTCACATCACTATCCTCCCTTCGACTTCTGGACCTCGCCGGAAACCGTCTCACCGGCCAGATTCCAACGGACATAGGAAATATCTGGAGCCTGAGTGTGTTGAGTCTTGCAGACAATGAGATCTCGGGCGAGATTCCAACGTCGATTGTGAAGCTCGCCAGACTCATGCATCTGGACCTCAGCAATAACCATCTCTCCGGCGAGATACCCTATGACTTTGGAAAACTCCGCATGCTGAGTCGGGCATTGCTGAGCGGGAACCAATTAACCGGGTCAGTACCCAAATCGGTATCCAAAATGAACCGGCTTGCGGATTTGGATGTATCGTTGAACCGGTTAACCGGTTTTATTCCGGTTAAGTTGGGAAAAATGAAGGTTCTCTCTACTTTGAAATTGGATGGTAACTCTATGACGGGTCCGGTGCCTCCCACTTTGTTGAGCAATACGGGTATGGGTATATTGAACCTTAGCCGAAACGGGTTTTCGGGTATCATACCCGATGTTTTCGTGGCGGATTCTTATTTTATGGTCCTTGACTTGTCTTTCAACAACTTCTCGGGTCGGATACCCGGTTCGTTATCCGCATCTAAGTTTATGGGGCATTTGGATTTGAGCAACAACCACCTGTGTGGAACCATCCCAATCGGGTCTCCCTTTGATCATATTGATGCGGCGTCGTTCAGCAACAACGATTGTTTGTGTGGAAACCCGTTGAAGACTTGTTGATGGTGGAGCCGACCCGAATGAGTGTTGGGCCGTTGGTGAATATTAATATATGATTTGGTTATAGTGAAGGAGGCAAAGTGTGATTTGAATTTATCTAATGTGATAGTTTTTGTGATGTAATATATAATTAGGGGAAGTGTTGCAATGGACAAAAGTTATTATGAGAGTGCTCTGGTTGCATGTGCATGCAAGTGAGCATAGGTCAAAGAGAGGTCTGAAAATTCTTGTATTACATGTGGGTTTCAGAGATTCCATTTCTCTTTTCATTAAGATAACTTTAATTAATATTTCTTGTATTAAGATAACTTTAAATAATATTTCTAATATGTTACGAAATTTGTTCAGTTCATTGGAGATTCAATTAAATTCATATCCTAATTTCACAAGTTATTCGATATAGTTTCCATTTATTGTGAAGATTTTTAAAATTTATACTCTGTGCACCTTCAAAGGTCTTTCAGAAAAATAACACTTCGTAGTTTTTAAAGTTTAAGAAACACTAGATAATGCATTTCAGCAAATGTGAAGGAAGGGTACTTACTATATATCTTTTTTTGTTATTGATATTATTTTTATAAGATTTATACACTTATCAAATTAGGATTTGAATATCGATTTTCTCCTCTTTACCATGCTATAAGACTTTTGGTTGTTAGGATTTCACGTGATTGAGCTTTTGAAAGTAAAGGGAAAAAACATAAAAGTTACAAAAAAAAAAAACAATCTCTAATTTCGTAATTAGATTGTGATTGATTCGTTTTGTAAAAACTAAGTTGGACTAGATTTATTTTTAAGAACTGAATTGAATGTTGGTGAGTATTTTGGAGAGAAATTTACAGAAGGCACTAATTAGATTTAAGTCTAATTCACATAAGATATTTATTAATATTATTGTCAATTCAAAATCTTAAGATCATAAATTTATACATTTTTATTTTTATATGATATTTAATTTTTTAATATTGATTCAGTATAAAATTTAGATTGAAAATTAGATTCTCAGTAAATATTTACTGAATAGAATAATCGAGCCACCACTAGCACTTTGGGGGCACGTGATGGTGTTCTTCATCCATTCCCACATCCATTAACTTTGTGCAAAAGGGTATTCCATCCAAGTACGCTTAAGAGTAAAAGTAAAAGTAAGATGGAGAAATGAATAGCTCAAGAAAACAAAAATGGTTTGCACCATTGTTTACTAAAATCCACCAACCACAAAGTAAGATTGGCCCACATTTGCTTTCTTGCAAAACATGAGTTCGTCCCACCACCTCACTAATGGCTACATTTTAGGTGGCCCTCTCCTGGAAGTGGATGATTCTGTGGACTTGGGGGGCATGTTATGTAGTAAGGATATTTATGTAATAACATAAATATCTTAGATATTTTAGACAGTTAAAATATCAGTCAAAGCCACTAACCACACTTTTAGGTAAGGTGGTTATTTTTATTTTGCTTATAAATACAGTGACAGGACCCAAGTCCAGGTACGTTCTCTTTATGCTCTAGAGATCCTGAATAATATTTCAGAGCAGTATCCAATTGCTCTCTTCTGAGCTTCAGCTCCATAACTCATATCTGACTTGAGCGTCGGAGTATCTTTGCAGGTACCTCCCCCTCCTTTGACGAACATGAAGAACAACAATTGAAGAAACACAGCATTCCAGACAGCAGAACACGCGTCCCAGACAGCCAGGAGCAACGCAGGAAAATGTACACCGAAACATTTTGGCGCCCACCGTGGGGCCGAGTGCCAACCCAAAGAAGCCACAAGAAGAGCCTCGGCCTCAATGAATCAAACTGCAGCATCGCCACAAGGAATCTCCTCCGCGAGCCGTTAACGCTACCGTGAACACCTCTGCGAAGATCAAAGCCACAAATCTGTACCTGAACCACTGAAACGCAATAATTCAAGACACAAAGATCAAACCCAACCTCTGAAAACTCGATTCGCATATCCTAGTTCAATCTTCGAACAACGCCGTCATGAAATCGTGCCTTCTTCATGGCAATCTGCACCCAAATTGTGATTAGGAACAACCATTTTCTCAATCCAACAGAACCCCAAAACGTGCAACCATCTTCTCCAGGGAACCCTTGTATCTTCTCCTTCTACAAACAAAAGCCACACAATTCCTAATTTCCCAAATTCCCAATTACACCAGAAATCGCAGAACGACGGGAACCCTAAATTCCCAAATCGCAACCCAAAAACTCATAGCGCCGCCGCTCTTTCAAATCACGGCATCGCTGTCAATGCCATCTTCACGCCTTCGAAATGGCGAACTCTTCACACAGGAATCAAAACCCCAAGGAACAGAATCGAGATTGAGCACCGAAAATCCCCAAATCCCCAAATTGAGACTAAGAACAGAAAAGCCTCCATCGCGCCACCAGGCGCTGCTGTCACAGGGGCACCACCAAATCATCCTCCATCGCCGCCTCGACTCAGACAAGTGCCGCCTTCACCAGTGGCAACACCTGCATCTCCAATTTGCGCTGTCTCCAATCGTTCCACGGTGCGATTGATTCTAGGGTTTTTTGGGGTAAAGATAGATGTTGCAGAGAGGCGGGAAGAAGACGGTTGTCACCCATTATCCACGTCTTCCGCAACACTCGCGTCATCCACGCGTCATGCGGTTCTGCCTCCACGTCATCCAACCCAATTTCTATTCCCCAAACTTTAAACGTCAGCCGTCCATTCAAAATCTGTACGAGCGTGCCACTTGTCTCGCGTTCGGCAAGGACGTGCGTCCTGAAACGTCCCGCCATGGCCTCGTGTACGTTCGGCCTCACAGCTACGAGGACGCTCAAGCATTCGACCACACGTACCACACGAACGTTCAAGGAATCAGACGTTCGGTTTCAAAAGCGTTCGCCATATAGTTTAACCAGCCCGCCTAGCGTACGCCAATAACGTTCGTCCTGGAGCGTCCCCAAGCTCAGCCAACCGTACGCCAATTACGTTCGTCCTAGAACGTCCCCAATTACGTTCGTCCTGGAGCGTACGCCAACTACGTTCGTCCTGAAACGTACAACAATTACATTCGTCCTGGAAGGTCCCCCATTACGTTCGTCCTGAAACGTACCCCAATTACATTCGTCCTGGAAGGTCCCCAATTACGTTCGTCCTGGAACGTACGCCAACTACGTTCGTCCTGGAACGTACGTCAATTACGTTCGTCCTGGAACGTACGCCAACTACGTTCGTCATGAAACGTCTTGTACTCAGCCTACGTCACTGACGTTCGTCCACGCACTCGGATTTGAACGCTCGATAACGCCATTGGACGAGCGTTCGAGCAATCAGACGTTCGTCCTCGCCCTTGGATTCGCACGCTCGACACTCAACGTGGACGAGCGTTCCAGTTGTCAGACGTTCGTCCTCGCCCTTGGATTCGCACGCTCGACACTCAACGTGGACGAGCGTTCAAACAGAAGACGTTCGTCCTCAACCTTAGGAGGCCAACGCTCGACATTCAACGTGGACGAGCGTTCAAGCTATCAGACGTTCGTCCTCAACCTTAGGATGCCAACGCTCGACACTCAACGTGGACGAGCGTTCAAACAGAAGACGTTCGTCCTCAACCTTAGGAGGCCAACGCTCGACACTCAACGTGGACGAGCGTTCCCGCTATCAGACGTTCGACCTCGCCTTCTTGAACGAACGCTCGACAATCATTATGTACGAACGTCAAACAGCCGGACGTTCGACCTCGCCTTCTGGAACGAACGCTCGACAATCAAAGAGTACGAGCGTTCACACAGCCGGACGTGCCACCTCGCCTTCTGGACCGAACGCTCCACAATCAATATGGACGTTCGGCCTAGAGCGTTCGTTATTTCGCTGATCATCACCGCTCGGCCTCGCAGTTGGCCTCTACTGCACGAACATACCTCCAAACGAACGCTCTATCATTCGAACACCACGGTCATTCGACCCAACCCATGATCGGCCAGACGATGTCAATGACGTTCGTCCTGAACGTCCATTACTCAGCCCCAGGTTCGTTCCGCAGTCCGTCGCCTCAACAGGTCGGCCACCCGACTCAACAACGTTTCAATGACGTTCGTCCTGAACGTCCATTACTCAGCCCCAGGTTCGTTCCGCAGTCTGTCGCCTCAACAGGTCGGCCACCCGACTCAACAACGTTCGTCCACTCGGATCTGCAAGCGCTCGTCCATTCAACTACAGCTGATGCTCACTTTGGTCGTCATTAACGTTCGGTCCAGAACGTTCCACAGTTCGCTCGTCATTAACATCCGGCCACTCCACTCCGATGACGTTCGTTCTATTGGCATCAACGTTCGGCCATTACACTTTTCGGACGTTCGTCATTTCGCTCATCATTTGACGTTCGGTCTCTTCCGCAGGAAGCATTCGGTCACTTCATCTCTTTGACGCTCGGCCTCAAGCGTCCAGCCACCAGGTTTGCAACTTGACCAAACGGTCTCACCTATATGCTTAATATTATTTCTTACAGTGCAGATAAACATATCTTGTACATAAAAGCGGACACTTGACAGCCGATCATCCTGAAGTACTTCTAAACCCAGCAGATGTTCGCCCAAGAACACCCACGTGCATAAAGGGATACACTCCCGCTGGCCGATGTTCGCCCTAGAACACCCAGGTGCATCGAACAAAGGGACACACTCCCGCTGGTAGTTGTTCGCCCAAGAACACCCAGAACATCAACCGCTCGACAATCCATGTACGAGCGTTCAAGCAGTCGGCCGTTCGGCCTCCCTTTGGTTTCAACCGCTCGACAATCCATGTCCACGAGCGTTCTACGGGATACACTCCCCCTGGTAGTTGTTCGCCCAAGAACATCAACCGCTCGACAATCCATGTACGAGCGTTCAAGCAGTCGGCCGTTCGGCCTCAAAGGTGTTCGCCCTTTGGTTTCAACCGCTCGACAATCCATGTACGAGCGTTCAAGCAGTCGGCCGTTCGGCCTCCCTTTGGTTTCAAACCGCTCGCCAACTCATGTGTATGAGCGTCCATTCAGTCAGTCGTACAGCGTCAACGCTCGACATTCAATTGTCAAAACGGGCGTCCACTCAGTCAGTCAGCGTTCGACCTCAACGCTCGACAATCAAATGTCAACGAGCGTCCACTCATTCAGCGTTCGACCTCAACGCACGACAATCAAATGTCAACGAGCGTCCACTCAGTCAGCGTTCGACCTCAACGCTCGACAATCAAATGTCAACGATCGTCCACTCAGTCAATCGGTCAACCTCAACGCTCGACAATCAAATGCACGTCAACGAGCGTCCAAACATCGCTCGACATTCCGTTTCAACGAGCGTTCCATAAGCGCTCGTCAATCCGTATCAGCGAGCGTTCAAACATCGCTCGACATTCATGTTAACGAGCGCTCAAGAAGTTGGCCGTTCGGCCTCAAATTTGTTCAACCTTTTGGTTTTTGCCGTTCGTCTTCGCCTCCTTTTTGTCCATCAAATTCCTTACTTGCACACGCTCTCTAATTACAGTGAAGGCAGCCTCCATCAAACTCATAAGTCCTAGAGTTACCACGTTCATAAAACGGAACGGTTAACTCGGACTTGGGGGGCATGTTATGTAGTAAGGATATTTATGTAATAACATAAATATCTTAGATATTTTAGACAGTTAAAATATCAGTCAAAGCCACTAACCACACTTTTAGGTAAGGTGGTTATTTTTATTTTGCTTATAAATACAGTGACAGGACCCAAGTCCAGGTACGTTCTCTTTATGCTCTAGAGATCCTGAATAATATTTCAGAGCAGTATCCAATTGCTCTCTTCTGAGCTTCAGCTCCATAACTCATATCTGACTTGAGCGTCGGAGTATCTTTGCAGGTACCTCCCCCTCCTTTGACGAACATGAAGAACAACAATTGAAGAAACACAGCATTCCAGACAGCAGAACACGCGTCCCAGACAGCCAGGAGCAACGCAGGAAAATGTACACCGAAACAGTGAGTATTTTGGAGAGAAATTTACAGAAAGCACTAATTAGATTTAAGTGTAATTCACATAAGATATTTATTAATATTATTGTCAATTCAAAATCTTAAGATCATAAATTTATACATTTTTATTTTTATATGATATTTAATTTTTTAATATTGATTCAGTATAAAATTTAGATTGAAAATTAGATTCTCAGTAAATATTTACTGAATAGAATAATCGAGCCACCACTAGCACTTTGGGGGCACGTGATGGTGTTCTTCATCCATTCCCACATCCATTAACTTTGTGCAAAAGGGTATTCCATCCAAGTACGCTTAAGAGTAAAAGTAAAAGTAAGATGGAGAAATGAATAGCTCAAGAAAACAAAAATGGTTTGCACCATTGTTTACTAAAATCCACCAACCACAAAGTAAGATTGGCCCACATTTGCTTTCTTGCAAAACATGAGTTCGTCCCACCACCTCACTAATGGCTACATTTTAGGTGGCCCTCTCCTGGAAGTGGATGATTCTGTGGTTTTCACTCCCTAATCCCAGCTTATTAATCACTTCCACTTTTTATATTTCCTGACTAACCAACACTTTTTATTTTCACTTTTCCATTGCAACTTGCATTGTCCAACACTGTGTATCCATTATAAATATAATAGGATAAACATTTCTATTAACAGTTTATACGAGAGAGGAAAAATCTCATTAACCTAAAATTAATTTAAGCATAACTTAGACAAGTTAATATTTTTGGAGAACTGTCTGTAAAAACCATGTTCACCTATGCACAAGCAAACTGTAGAAAAACTTCTTTATTTTCCCATAGAACTGTTTTAGAGAAATTTATCCACTAACATCCTAGAACTATGTGTAATCATCAGCACATTTCTTTCTCAAGTTAAGGTTGGTGAATGATTTGGGAATATTTAAAGTGTCATGATATCGTGCAAAAGGAGGAAGGCCATAACAATGTTTTCTCAACATACAAATTTAACATGGGGGAAGAAATAAAGGCGTACCTTTATCCTGATTTATCATGTGAAGTAGTCAGGAGAAAAGTTACTGTAGTATAACACTACAAACTCCAACGAAGAAAAAGCCACCGCAATTTGTTCCATTCATTAGCTTTATCCCTTCTCGGGCAATGTGACATGGAATCTTTTAGTGATACCCTTTCTGGCTTATCAAACAAGTTTTTCCACCCCTCCAAAAAATAAATTAATGATAGAAAATAATGCAAATGATATACACAGTTGATGGCAAAGGCAGGTTAGTGCCTTTAACATGGTTATCGAAACTGGGTTCTACATGCCGGTTCATCCATATAGGACTGAAAACCAGGTTGAGTTCCAGTCCTGATCAGCCACAAAATTACCCCGTGAAAGAGCCAAACGGAAAAAGTTAAAACTGGTTCCGAACTAAAGAAACCAATCTGTGAAGTTATGATTTTCATTGATATGGCTATATTTGAAAATCAAAAAGCCAACTTCAGTGAATATTATGAATTTATTTATGATCGTTGTAATTGATTTATGAATTGCAACTTCAACACGTTTTTTACATTAGGCTATATTTTTAACATTTCTTTTTGTTTAGTTTCTTAGTATAGACCCAGGCTATTATATCCTGCACCTCCATGATTACTAACCGCACCATACCACACTATCACTACTTTCATCACCATCTGCAGAGAAAGAAGAGAAAAAAATACAGAAGAAAACTCACTCTCTAATTTTTTTTCCAAAACATTTAATATACAAATCTGAATAAATCATTTCGATAAATATTTTGAGTTCTGGTAAAAATTTTCAAAATTCCCTTGGAAATTTCCTTCAAAAATTTTGTTCCAAAAACATTGTTCTGAAAATTTCGAAAAGCTTTCGGAATATATAATCCAAAAATACTTTTCCAAATGATAAAATGGTGAATTCGAAAATATGAGTGGGTGGACGAAAAATTGTGGAGGTGCAGGAAGGCGGGAAGTAAACGCCATAGACCCGTTATACAACAATAAGGTCGAAGCTAAAGACCCAAACACAAGTGTGAAGGAATTTGCTACCTGCACCCAGTTTTTTTTCTTTCAATCCTATAACATGAAAAATAATCAACATCACCTTTTAATCAATTTAAAACTATATTTTAGATTACGTAAATTAGAATATATTTCAAATCGTATAATTTAAAAATATTTTGAATTACATAATTTGAAATAAAAAATATAATTTCATATTCCACACCTACCTTATCCCCACAAATTCAAACCAGCTTACGTACGAATTCTATTTTAAAAATACCTCAGGGCATTCCACCCTTTAGTGCCCATGATCACCACGTTCCCTACTTCCTAGTGCACCACCTATGAACGTCACACCATATGGCTACACACTCACAAAAAGACCACCATTGCCTATTTCATTTGGCGAAATGCTTCAAGTGGGTATGATTTAACATAGCATTAGATCCTGTTCATCCCTTATCTAATTAGTTAACAAAAAGAGGGCTCTTCATTGTTTGTGTATTATGCTCTAAATGCAGTAATAATAAAAAATTGTTTCCCAAGTTACTGGAGAATTAGGTGATGCTACGATGTTTACTAAGGTGGATTTGCCTTTGGGCTATCATCAATTTCAAGTTATCCATGCAGACACACATAAAACACTTCGCATTTGTGTTGCCACAATGAGTTTGTAGTTATGTCATCTAGCTTAACTAATGCTCTCTTCAGTTTTTTATTCAACCATCAACACCCTCCTCTAGCCCTATTTCTTCCAGTCTGTTCTAGTTTCATTTTTATGACATTCTCCCACTTTTGATGAACATATTCTCTACTTGCAGTTAATTTTCAGTTACTCTCCACTAATAAATCTTTTTAATAGGTTGACCAGAATGACAGACCCCAACAAAGTCCATTTAAGTGCGCCATTCAAAACCAAAACCAATTATGAGTCTGAATAGTGGAACCACTACCCGCTATCACTCCAAATAAAAATTAGGCTCAACAAAATTAAAGACATCCAAGTTGTTCCTAATCCCAAAGGTCATCACATCCAAAGCTTCTAAACAGCAAAGCAAATTCGTAAAAATACAATCTTCAGAAAAAAAAGATAGTATTTTAGTAGCGGTATTATTTTAATTTTAGAGTTTCAATAGTTTTTTACAGTCTTTCTTAGTCTACATGTGTTTTAAGTATTTTCTCGGTCAAACTGTTTTTGAAGACTTAAAAATTATCGTTACCAACTACTGCAAGGATTATTTTCCAAAAACACCTAAAAATAGGCCAAACTGTTAAAACTAGAAACCTTTAAAGGGTAAATTTTCAGGTTCAACCCACATAAATTTTGGCCAGCTTTAACGGCCGTATGTTCATTGACCAATACAAATTCACTCATCAAAATGAATAATCGCATCTCATTATAACAAAATGTCCCTTGCAAGTAGTTCGTGCTACATAGAGCCGTGAAAATAAGGCATAGTATCCAGAATTAAGCTCCCCATCCCATCCCCTAAATCCCCAACCTAAACAAAAGTTTACTAGGACACTGACCCTGAACAGTTTATCTCAGTAATAATACATATAAACAGTTACACACAAGAAACTAAATAAATACGAAATAAATTTCAAGCAAAAGGTACTGTCTAGAAGAGTACAACGACTATTTCTATAATAAATGAGAACAAAAAGTTTATTTGCTGTCAACAACATAAGGTATCTACAACTAGTAGTACATGCATTAGTCCAATCGGGCTTAGTATGAAGTACAAAGGTAAATTTTGCCTCTTGGCATTGAGATTACCAATGTACCAGTTAATAATGTACCTAATGTTCAAGGTTCCTAAGAGTTATTTTTCTAGATTTACCAAGAAACTAAAGTTGGGACAAATTTCAATTGGATACAGAATTCATTTATAAATCAAATAGTAATAGGTCTAAAATATACTCTTACATTTCAGATTCAAATCCAATATTCCAAAATCCCTCAGGAGTCATGGGCGGAACATACCTATATCGGTGCCTAGAAACACCATCTAGGTGTTCACAGCGGAAGTTCTGCTTACTGTCAGCATCCTTGCCATCAGCATTAGGAAGAACAGCATCATAAAACTTTCTGCATTGTTTGCACTCAACTCCTTTTAAATTTTCACGCTCGGCTTTTTTTCTCACTGGCTCAACATACTTGTAACTTCTTTGGTCAACTACATTTATAGAATATTGCTTTAGCTTCTTCTGAGGACTGCTTTTGGCAGCCATATCCTGTGTTTCATCATCTGAGCTGTCGTTGTTAATGTCTTCCTGAATCGGGTTTGGGAGGTCCTCCTTATTGAAATCCTTATTTAAATTTCCTCTGATATTCTCCAGAGGAGTGTCAAGAAAATCGTCATGAGGGTCAGGACCTGTTCGACTTTGATGAGTCCGGGTTTGCCTCCAGGAAGATGCTGGCCGCTTTGTACTGGATACAGAGACTAATTTTGTAGTGGATGGAAATTTAGGGACATCACGAAAACCAGAGGATGGAGAACTCAAATTGGCTCCTCTATCCTCCTCAGACGGCTTCAACTTCACTTCGTTTATCTCACACCCAGTAACAAACACATCTGGAGTTTTGCTTTCAAGGCCTAGAACAATGGGAAGTAGATGATGTGTAATCAAATAACCTAAATTGTACACTTCACTAACTCAACATAGCTTTTAGACAACAAACTCTGTGTATGTATGTTTAACTTGATGCAGGCGGATCGAAGTGAAGGCCATTTCATACAAGGACAGTTGAGTAAATATTAAGAGAAAATTCAATTACCTCCAAAGTCTTCCAATGGGATTTCGTTCCTCACTTCAGCAGCTTCACAAGCACCCATAGTGATATTTGGATTCTCAGATGCAAGAACTGCAACAGCATGCAAAAGACAATTGGTGAGTAAGGAGTGTTGAATGACACTTTTCAGTTGAAGGATTCACATACTCACAAATAACAATAAAACAAAAAGCGAAAAACTCTTTCTAGTTTTCTACCACACGGTTACAAGAGAAACTAGCACAATACCAAGTTCAGCGACCGGACTCTGACGTGTGCCAAATTCACTCCCACTCTCGAATTTGTTCTGTTCAACCACATTCTCCTCACAGAGACCAACCTTCCGTCGGAGGTAAACGTGCTGAGACTTAAGCCTCTTATACGCCTCAGTCACGCGATTCTTCTTTGCCTTCTCATCCTGCAACTCACGCGTCAGCGCCTCCACGCGCTCTAGCAGCGCCCTTTCCTCTTCAACTTCTCGCGTCTTCCTCCTCAGTTTCTCATCCAACTCCTCGATTCTTGCGAGCAACTTCACCTTCTCGCTCTCGCAGTCCTCCAATTTCGAAAACGCAGCGTTTCGCTTCTCTTCGGCGTCTTTCAGAGCGGAAACCTTGGACTGCACCAAGTCCACGAGGTTCTTGTGCAGCGCCATGTTCTCGTCGACCTCGCGCTGGAGCTGGTCGATGTGACGCCGTTTCGATGCCGCGTCGGATTTAAATTGAGGATAAAGCTGGGAGCAGAAGACGTACTCGATCTGCGCGATGCGGTCCTTGGCGTCTTGAATTGAAGCAACGAGGATGGTGCTGAGACCGCCGACACGGTTTGCGGCGCCGGCGTCGGTGAGAGGAAACCCTAACTTCGGAGAGGGAGGATGGGGCACTCTCTCTGCGGTTACTGACTCCGGTTCGTCCATTGCGGGTGGACGGAAAATGCGGGCGAAATGAAATCGGAATAAGAGTGCGGTGACGGTGCTGGTGCTATGACCGATGGCTGTTATGTTATGTTACTCTTGCGCGGGATTCTGAATTTTCTTTCCAAATGCCGGCAAGGAAAATCAGTTTATAATTTTTTGTTCTAAAAGAAAAATATTTTAAATAATATACAATAATTCTAAATCTTCATATTTTCCCTAGCAGTGCTTTCTTATAATTCTTTTTAAGAAGGTAAATAATATATGAAGATGAAAGGACAAAGGCAAAAAAATGTGAAGAACCATGAGTTGTGCCTTTTCACATAAATGTGAAGACAAAGGCAAAAACAATAGTTACATAATATTAGTATCTTGTAATATTTTATGTCACGAATATTTTATTTATCAATGTTTTATAACGTTTATTTAATTTAAAATTTATTCAACTCCTATTTGATAAATAACAAAATATCAGAAGAGATATTTCTTTAGAATATATAATTTGATAAGTATATAAACGAGGAATAAGAGGAATAATAATTATAGAAGATTCTTTAATTTCAAGTTTATCATATATATATATATATATATATATATATATATATATATATATATATATATATATAATATTGTTATTTTGAAGATTGGAGATTTTTATAATTTTATTCTTAAAAAACACATTGAAAGGTGAATAAGGAGACAAATATTTAAATTGTCTTAAGTTTTTATTCTTAAAATGATGTGAAATTATTAGATGTGGTAGTAACAAATACTATAATTTATAATTTTTTTTTGTTTATCTTAAGTTTACCATATGATACGTGGGGTAATCTTATATCTGGGCGAGCTTTGTTTTGTTACACGGTTTCCACACACAACATTGGAACGTTGCATCTCCCTTGATCAAATCCCTCATCCGTAAGTCTCGATATTATTTGCGCTCCACGAACAATCTCACCAACCTACAAGTCTCGAGATTCTTCTCGTGAGTCATGGTTCTTGGATTGGCTTTCCTTTACTTTTCCACTCTATAAATAGAGTTGTTATGTTCATTCCAAACACACTAAACACTAGATGAGCTTTCTTTCTCTAGCACAATAACGCGAATTGAAATCTCCTGTGCACAAAAGCTTTTCACAAGTTTCCCCTCTTGTTTCTTCTTTATTCCCTTATCCTCTTTGTATTGTGGGCTTCACTTTTTTCCAAAAGAGACTTCTTGCTAGTTTTGTGATCCTTGAAATTTTCAAAAAGTTCTCGTATTATCCTGGAGGACTTGCACAACACATCGCAAATAAATCTTTGAGGATAATGGATCTACATGTCTCGAGAAATCTTTGTTTGTGGTTTTATTTTTATTATTGTCAGTTTCTACAACAATCTTATGAACTTATCCACAATAATCAACAACCTAATCCCGAAGAACAAAAACATTGTTTTCGAAACTCAGACAGTCTTTGTGAAACTTTTCCCATATGTGTGAAAATCGAGGTCATCTCTGGTCAGAAGTTCTAGCACTAGTAAGAATGTGTGTCTACCATTTTAGACATGTACAAAGTTGTTATTTTTCTTTCATCTCTAAAATTTCGACTCCAGTCTCCCTTCAAATTCAAAAAAGGTTGAAGATTATATTCATGCGAACAAGGTATGTCGACATACTTTAGTTAGTACACTTTCTAATGATTTGTTTGATATCTATTGTTCTTATAAGGAAGCAAAAAGACATTTGAGATTCGTTGATACTCAAATAACTTGTTAAAGATGTCATCAGACAAAGGTTTGTTATTGAGAACTACTATCATTGGGAAATAATTGAAGATAAGGACATAAAGTCTCAAATTAATGAGTATCACAAGCTGCTTGAAGATATCAAAGAGACAAACATTCTTTTACTCGATAAATTTGTTTCATAACTTCTTATCGAAAAATTATTTATTATAAACAACAGCTGAAACACAGTCATAAGCATATGTCACTTCCAAAGCTCATCACACATAATTATTGAAAATATCAATAGGAAAGAATCTGTTACTACAAGGGTTAAAAAACTTTGTGTGCAAAAACAAATATGGTAGAAGACAATTATACTTCTAGAAAGTACAAACACAAACTTGATCACAAAAGAAAAACTAATTTTTCGAAAATCTCGTCCGAATGGATCTAACCCACCTTTAAGAAGAAAAGAAAATACTTAGTATGTGGAAAGTCGGGTCATCTTGTACCACATTACAGGTGCAAAGAAAGAAACAACAATCCTCCTAGGGCAAATGTAGCCAAAGGAGATGGTATTATTGTTGCGGTCGTTTCACAAGTAAATTTGACGACCAATGTGCACAAATGAGTGATAGACTCTGGAGCTACCAGGCATATCTATGAAAACATATGTGCCTTTGCCTCCTACACTAATGTAGGGGATGCAGAAGAACAAGTTTACCTCGATGATTTCAGGAAACTCCTATTATGGAAAAAGGAAAATTTCTTCTCAAGCTCACATCTGAAAAAACTCTAGCCTTGAGTGATGTGCTACATGTGCCATAAATCAAAGTTAATTTAATCTATGTAGCATTATTGGAAAAAGTGGGGGTTAAAGTGTCATATGAGTATGGTAAGATTGTAATGACAAAAAATAATGTTTTTGTGGAAAATGGATATTGTGATCAAGGTCTCTTTATACTCAACATTTATGAAAATATGAATGAATTGTGTTCTTCTGCTTATATTATTAATTCATATGATATGTGACATGCTAGATTAAGACATGTGAATTCCTCATATGTTATGAAATTATAGAGACTAGGAATAGTTAATATGCATGATAAACATAATAGTAAATGTGATATACATGTAGAATTTAAAATAACAAAGAAAATATATTATCCTATAGATCGTCAAACTAAAGTGTTAGGGTTAATTCATACTGACCTAGCTGACTTAAAACAAACCATGTCTAGAGGCGGTAAACATTATTTTGTAATTTTTATAGATGATTATTCTAGGTACACCAAAGTGTACTTAATCAAACCTCAAGATTAAGCCTTTTGATATGTTTTTAACCTATAAAGTAGAAGTAGACAATAAATTAAATAAGAAAATTATGAGGATTATATTAGATAGAGGTGGTAAATATATATTGTTTAATAATTTATTTGTTAGAAAAGGTATTATCTATGAAGTAACCCCACCATATTCACTTGAGTCTAATGGAATAGCCGAGAGAAAGAAGAAAACACCTAAGGAAATGATGAATGTCATGTTTATTAGTTCTACTGCACTTGATAACCTTTAGGGAGAAGCTCTACTTTTTGCGTGTTTTGTACAAAATAGAATACCTCATAAGAAAACTGGTAAAACTTTGTATGAATTGTGGAGAAATTATTAACCTAATCTTAAATATCTAATAGTGTGGGGGTGTTTAGCTAAGGTGATGTTACCCAATCCTAAGAAATGGAAAATAAACTCTAAAACCTCTAATTGCATGTTCTTAGGCTATGCTAAACATAGTGCTGCCTATAGGTTTCCTATTCTTAAAAGTGAAGTACTTGAGTGTAATTCTATAGTGAGGACAAAAAATGTTAAGTCTTTTTAACATGTTTTTCCCTTAAAGGTTAGTGAAACATCTCAACTTATTGATGATAATAATAATAATAATGTTTTGTGTGAGGATTTGAGAAAAAGTAAAAGACAAAGGAAGGAAACTTACTTTGGTAATTATTTTTATACTTTTCTTGTTGAAAATGATCCAAGCTTTGTAGAAGTTACTAGTGTTCCTGATGCAAAACAATGGGATAAAATCATTAGGACTGAAATTGAATCAATTCTAAAAAATAGTACTTGGGCCTTAGTAGATTTACTTATAGGAGCAAAACTCATTGGTTGTAAATGGATCTTTAAGAAAAAGTATTACCCTGATGGATCTATAGAGAAGTATAATGCAATATTAGTAGCAAAAGACTTTACTTAAAAACCGAACATAGATTATTTTGATACATTTATCCTTGTGATTAAGATCTTCTCTATTCAACTGTTGTTAGCCTTAACAATTATTCATAAGCTAGTGATACAATAATAGATGTTAAAACTTTCTTTTTGAATTGTGATTTGGAGGAAGCAATTTATATGACTCAACTTAAAGGGAGTGTTGATATTGAACCTGGTCAAGAGAATAAAGTACGCAAACTTAAAATCCTTGTATAAATTGAAACAAGCACGAAAGGAATGACATGAAAAACTTGATAATGTATTGTTATGCAATGATTTTTCACCTAATGATATTGATAAATGTGTGTACTCTAAATCGAAAAATGGTGATTGTGTCATTATATTCTTGTATGTGGATGACACGTTAATTTTTGGTACATGCAATGAAATTGTCGCTATAATTAATTTGTTTCTAGGATCAAATTTTGAAATGAAAGACATGGGTGAAGCCAATGTAATTTTAGGTGTTATAATCATAGAGAAGGAAGATAATATATTACTATTCCTAGAACAATACATTGCGAAACTTCTCAAGAAGTTTAGGTATTATGAATTCAAACCAATGAGTACCATTTATGATGCTAATTCTAACACTAGTACAAAAATCGCGTATAACGTCGAATATTTTGGGTTTTTAATGGCGAATTCGCGAACGACGTCATATCAGGAGACGTTAAATTGACGTCGAATTTAAAAAATTCGACGTTAAATTAACGTCGAATTTTCCCAATATACGATCGTCGAATTTTGTCAATATTCGGCGTTAATCAATTTTTTTTTGTTTCTTTTAATTAATTGTGATTCTTTTTTACAACTCTACGAAACCTAAAAAGTAGGAAAAACAACAAATTTCAGTTTTTGGTATTTTATAAAGCATGAACTATGAATGTGTAGTGTAGTATCAACAACAAACAATAATTACCAAGAACAAACAAGTTCAATCAGACAACAACAACAAACAAGTTCAACCAAAAACAACAACAACAAACAAGTTCAACAAAAAAACAACAACAAACAAGTTCAACACATAAGTTCTTCAAAACGAAAACGAAAACTAACCTTCAAAAGGTGGGTTCATCGGAATAAAGTTTTGTCACCAGTGAGAGAGAAAGCAGAATGTGCTTATGAAGGACAAGTGCACAAAAATAATCGGTTAAAACTAACAAAAATCATACATAAAGTAGTTAATTAACATGCATTTGTATCAAATGAAAGAAAGATTACATGTGATGCTCATTAAACTTCGTTTGAGAAAAGTTTGAGAAGAGAAGAGGGTATCGCGCGCTAAGATAAAGTGAATGAATTTTCAATCTCCCGCTTAAATTTTTAATGAATTCACTAACCTTTTGACGTCGAATTTAAAGGGCATTCGACGTTTTATATTCTTTTACGTCGAATTACAATTCTAAACGACGTTTAATAATTACATTTATTTACAAAAATGCCACCGCTCATTTTTAACGTTGGCTATTAAGTGGTTGGACGTTGAACACGTGACGTTATATACTGTTTTTGTACTAGTGTAAATTAATGAAAAATAGAGGAAAATTTATCTCTTAGCCTCAACATGCACAAATAATTAAGAGCTTACTACCTTTAGTGAGATTTTTTAGACCTAATATTTGTTATGCAGTAGGTAGACGAAATAGATACATTAAATGTCCAAATTAGGAACACTGGATGCAGTTACAAGGCTTATGAGATACTTAAGAGGTTCAATAAATTATGTCATCGAATATAGTGAATTTCTCGTCTTACCAGAAGGATACACTTATGCTAACTGAATCTCTGATTCGTATGAGACAAAATCCACTCGTGGTAATGTATTTCCCCCTTGGGGATGATGCGATTATATGGAAATCAACCAGACAAACAATTATTGCAGATCAATAATGAAATATGAATTTGTTGTTCTGAAGATGACTAGTAGTGAGACTGAGTGGTTGAAAAACTTCTTAGCGAACATTCCTCTAAGAATGAATCCAACTCTTTTAGTGTCAATACACTTTGATTTTCAATCGGCAATGGCTATAGTTAAAAACAAGAATTGAGACAAAATTTGGTGAAACAACTGCTAAAGAGTGTTTCTATTGATTATTTGAAGTCAGAACACAAGCTAGAAGATCCTCTAACAAAACCTTCGAGAAGAAACATGCTCCTAGAAACATGAGGGGAATGAGACTTAAGCCACTTACAAAAAGACAAGTGATGGTAACTCAACCTTTGTGATTGAAGATCCCGTGAATAAGGTTAATATGAGTAAAAAAAAGTCACTTGTTAGTTCTGATAGCACTAAATTGACTTTAATCAATTATGTCAATTCTATGGTGTGTGTGAAAGTGGTAGAAACTGCATTATTGAGAGGTTAAACTTTATAATTAAAATTCTATGTGATAAAAGAATTTAAGTTTAAACAAAATTTTTAATGATTTTCATATCCCTTATGGGTTATGATATGCAAAATACACTTAATAAAATCACTTATATAAGTGTCAAGTGGGGTTGCTTGCATTAGATCTTAGCATGATCTCTAAAGCACTCATGAATATCGGGCATGCGCATAACCTAGTAAGAGTAACTACATTATTTTACCAACTACATTATGTGTTAACTTTCTTGATCTATGACTGGCTCATATAGCATGCTATACTAGCTTTGATGTAATACATCTTGTGAAACCCATGATTATTCTTTGTTTCTTCTTTTTCTTTCTCTTCTTTTGCAAAATATCTTCTCTGGCCGAACTTTGT
Organism: Vigna umbellata; assembly: GCF_029865625.1. Classification (NCBI taxonomy): domain Eukaryota; kingdom Viridiplantae; phylum Streptophyta; class Magnoliopsida; order Fabales; family Fabaceae; genus Vigna; species Vigna umbellata. Next base: position 44,660,091 of record NC_142167.1, on the reverse strand, counting down.
TTTGTTACACAGTTTTCACAAGTAGTGCTGGAACCATGCATCTCCCTTGGTCAAATCACTCATCCGCAAGTCTCACCATCCTCCACCCCCATGAAAGATCTCACCAAATCGCAAGTATCAGTGTTCTTCCCGTAAGTCATGGTCCTTGGGTTGACTTCCCTTTGCTTTCTCACTCTATAAATAGAGTTGTTGTGTTCACTCCAAACACACTAAATAATAGACAAGGTTTCTTTCTTCAATATAGTAATGCACGAGCTTTCCCTCTCGTTTCTTCTTTATTTTCTTATCTTTTTTATCATGAGCTTCACTCTTTTCTAAATGAAACTTCTTACTAACTAAGTTTTGTGATTCTTGAAAATTTTTAAGAAATTTTTATTATATTTTGAGAAACCTACGCAATATATTGTCTTTAAAGACAATAAATCTATACATCTCTAAATAAAACTTTTATTCGTGAATTTTATTTTTATTAATGTCAATTTTTCTATAAGATGTATGTTGGGTAGCCCTAGATTATTGGGATCAATGACTGTCGTGAGTTGCTCCTAGACATATATTATCATGCATACGTACGACCCATTATTCAACCCAAATTATAATTGAAAAAAAATGTTAACGTGCAAAGAACATGAAAGAAATCACATTCCACCAACAAGAGAAAGTTTAAAGCAGAAGAATCTTGACATCCATCAACATCTATTTGTTTGTTCTATTCTTTTTATTCTATGCAACTACAAGTGAATTTACTTTTTGTTTAATTTTCTAAGAGAGAAAACATCGAAAAAAAAACGAAACCTATATAAATCATTGAGTTAAATTGAAAAGTTTTTATCATCTTAACTAATCATTTATATATATATATATATATATAGTATGTATGATTCTTTACCTCTTTTTTTCTATTCACCAACATATGCTAGTAAAATATTAGCACCAATACTATAATTTTAATTTTGGAAGTAAATTAATAAAATACTAACATGATGAGTTTTTCATGCTTGAATTGAATGATTTAAACAATTTGGAGTGTTTGTTTAATTACAAAAAAGAATTTGTAATAATTAAAACGTTGACTTAGTTAATATGGTAATTAGTAAGTTTCATATTTTAATATATTGTCATTTTAAAACTTTAACAAAGTAATATTATAAATTTAAAAAATTATTATATATGCTCATTTATAATTACATGCCAATGCAAAAGATACATGCATCATCATCACGCATGATTTACGCACAAAAGCAAGGCATATCATGCGCACCCCTCCCTTAACCTGCGCACACTTTCTTATTTACCATAAATCGTTTTCGTAGTTAGAATTACACACTGAACTTTACGAGAAGAGTTTTATTTAAACCTAAAATAAAATACCCAAGTTTTAATATTTTTATTGTTTTAGTAAAAGAAATTAACAATATTTTAATACGCATTTTAAGAAGTGGAAAGAAAACTTTTATCACGAAATTCTAGGCGTTGGATCATCTCGTCACATTCCCTCGAGATTCTTCTATCTAAATAAAATAATCACAACGCAATAATCAACGAGACGCAAGGCCAATTAAAACCTCACACGTGGCGCAACCCCATAGGCTCTAAGCCAAAAAGTTAAGCGTCACTATCAAGAACAATGGGAAAAGGAATCGCGAAATCTCGCTGCGGCTATATATCACGACACGATATCACGCACTAAGCAATATATCGCCATAACAATTAAAAAATGTCACATGTCTAATCAAGTGGGCCCACCCAACTTTCTATCATCATCACTATTCTCGAAAATTCCAAATTCAAAGTTTACAATAATTTGACAATAATACCCTTAGCTTCAATTTAATTTACCTTTTCCCCCGCACCTGAATCCTATGCTAAAAGTAAATAAACTAAAATGCATATTTTCTCTCCATTTTAGTCAAACAATAATTTGGTTTCCTGTTTCCTAAATTCACTTAATAAACTAATTTAATCTTAATACAACATAAAAACCAAAATTTAATTATAGTTGAATTACTATTTTTACAACCATAAATTAATCAAATTATATTTCAATAAAAAAAACACTTAATATGAATAAATAAAATAAGAAAAAAAATTGGATATAAAACGTCAAACTAACATTTTTAGAAATTAAAAAAAGGTGATCACTTCAAAGACTAAATTCATTCTTAACCTAAAATGATGAAAGACTTACAGAAAAATATATTTGAGCAAGCAGAAACCATTCACTGATTCACATAATAATCACAACAATTTATAAATCCCAACCCGAAATTAAGGAAAAAAAATACATAAAAATTAAGAAAATTATACATAAAAAAAATAAGAAAAAGGATCACCGAATTTCATGTTCCGGTTACAACTTCCCCAGATCCCCACCCACGCGCCCGAGAAAAGACGCGCTGCGAGTAATTAAATTAACAACCTAACCGCGTCGAAACGCCGTCGTTTGTTTCGCTTCGTTTTTCGTCTCAGCGATCGATCGAATTTTTTTCTTCTCCGATTCTAGGGCTTTCAGACCTTCACGATCTTCGCGGCCTTCACGACGGGATTCTCCCTCGCGATGACCTCTCTCCCGGCTGCCTTGTAGTCGTAGGAGCAGTCGTGGCGATCGGTGTACCGGTGCTCAGCGCAAAAGAGGTCACCGCACCGACAACGAAATCCGGTCAGCCCGACGCGCCGCCGGCATCCCGAGCACCTGTTCACCGCGCGCTTCGGCTCCGATGCCGCCGTCCGGTCCGCGCTCGCAGCGTCCTCCTGCGGAAGCGAGCGCTTGGGCGAACGCGACGACGTGGCCGGAGCGACAGCGTCGAAGAATCTAGAAGGCTCGGAAATCGAAGTTGCAGCGGCGGCGGTTGTGGTGGCGCAGGGCGTGATTGGTTCCGGGACCTTGAAGTCGGTGTCGTTTTTCTCCGCCTTCTGAGCCATGATTCTGTGTTTTGGTGAGAAGGACGAAAAATAGAAGAAGAAGAAGAGAGAGAGAAAGAGATAGACTATTGAGATGGGAACGAGAGAGAGAGAGAAAAAAAGGATTTGTAAAAGAAAGAGACGAGAGGTTGGTAATGAAAGCAGAGATAGAATATGGACGTCGTAGAGACGCGTATGGAAAGGAAACTTTTTTTTTTTTTTTCATTCATTGTCTCTGCAGTGATGCAATTACCAACTTCTCCACTACTTTTTTTTTTCTTCAAATAAATAATTTATGTACACAATTAAATACTGTTATTATTTTTTCTTCAACATTAATTATTTTATAAAAGGAGTAAATTTGAAGAAAAAAATTAGAAAGTTGGGTTTTCATTCTTTTAACTACGTTGCTACGAGAAAGGAAACGCTGAAGGACTTGTTTGGCCTAATGAAGTAACATACTTATTTGGGAGATGGATTAATCCAAACATCTTCACCCCAACACCAAACTGAAGAGGAAAACTGAATAAAACACTTCACAAAAAAGTGATTTTGTTTGGGACTTGTTTTTAATGCCAAACATGCACTGAAACTATAAAATTTGTTTGTCTACGATGCATATTTTATATTTTCCATTATTGTAATAATAACAGTAACAAAATAATATTTTTTACATGACAAGGAACATATTTTGAATGATTAAATTGATAGATTAAATTTCTCTTCACAGTCAATATAATAGAGTAAAATAATTAAAAATCATGATAAAAAGGACATATTTTAAGAAGATTATGGTATATTATTACTAATATTAACTTTGCAACAAAGGGTAAAATAGGAAAATGAGGGTAAAAAAAGGTGAGCTGGGCGTGACAAGAAGGAAGAAGCTAGCCGCCAAATCTGACCCTTGTTTTCTCAGAGGTCATTTTCGTCCATATTGTCAATGACACGTGTGAGTCACACGCTTGTTGCCCGATTCAACTTTACCACTCGCTTCTGGCACGTGTCACAGTGCCACCCATTTTAGTGAAAGGGATGTGAGCGTGCCGTGTTTTTCTCATTACGTGAGAGACTCTGACCCTTGGGTTTATTCAGAGACGAGAGGTTAAAAAAAATGAAGAAAAATTTTATTTATAGAATATATTTGTGTTTTATTCAGAGATTGGTAAAAGTGTATTATTCAAGTTTGATGTAAAATAGAAGTGTTCTTTCGTTATTTGGTTGGGTAAAAGTATTTTAGTGTAAAATTTGATGCTTAATGTGAGTTTGTTAACTCATCAAGACGTCTAAATAATCGGTTTGATGATTAATATTTCACATAGGAAGTGCTTTATAAGTTTTAAAATAATCTTGTGGTTCACACTGGAAGTTATACTGATAATATTACTATTGTCGTGTTGTTCATAACTACAACAGTTTACAATTTTGATGTTAATTTTTATTACACAGAAATTTAAGTAAAGGAGCGGATGCAGAAACATGAAAATTAAATACTCTGTAATTAAAATAATCATATTCTTATAGCATTTAATACAGACATCTAATTTTACGTGACAATAATTGTAACCATAACCATATATATATATATATATATATATATATATATATGTTGAATCTAACTACCTAATGTCAAACAAAAGAAGAAAAAGACAAAAGGAGACTTATTTTGAGGAAAAAAGGAAAGGCTTTTTCTGATGCATTGTAAACGTGTTCATGACCCCATTAGTTCAATGTTGGTGGCTTGGTTGAGTAGGATCCGAGGTGAAGAAGAAAAAGGTATAATAATATACCGCTACTGCTACAACCATTTCTGATTTTATGCCATCCACCATCCATGGCACCTTCCAAAATTGTCAAGATCAAATCTTTTCCATCAATTTTTCATTTAACTAATCACGTAACTTTATGTTCAACGAGAGCACTGTATTTTCATTTTTTGTGTGCACAGTGTACTGCTCTTTCTTTAGAATCGTATCATTTAGTAAGTAACATTGAACATTTTCTATTAATGATAATTTCAATAACAACAAAATAAAGACACAAGAACCTGGTGAACATAGCAAGGCCATCCTTCCCCTGTCTTTCCTAAAGCCATGCAAACCAGCTGAGGTTCAAACCCTCAAAAGCACAAAATTCTGACAACATTCCAGTCACCTTCACAAGTTATGAAGCCAATTCAAAGAACATTACTTGTATTGTATCAGTTTACGAAATTCACGAGTTGATGTCATCTCCAGGAAAAAATACATGTAGCATGACTTACATTGGCTTGCAGTGTCTGACAGTAAGCTTCAAAAGACAATTTCATTCATATATAAAGTGAGGATTTTTTTTTAAACATTGAACCAGCCTTAGGCACTGTCAGTTACATTTGCTGAATCAATATTCATGGGTTGGGTTTTCTTGTAGCCGCTAATTTCATCCTTGTAACGTTGTTTATCTTCACGTGCTTTTGCCTCGTATGGTTCCTTCTCTTCCGCTGTGCATTCAGTAGGTATAACAATACTCAGTTTAGTTAATAAGCATAATAAAGTTCAGATCATGAATTAGACATGGTGGAGCTGCATGAAATGTAACAATTGCCAACATTGCATACCTGACATTTTTTTCCATTTCTCTCCAAGTACTCTTCCCACATCCGTAAATGAGATTCCGGGGTTTGTTTTCTTGAGATTCTGTCAAAAAAATTACACTAATTTTAGCAAAATATTATGTAAAGAGAAGTCAATTATGCCATGGACATAGCCGATTATGTTCAAGAAATCACATAATCGATTATGCACGTGGGATTTTGAGCTTCAAAGTTCATTGATGTTTCAGGCATGTATAAGACTAGGAACAGAACACACCTCTCTTTCCAATTTAGAAAAGAACATGAAACCGGACATTGCCCTCTTGGGTGCATTTGGGTCTTTTTTCTTCTTCTGTTTTTTCTTTTTTCCATCTTCATCATCTTTTGGTTTCTTTTTAGAAGTAGATGCCTTAGGTGGCAGGTCCTTCTTTATTTCCTTCTTGGCTGGCTTCTGAAAATTTGCCATCATTAAGGTATCAGACACACCATACATAGATTAAGAGTTGAGAAGTATTACAAAGGTAACAAAGGCAAAAAAGAAAACCACGTGCCTCTTTCTCCTCGCCACTTTTACTGGCATCAGAATCATCTCCCCCAGAATCATCAGTAGGAGAACCTTCATCATCCTTGTCAGCAACAAAATCTGAATCCTGTAAACATTTAGCACCGTTTAATGAAATATAGAAACAAGACTAGAAAACCCTGCCACAGAAAGCTCCCAAAGACCAATGTTGAGCAACTTGAGTAGAGTCCTCCAGCCTGAATATATATGTACATAAGCACAAAACAAACACAAACACATTCACACAACAGAAGTCAAAACATAAAACACAAGAAATAGAAAATTAGAATAGGCGAAAGGTCAGCTGCAAAATAAGCTCAAGAATTGCAAAAACTGAAATGTAAGCTCCGAGTTCACTGAAGTTTTTTCATGCCCCAACGATACTCAGATGTTGGTCAACATAAATAAATGTTGCCTCCTTGATTTCTAAAACTAGAACACAAATTTACTAAATGCTACACATGAACTAACGATAAGGATGCAGGTAAGAAAATATCTGTTTGATCACCTCCTCATCACTTTCATCGTCACCAGCTGCATTTTTTATTCGCTCAAGATGTGGATCAACAGCATCATCATCGTCATTCTCCAGAACCTTCTTTATACCAGCAGTAGGTTGGCCATCTCCTAAGTTCATAATTTTCAAGCCCTTTGAACTGCATGTGCAGGTGAAAAGCAATTGTTGATACTTTATTTAACGATCAGTTGTAAGTAAAATTTGGCAATGAGCTAATATTTACCTAATAAATTCATACAAATTATGGTACTCATTTCTCTGGATATTACGGAAGAGATGCTCTTGTTCAGATTTTAGTCTGATAAGAAGGTCAAAATAATGCATATTGGAACCACCGGCAGCATGCCTCTCGAATTCCACATAGTCAATCTAATACGAAAGCAAAAAAGTAAAACCTAATTGTTTAAATATCAGATGCTATCAACCAGTAATTGATATGTGGTGAGGTGGTCTGCAAGCACAGTCCATTATACCTCTTCATGAAGAATAAGAGTCGGAGGCTTAGGTAGAAAGAAGAAGCTCTTCTCAAGGGGATACAGAATTCCATCTTCAGCTTTCAAAGATGATTTCACAGCATAACCATCCTGACAACTCCTAAATTTTCCAGGCTTAGTCACTTTGGCACCAGACAACCCACGTAATATTGTAGTGAATACTTCATGAATAAGGCCCTGGTTGCGAATTGAAAACGAAACGCGTCAGATACTGCATCATGTGATATGCGTGCCCAACAATTACTAACTTCTCACATCACTCAATCTTTGAAAATATGCAAAGCAAGATGTTCTTTTCCAATTTCCCCAGCAGTCCTTGAAGAACAGTATCTCAGGGGTTTATGTATGGACATATGAATCACTTACAAACAGTTTTAAGTAATACCTTGTAAGACAGCTCTAACTTGTCCTTGTACTTTGTGTTATAAAGATCTTCATTCATTGCCAATTCACTTTGGACAACATAATCAGATTCAAACTATATAGAAATGAGCGAAACAATGTTAAGTTCATAAACAAGTAAAATGAACATCATTTAAATTAGCAAATCATGAACCATTGAGAAGCAGCAATTACCTGCATCACAATATGAGGGTACAAAGTTTGTCCCTTCCGAATAGGGGGATCAAGACTAATAATGACAAAGGTATGTGGTTGATTAGACTACAGATTACACATGAAAATTTGTCACTACACTTAACAAGTCCAAAAAAGAATCAATTTAAAGACATGGCTGGCTGATGTAATTGACATTCTACTTGTCACTTAATATGAAAAAAAATATCAGTCCAATAAAAGTACATAATCAGGAAATGAACCTTAGGAAGTAAAAATAGGCGAACCACACTGCTATATTGGATTTTGAAATCATTAGCCTGTCCCTGAAGCCGCAAGAATGACATGTGTAACTCAACAATGTATCGTCCTCTACATAAAGGAACAAAGTTTTATTATTAATACTTAATTGGAAGGACAATGATACAAGTGGTATAAAAGACAACGAGCCCAAAAATACTTGAATATATGTATATGCCTTTAAAGACATTACCTTGGTGTAAGGATCGCAATACTCTCAAATGTAACAACAGCATCTTCACCTCCAGCACCAACATCAGCCATAGACATTATTCTGCTGCGGAAAACCTGATGCAGAAAAGACAAAATGTCATTTAACCTAAAAATTATTATAACGCTGGATCTGTTAAACTTTCACAAAGAAACTCACTTCAGCAGGAGGAGTTTTTTCATCGCCAACAAACTGGGTGTTGGAACTTGGTATATGGAAACTTATCTCCATCAGTGAATCTTTCTGACACATTAAACATGATTAAACCATAAAAAGAATGCACAATCATTGAAAATTAATTTGTTAAAATGCATGAAAACGTAGATATACCTCATTAGCTCCAGTTGTGTCATCCACGTGAAACTCCAAGATCACATCATTCTTCCCTTGAAGCTGAGTTTGAGAGACATCTGCTAGCGACACCTCAAAAGCTTGCTTTGAACCAACCATGAAAGCCAACATATTTCCTGAAATGGAAATAGAAAGATAAAAATTCACTATTCCACAAGTGGAGTAGTATAACTATAGAAATGGTCAAGTCGGTTTTATCATTATCAAACAAGTTGCCCAACCTAAAGAGAGACGATTTGATGACAGAAGAAAACAAGAATGGGATAAAGGTTCTCTATCAGCAGTCAACCACCATTACCACCCAAACACTAAACAACTTTCCTATGTTAACAATTTTTTTCCACTCAAAATTGTACTTAATATGATTACCAAAGCGGAGGTAGTGGTGCTTAAATATATTTGACACCTAGCATGTTTGGGAAAGCTTTTTATCTTCAGTTTCAGTTGTTTTTTATCTTCGGTAGTAAAACGCTTTTTTTCAAAAAGAAAAAAAATGTTGCTTCCATGAATCCAAAGTTTTGTAGCTTGTGATTATTTCAAATAGTCTTTTCCTTTAGATTCAAAGGAATATGTTTTTCTCATGTAAAGATTGATTTTTTGTTGTTGCAATAAACAAAATAAGTTGAAATCACTTTTCGACAAATTTACCCAAACAAAAAACTGGTTCTAACCACAATAGATTGTAACACTATGATTATTGAAACTATTTAATTTTTACTTAACACACCCTTAGAGTATAACAAAAAGAAAATAAACAACTGCAGACTGAGGAAGAAAAAAAGTAGCACGGCAGCACATAAGTTCTCAGCCTTTCTTCATATATGGAAAACATCCAGTACTATACAAGATAAATCAGTGCTCTCCAAATAAGAACTGGAAGATATCAACCGAATTTCTCGAAAATAGGAGAGCTTTATCCTTTGCTAAAATTTTACATACCATTTCTTCATGGGTGCTACTGAATATCAAACAGAATACAATGTCAAATTAACTTTTTCCCCAGACACTAAATTACCAAATTTACAGCCAGTAAGGATGACAGAGATGCTTAAGATATATATGACAAATCATGCAGAGAATATCAATTACAACAAATAAGTCAGTTCGTGTAATATAGCAAACCATTCAGATCAACTTCTCCCCAATTTCTTCCGCTAACAGAAAGCTGCTTCTCGCGCACTGTTATTCCACAAGTGCTCTGGAAAAAATTGGTCAAACTTACAACATCCTGCAAAAATGTATAAAATTACGACATAATAAGCACCATTTTATAGCAATTGAAGTCCTTCAGTATTTATATCTGCCTAAGTGTTAAAAAGCAACAAAATATAGGAAACCAAACCAAAGCTATGAACTCATTTTTGCACAACAAACGTAAATTCACATTCTGGAGGGGTAGAAGGAGTAACCTGATCACGAAATCCAGTGAACTTGTAGTACAACCCATCTTTAATTTGAACACCAAGTTGGTTAGTCTTTGGAACCTTCATCCATGTTACCCCCTCTATATCAGATTTATCAACTTCAATTAATTTACCACCGCCCTGTCTCTTCCATACTATTCCACCAGAGTGTAATTTCATCTGTCCTGGATTCTGCAACCCCATAACATGAGAAGAAGTGTCATACATCTCAACTGCCAATTTCAGTCTCATTCACAAATTCACTAGAAAAATCCAATTCTTCGACTCTAATTACTATGAACATTGAATTGAAAAACAACAAATTGTAACAACTTGACACGGAACATGCAGTGCAACAGAGTAGAGGCCGTGCAGATTCAGTCTCATCCAACCGAATACTACATAAACGGTACATATTACACATAAAAAATCAAATAATTTTTACGGTAGAAGATATAAAGTTTGGAACAAAAATAACTCAATCAATTTCATCATACTATACAAAGATTGTATCCAATCCAAACAGACCCATATTTAGAATAGGAACAATGTGGAAATTAAAAAGTTATAAATCATTGAATTCCTCCATTTTTCAAAACAATAAAATGAAACCTTCGTTCCATTTCATTCTAAAACATCCAAACAGCGCAATGGTACTTTTATTTCATTCCAATCCATCCCATTCCATTCTGCTCCATTTTATTTCATTCTATACCACTGACTCAAACATAATCACAGATTCTTGAGAACAGTTTTTTATAACTTGTTCCAAACACTGAACTTGCATTCCTGGGAACACTGTTGTAAGACTCACTAATTCAAACACAGCCATAGTTTCGGAGGAATACTTTTTCAAAACTTTTACCAAACATGTTGCATTCTCAAGCTCACATTCCGGGAAGTTTTTTTACATGGCTAGCTAATTCAAAGACAGTCATAGATTCATGGAAATATTTTATTATAACTTGCACCATACACGGAAAGCAGTAGCAAAACGAAGGTTAGAGGGATTACGGTGCCTCCACGGCCTCCAAGAGTGATGTTATTGAATTGATGAAGGTCCGTCATGGCTGAAAATCAACGAGAGTGACGAATTTCACAACTGAAAAGAAAAAGCACCTCAACGGCACGTGCACAACCACATCAGAATCGCCGTGTAAGTGAGAAAGAGACGTCAAATTGCTGAGAAAACAAAAACTGAAGACGAAAAATTCAGTGCACAAATTTGGAAGTAATGCAGCACGAAGAGATATATCAATTGATTAATTGATAGTGAAGAAACGAAAATCGGATAGTGAAATAAAAGACGGAAAATTGCTCACATGATTACTAAGGAGAAAAGTGTGAGGATGACGAAGTTTGTTTGTTGTTCTTGCAATCAGAAATTAGTTGAACACCGAATGTGATGCAGTGAGACGTGGAACACGCCAACAACAAGTTCTTCATTTCTCATAATATTTCTACCATATTATTTTATTTTAATAATTTCTAAATTAATATTTATATCAACTTTAATAAATCAAATATTAAAATATAGATTATAGCATATTTATTTACACGAATTAAATTTATATATAGTAATTTAAACGTTTCTCCTGACATTTTTTATTAGTTTTTTTAGTCAATTTACACGAAGTAAATAAAGATAAAGTATGTGATTAATTTTGTAAAAATTAGAGGATACAAAAAATAAATAAAATTCAACATCACAAGTAAAATAAAAAAAGGCAACATATATTTATTTATTTATTCTGAATAATAAGAAAATCAGGTGAATTTGGAAGCCACTGCAATTCCCACGCCAACGGCAACACCAAAAACGCACAGCAGAGAAACCACACGAGCCCTAGCGAAGAGCGCGTCCAACTGCTTCGCGGTTTGGAGCGTGAGCGTGAGGATCTGCAACCTCCCTTGCTCCTCCATTTTCCTGAAGAAGACAACCGGCTTCAGCGCGCGCCGCAGCATGAACGCCACCGAGAATGGAAACGCGAACGCCGCAAGACTCTGCACCGACACTTCCGTTAAGGGGTTCGATTTCGTCAGGTACGTGATCCACGCGCCGAGAGCGAGGTGAACAAGACCCAATGCAGCGAGCATGTGGCTTAGCCTGTACATGTTCCTCATCATGGTTTCCAGAACCACACGCGTCTCGGTCGCGAGCGGGGAGAGGTCTCGTTCCACTGTGGGGCCTTCGATCTCCTGGTGCTTGAAGTTTGGGTTTTGGCTTGGGTACGGGCTTTGGGCTTGGGCTTGGGCTTGGGCTTGATCTGGGGTTGACTTGCGGGCTTCATCGGAGTCTGAAGATGAAGAAGACGAGGAAAATTGCTTTGATGAGAGAAAGGTGAAGGGGATGAAAGGAGAGAATGGATTTTGGGAGGGTTTGAAAATTGAGAAATTAGGGTTTTGGGAAAACGGAGTGATTGAAGAAGATGAAGAAAAACGACAGGATTTTAGGAGCGAGGAGGTTAACGTTGACCTTAGTCTTCGCGAAATTATGGCGGCCATTGGCGTAAGAAGGAAGCAGAATTACGAGACTGTGTAATGGGTGAAAGTGGAAAACTGAAAAACAAAATGTTCTTCTGGTCTTCTGAATTTCGTTTTCTTCCAACAACAGTGAAGATAAACAGTAGCAAGTGGATTAATTACATTTTAAAAATGTTTAAAATTAATGAAAATTATTTATTTAATTGCTAAAAGTTAGTTTTCTGAAGTGTTAAGACAACTAAGTAAAAATTAATTAGAGTATATATATATATATTTCCATACTAGTCAAAATTACAAAAATATTATATAAGGGAATCTCCTTTTGCACCACCATAAGTTTCTTCCACCCTCCAAAATGTTCATTTTACCATATTTTCTATTAAATGACAATGAGAGTTGTTGTAACGACGCATATAGTAGGTGGTTTTGAGTTTTACATTTTTTATTTATGGCTTTTAGAGGTTGTGAATTTTTGGTTTGGTGTTCTTTCTAAAATGTGAAATTTGAAAGCTTCCTAAATTTTATAATTTAAAAGTTTTCTGGATTGTGTGTTGTATAAATGAGATAAATGTTCTTTTAAATTAAAATTGTACTTTACATTAATTATGATTTATTATTTTTTATTACCAATTATGTTATTATTACTTTATTATTTAAGTGAACATCTATAATTAATTCATATAGAAAGATCATTTTTATCCCTAAATCATTAATTATTAAATTTTTATCAATTATGATTCTACTAAAATGAAATATATATTTGGTTTTGTATGACATTAAAACAATTATAAGTTTACTAAAAGAAAAATATAAGATGAAAAAAAGTAGAAAAAATTATAAATATTTAAAAGTAAAAGAAAATAAGTGAAATATCACATATTTTAATACACATTTTATAAATTAACAATATTAAAGTTTGTATTTTCTTAAAAGGCAAAATAATAATAACTTTAAAGAATTTTAGAAAAGAAAGTACACTTATAAACATTAAAAAGAAAAAAATAGGAAAAAAGATAAAAGAAATATTAAAAGTAAAAAAATACAAAATAGTTTCATAATTGTAAATCACATAAATAAACATATTATTAAAATACATAAATATGACTATCACTACCGCATTCATTTGGCATGAATCATGATAATAAATTTCAAGATTCAATTGTGTTTTTTCTATTATTATTTAAATTAAGGAGTTAAGATGTATAGTTAAAAATAAATCTAAGAAACATATGAATAATATTGTTTTTGATATGAAATTTTTTAATATAGATTAGTTTTATTTATGTTGAAATTTTTCTAGCTGACTCAAGGTGAATACTGACAATATAGATAGGATTATCCTGATTTAACTCGATGTGTTGATATTTTTAGAAAAAAATAAAGTGAATATATGAGTAATTTTTAAGCGGTTTTAAAGGTGTAGACTTCTATTTATGCTAAGTTTGTAAGGTCATTTATGCTTTGGAACATGCTTGGAGGAAGAACTTTGAGAGGCTTTGGTTGGAGTGTGATTCTTCTTCAGTTTGTCATGATTTTTTGATCAACAAGTGATTCCTTAGAATCTTAGAAGGAGATAATGTCGGTGTTTGCATTTTTGTAAGCATATGTAATATAGTTTCTCATGTTTTTCATGAAAAAAACTATTGTGCTGATAAGTTAGCTAATTTAGTTTTGATTCATAGAAAACAATATATGTGGTTTAATGTTTTACTATCATGCATTTATTTAGATTTTTTTCATAGTATAGTCTGCCTATGTTTCATGAAGTTTAATTTTTATCATGAGTTTGATGTGGTCTTTCATACTTTGTATTCTTTTATTATTTTTTTAATAAATTTTATGTAAAGATAAATGATTAACGGATTTTGAAGTGTTAGTACATTTGAGATATCAAAGTTTCTAATAAGGTCTAATATTACCTTATTGAAAAATACATAAATAAAAATAGATTTGTTTAAAATTACCAATTAAATTTGAACAATATTTTAAAACTACACTAATTAAAAGAAAGAATCAAATTAAATTAAACATGAATATGAAATTAAATATCAAATTAAATCAAATATGAAATTAAATGTTAATTTAAATACAAAATTAAATCAAATATAAAATTATGAAATTAAATATTAAATTAAGTTATTAAATAATTTACATAAATTAATTATATTATATAATATAGTTAATTGATGGAAGCATTAATGTTGTTTTAAATGGAATTATAAAATTTAACCCTAAATTATATATTACAATATTATAATTATTCCACAATATCACTGTTCTCCTGTTATTTCGATTGTCTTTTGGATTCATGTTGCTATCTTTTTTATTAGTTTATCTTAGATAGATCAAAACAATGTTCAATCTTCAGTCTAAGAAAGATGAGTACACGTAGAAAACACTTTGATACTAAAATTAGTTTTATATCATGTTCTCGAACAAGTAATTATCAAATCAAAGGAATATGAACATTTTACCTCACCACTCCTTCTATTTATAAGGTTACATTATGGGCTTTACACTATTCACAAATTAATTAGTGCATAATCACATCCTAATTATATTTAATATTGTTCATGCACTTTCAATCATCTATTTTGTCCTCTAATCTTGTTTTATGTTGTGAAGTAAGCACCCATCAATTGTAGAAAAAGTTATGCACCAAACAAGTAACATAAGTCAAAGTTGTTAATAACTTATACCATGAGAATCTTACCTTAAAAATCGTTCTATATACATATCTTCAACCAAAGATCCCAATGGTCAAAGTAAAGAAATATGTGTCTAGAACCAACTATTGAAGTCTCAACCGGATCTGATGGTTAATGAAGTGGGAACCTATATTTTTTCAAAATGACAAAATGTAAGAATTTGGCTAGCGTCCAATGCTGGTAAATGGCGCTCAAAGTTAGCAAGACAGTGAATCACTATCCAGAAGGCACCCAACGGTGAAGGGGTGGTGCTCAACACCACGCATGCAGTGTCTTATGGTTTGATCTCTAGACATGCTAGTTCCCCAACGATGGAAAGGTATCGCCCAACAGTGGTCGTGACAATACCCTAAAATCACCTAAATATAGGTCCAAAATCCCACATGCCTTAACCCCAACCAAAACAATTCAAACCCAACACACTAAATATACATTTTACGACACCCATTCATGCAAATCAAAGCTCATAATTTCAAACAAGACTAGCTTCTCTCACCTCAAAGGAACCCTAAGTTCTTCAATACCTTCCCATGACTCCAACTCTGAGAGAACCTAACTACAACAACAAGATCAAATTAATGATATGTGGACATGACTAGACTCACCAACATGCACAAAATTCGCGAGAGTAGAAATAACCTACATACAACTCAAAAAAAGGCTAAGAAAATGAAGATCATAACTTAGGTTTTATAAAATAAAGTTGAAAATTATAAAATAAGGTTGAAAAAAACTTATTTTATTTAATATTTCAATTGGTGGGTTTTTGTAAAGTTCAAATGACTCCAATTACAACATTTGCTTAAAGAGAATTGAGATTTGAATTAGTTATAAAAATAAAAATAGAGATTGGAAGGTAAGGTTTGTAATGAATTTCATGTGCATTTCTTTTAAGGTTATGTATCGTAAAGGATATTTAGGTGTTTTCACAATTTATATTATATTTTTATTTGATATATTATATTTAACTAATAAAATATAATAGTTTTACTTTTAGTAGAAAAAATAATAATTTAGTATTGATAGGTAATATAACATGATAATCTAATGCTTCCTAAAATAAAGATAAAACATTTTTTAATATATATATATATATATATATATATATATATATATATATATAATCACTAATTTGGTATAATTGTTTTTAAAACTTTTAAATAAATAATATATGTAAATTAATAATCAATTTAAGTCTAATTTAATTTTATATTTGAAACAGTCAATTAGTTAAAAATCGCGATAAATTAAAAAAATGAAATTGAAAATTTTAGATTAAATAAAAAAGTTTAGTTAATGCTTTTTAAATCTAGAGTTGTCTTTCTCTTAGTAAATGTATAAAAACCAACGTTTTGTGTGCTAATCATAATAATTTTGAGACATTCTCAAAACAAGAAAATGTCCCAACAACAAATTTGTCACTTTCTGTGCTAACTTGTCTTGGCGTACTCTTTAAGTAAATCTTTAATAAAATTCAATCATAATAATAACTTAGCACTACACTAACGTTAAACACAAGTTATTAAATATTAAATAATGAATTACTAAATAGCCTTAAACATTTTAACAACTAAATATCTTCATTTAGTTAACTTTTTTCTCAAAAATTTAAATATGTATGTTTTTTCTCCAAACCCTTGTAAAAAATGTACTTTAGACTAAAATTAAATTATAATTTATTCCGTTCCTCAACTTAATGAAAATCAAGTAATTTATAAAGATTGGGACGAAATTTAATTTAAAATTAAAACATAATTTTTTTATAATAGTTTAAGAAAAAGTATATATTTAATCTATTTCTAAATATGCATACTAGATTTATTTTTCGTAAACTCCAAACCATTATTGGTATATAGTCACCTTAAAATTGTAAACAATTTTAAACTTAAATATGTATATATCATCAACTACATTTATTATTATTTTTAGAACATATAGATGAAATTTGGATTGTCCATAAAATATTTTCTCAAACCCAAATTAAGAATATAAAAGGTGTGGCAAAGAGGTGAAATATGTGGTTAAGATAATATCTAAAAGAGAAAGAAAGAAAAAAAAGGTAAGAAAATTCATGTCAACATCCAATTGCAATGAACATGAACAGTGAAAGAAGGATTAAACACCATACGTGTCACTTTCAACTATAACTTTCTATGAGTGCATAGAAAAGCTGAATTTGTAGCCGTAATGAGAGAAAGACAATGGAAGAAAGCAAAGGAAGAGTGTGTGTAACAGGAGGAACAGGTTTCATCGGTTCATGGATTATCAAGACCCTCCTTCAAGACGGTTACTCTGTTAACACCACTGTTAGACACAATCCAGGTAATAATACAAAAGCTACTCACATGCTAAATTTTTTCCAGAATCACAACAACATTCTCTTTCTCCATCATAAACTTTTTATGTTATAGATTTTCAAATCAAAGTCTACATTGTTCTTAGTTGTTTTCTGAACTTAATTTGACCATATATACTGAATATTCATATTGATTCCTTGATAACCTTATGGTGTGACTTACATGCTAGATGTTAGAGATCCCACGTTGATTTGATTAGACATAAAAAGAAGTTTATGATATACAAGTGAATTAGACTTGTATATTATAAACTAGTTTTATAGGGTAGAATTAGACTTAAAAGTTCATTTCTTAATATGATATTACTGTCTGAGATGACACGAGAGAATATGTTAGAGATTTTGTATCGATATCGATTAAAGATAAAACAAATTGGTTTTGTTAGGTTAAGTTAGACTTAAAGTTCCTTAGCACTAAACATTGCTGATTGAATGGTGGGAAAATTTTAGTTGTTTTTGGCATTTAATTTCAAGGATTTGTGCATGTGATTTGTGTGGAAATTGATATTTAGTATGTTTCTGACATGTTCCTTTTGGAACTGACAAAGAAACAACATGTTTGGTTGATTTGAGTAAGCTTGCCTCCAATGTAAAAGAAACAACAACACTCTTAATCTCTAGAAGGTTCTTCATCTGATTTGATTCATCAAACCAAAGCTGCAATTTTGATGTTTAAAACAAAGCAGAACAGAAGAAAGATGTTAGCTTTCTTACCAGCTTACCAGGAGCATCTCAAAGGCTACAAATTCTGAGTGCTGATCTGAGCAATCCAGAAAGCTTCAGTGCAGCCATTGAAGGGTGTGTTGGAGTGTTTCATGTTGCTACCCCAGTTGACTTTGGACAGAGAGAAGCAGAAGAAGTAGTGACCAAAAGATCCATTGATGGTGCACTTGGCATTTTGAAGGCATGCCTGAACTGCAAGAGTGTGAAGAGAGTTGTTTACACCTCTAGTGCCTCTGCTGTGATTTATAGTGGCAAAGAAGAACAAGTGATGGATGAAAGCTCTTGGACTGACGTAGATCTTCTCAGAGCTTCAAAGCCATTTGCATGGTCTTATGCAGTTTCAAAGACATTGACAGAGAAGGCAGTGCTTGAATTTGGAGAACAAAATGCCTTGGATGTTGTGACTCTAATTCCATCTTTTGTTTTTGGATCCTTCATTATTCCAAAGCTTCCTGGCTCGGTTCATGCTTCATTGAAATTTGCATGTGGTTAGTGATGCAATTTGATTCTCTTATTTATGTAACAGTGTGTTATTTTCTGTGATTGTTCATGTCATAGTTAAGAAAATGGTTAACTATGCATTTAGTCCTTAAACTTGTGAAATTAGAACTCGCTCTTTTCTCAAACTTTGATATAATTTGGTTCCTAAACTTTAAAAATGAATGAATATCATCTATTTTTTAAGTTTGAGGACTAAAATGTATTAAAGTTTTCGATATAAATGAATTTCAGTTCTGTATCTAAGTTTAGGGACTAAAAACATTTTTATCTTTAAGAAAATGTAAATATATAATAGGAAATTTTTGCAGGAGAAGAAACTACATTTGGTTCCCTCCTTGAGGTAGCTATGGTACATGTGGATGATGTGGCTAGAGCACATATATTTCTACTGGAGAATCAAAATCCAAAAGGGAGGTATAATTGTTCAAAATGTTTGGTTACTTATGAAAGGATCTCTGAACTTGTTTCTGCCAAATACCAAGAATTTAAGCCAAAGACAGTAGAGTGAGTTTCTGTTAAACTTCATGCTGTAACACATTTAACATTCTTCTTGATTTGAGTGTTTGGCTTTTCTTTGATTTCATTGCAACAAGTATTTGGCTAGTTGTTTATTTCTTGTAGCTGTTTCAGCAAAATGGAAGGTACAAAGATACCAGATTTATCATCAAAGAAGCTCACAGATGCTGGATTTGTGTTCAAGTATGGAGTTGAGGAGATGCTTGATGATGCAATTCAATGCTGCAAGGAAAAAGGGATATCTCTTAAGGAATAATATGTAACCTTGTTTATGTCATGTATGAGGATGGATATCCATAAAATGAGACAAAAATGATCCATCTGAAAAGTGGTTCATGTTTGGACATTATGCTTTTGGGACCATAATATGATCTGTGTAGTATTGCTTTAATTTTGACAAATTTATGATCATATGTTTCATAGAAGTGCTAGAGTTGTGGCGTTTTCAAAGAGGCTTGCAAGATGAACATCTTTTTGTGGGAAAATAATATATTTTATATTAAGAAAAACATGTTTTGTAGAAGAACACTAGAATGTTTTTTCTTTAAATAATATGTGGTATTATATTTTCTCTTATACTACTTAAATAGTCTTTGCAAAACATTTTTTCTACACTAATATTATTTTTTAAAAAATAGTATAAAAAGTGAGAGTCCCACGTCAATTAGAGATAAGGTTATAATTATAGTATATAAACGAGTGCAAATCTCATGTTACAAATTTGTTTTGTGGGTTAACATGATATAAGAAATCAGGTTAGAATCTATCATAATGATGTTTGTTAGACATATTGTTCCACCTGTTAATTTTTGGTTTTTAAATTTTATTTTCAAAATTGCTTGGTAAAAGAAAAAAACTGGTTAAAACAAATTGGGATATTTTAAATTATATATAAAATGAGAGAATATTTTGGTGATACAAAGTTTGGGATATTTGGCATCTCATGTGTCGTTTTCTGTTGCAAGTGGCAATGACAACAATCCAACACTGTCATCACTCTTTGCCCTCAGAAACACAATCCTTCTGAACTCTTAAGAAGAGCACACTTTTTTCTGCTGGTTACTTCCCTCCTTCATTTCTTACATCTGCCAAGTAAAATCAAAAGGGTGAATCTGAATGGTTGTTTTTGCTCTCACTTTCTGTCAAAGCTCACTTTTTTGCAAGCCATCATTTCAGATCAGGTGCTGCTCACAGTCTCAGAATATAGCAGGCACATCGCATACTCAAACAAAGAAAAAGTGTTTGAGATGCAACACCCTTTACTCAGATCAAGATAATTCTCCTCTTTCTTGCTCCTTCCACGGCCACACCAATGGTATATGCAATATGTAAATCACTTTCTTTTGTTATGCAGAAGAATTAGGACAAAAGACTTACATTCAGATCCCTTTGGTGTTTTTTTTATACTTATCTCCGGTTAGAATTAACTTTTTAACTTGATTAACTGTGTAATCAAGGTTTACACTAAAGACCATTGTGTGTTTTGAAGTAAATCTTCGTATCTAATTAAGAAATAACAACAACTAGAAATAAGATGAATTTATAGTAATATACAGGTGAAAGCAAACCTCATTTTACAAGCTGGTTTGTAGAGTTAAGTTAAACATGATACTAAAATCATAAGTTAGAGTTTATCCTAACAAGATTTATTGTTTATTAATTTTATTATGTCACTAGGAGATTTGTTGTTTGTTACATCTATCATATTCGATGAAATCTCATTATGTTGATTTTATAGAGTTGAGTAAGAATTAATATCTAATTGTTAAGAAACTGTGTTTAAGTTGTGTTTCTAAAATTATGATAGGTTTACCTGATCATTATTACCTGTGTAATGTTGTAGGAGATAAAGGTCTATTTTCATTGGCTCCACCACACCAAGGAATTGATGGGGATTGGAGTGAAAAATCTGGAGTAATTGTGTACAAATGGAATGAGAAGAATAACAGACCAAACACTGGGCGTGGCAATTGGAAGAAAAGATGGAGTTGCTGTGCTGAGTATGATGAGAATGCTCCACCTTGTAGACGTGGCTACCATGTTTCCTATGATGATGGTTTCACCTTGTATTAGCTACTAATTTTGACTGATACATCATTTATGTTTTACTAAAATTCTTGTTTTCATTCCTATCAGACATGGCCAATACCAGTAATTATAGGTAACCCTTTTCTTGGCAACACTCATTTGCATCATCAATCATTTTCTCCATTCCATAGGTGAACAAGAATCCTGCATCTATTAGCTTCTTTGAAGATAAATCTGGTATCTTGATACCTTCAATCTGTTTCAACGAGCTACAAGAAGAAATTATCAGATATTCGTTGCAGATTGTTGAGATCAGCACTCAGAATTTGAAGCCTTTGGGGTGCTCCTGGTAAGCTGGTAAGAAAGCTCAAATCTTTCCTGTGTTCTGCTTTACATTAAAGTAAACAATTTTAAACAAAGTGAACAGACAAATTCTTGCTTTCACTGATCAAAAACTTTTGTGCATGTTTGGTTAATATGAAACTTTTGAACATGTTACAGATGCAAGAATCTTGTAAAACATCAACAGAAGTTACAGAACCAACCAAGTATGATGATATCAATAAATTTCAAAAGTGTGTAATAAATGATAAGTGGGATAGGTTATAACATGACCCTGATACATAATAAAAGTTTACTTTAAATCTAACTCAATCCCAACTAACCAGCTTGAGGATGAGAATTGTATCTACTTATAAACTATGAATTGATCTTATCTCTATGAATTGATCTTATCTCTAGTCGACGTGAAACTTCCAACATAGATTAAATTTAGATTTTATTGATGATGTATTTCTTTTCCAAACCTCATCTCGATAAACTCAACCTGAACTAATAAAACCAGTTATTATTATTTGCTTTCTTCCATTTTCTTATGCTTTTTCTCTTCCTCCTGACATTAATGGATAAGCAATATCATAGTGTTTGATAACTACACTCTTAGTCCCCACCACACAGTATTTCGTAAATAAACAAGAGGTTGTCTACTTCTAAATCTTGTCATTTCAAATTTATTAGATTAATTTTTTTAAACAATGTATATAATATTTAACCTCACAAATTATATCTCTAATTCTAAATTTGATTTTTAATTTTAAAACACAAACTTGTGTGCTATTTTTTCTTCATCATGGACATTATTATTGTTATCATATTATCAGTACCTTACAAACATACCTTTAAAGTAAGTTAACATGATCAAGAATTTTAAGACTATAAACAAAAGGATGAAAATTAATTTAAAAAAAAAAAGAATTTAATGGAAAACTAAAAACATTAAAACTTACTGCAAAAACTATGTTGAGTGGGCCATTATATGTTAAAATATTATTTTATTGTTAACAATTTAATTTGGCTTTTATATTTTGATTGCTAAAAACGATTTAATTAATTATTCCAACCGTTTGTAGTATTTAAAATTAATATTCATTTGTATAATTTAATATTACTGAAAACACAGGGATATGTGTTCAATTTTTTTATAATAAAAAATAATAAATTTATTATTATTATAAAATTAAATATATATTATTTTTATAATTTTATTGTAAATAATTTTCGTTTATTTTATAGGCAGTTTTATAATAATAAAATGATTAAGTTTAAAAAAAAGGTTCAAATTAAAAAAATGTTAAATTTAAAGAAACTGTAAAAATTGATAAAAATAATTATTTTAATTTGAATTTTTTTTATTTAAAAGATAAATTTGAAAAGCAAAGAAACAAAAGGAAAAATCTATTATTGTATAAGTAGGGATAATTATTATTATACAATTTACTATATAATTGGTATTATATATTTTATATTTATGTAACATCTAATTTTAATAGTAAATATTACTAAAATAAAATATTACATATATGATAGTAGAATCATTATAAGAAAACAAACCTATAAAAGACAAGATCTACACCTATACAATCATCTGACTTTCCAACGGTTTCACCCTCACATCTTGTTAGAGCAACGATAAAAAAAACGTCTCCCTAAATTCACACCATTAAGGTGATCATCGCAAAACAGAAAACATACAAAGATAGACAACATAAAAATAAGGGTAAGCTAGTGGTAAAACAATTTATTATAATACAATTTACACATATAATAAACATACATCATAATCATATCACAATAGTTGGCTTGACTCGTCTGAATATAGTATGAATGTCGAACTATGGTGGTTCATGCACTTCTGGTGGCCTCTACTACTCTACAAAGCCCTTGCAATTGGGTTTCACCCTTACCACCACACACAAGGCTAGCCCTCAAACGCTCTTTTACCAACTGGAGAAAGGCCCATCATGTTAAGATCTCCTGCTACTCTCCACGACATAAACATCTTTCTCTACTTGAGTTTGGATTATTGAGAGTGTCAGGATAAACCACCAATACAAAGCTTCAACCATTCATACAAATAACACCACAGGGCATCACCATGTATCCTCTCCGCGAGGATCATGAAATTACGTCCATCAATACCACTCACAAATAATCATTCACATATTCCTCATCATCATAACCATCTCATAATCATACATACATATACTTCACACACACATTGCATACTAACATATAAAACTTTGATCATACTTCAAAGGACCATAAATAACCAGAAACACCCTTACAAGTCATCAGAAGTCACATAATAGCACAATTTTATTTATGGCATCTTGATGCCCACATTTAGGTAAGGAAAACAGCTTGGAACTCCTCACCAACAGCTCCAGAAGGGTTCAAAGCCCCCAAAATGACCTAAGAACATCCAAAACTCATATCTAAAACCCTGAAAACTCTCCAAAACAGTTGCAATGGCGCCCAGGGGCTGGCGCTCAGAGCTGGCACCTCTGGAAACGGGCACTTTGCGCCTTGTTTAGGCGCTATCAGAAAACTCCAACCCTTTTTAGCCCACTTCGTACACTTCTCCCACAACTTTGAAAGGTTTCCATGACCTTCTAAACACTATGAAACTTTAGAAATTACATCTCTAACTCAAATTGACCATCTGAAACCTAATTCACTCACTCTAACTCGTCCAAACTTGGTTCTATACCTTTCCTATCAGATTTGTACAACTTAAAAGCTTAAAAAGTGATAAATGACTTTATGACAGACCCAAATGTCTCAAACAAGCTTACAAACCTAGCTTCACAATTTCACCACTCAAAACTCCACTTTTACACCAAAAACCCTTTTAAAACTTCAACTATGAACCACCTCTTTGCTACACATTCGTATTCCATGATCTAACCCTTCTAACAAGTCCCAAATTATCTCATGACAGCTCCTAGACAGTTATTTTCTCACTTTCGCCCCTTTTTCTCAAACTCACCCATGAAAACCCCTCTTTTAGCCTTAAAACTCAAGAATTTGACCACCACTCACCCAAACACTTAAATTCAGTATTTCAACCTCTAAACCACTTCATCACACTCAATCATGACAGTATCACGCATTACAATCACACGATTCCAATTGTCCTCAACATCATACTATCAAAATCATCAATTAAACATACATAGTATACACACAATTGTACCAATTTCTTAAAGTCATCTATAATTCATAGAGATACAAATTTTATAATATAGCCATAAACTAAAGTAAGAATTCTAACTTCCCTTACCTCACAATAAGTTGTCTAACTCAAAGAACGTTCTACCAATTGCTTGAAACACAAAGAATCTTTAGAAGATCCTACGAAACACCGAAGGATGATCGGACATAGTCCTTATAACCTTAATTTATCCAAGGATGAAAAGGAAAACAGAAAGGCTACATGTAAAGGAGAATTCTTAGACAGAATCACAGATTGAAATCGAACAAAAACAAGGGTAGAAACTTACTAGCTCTATGACAGAAATTGATTGGCTAGAAATGTAGACCTCGTCGTCATGATCGATTAGACACCTTCTAATCGTGAAAGAGATGACTCAAGAGTCAGAACTCTAAGAGAAAAGGTAAAAAACTCTAGAAAAGTGGTTTCTAGAGGGATGATACATTTTAAAATAATGAAACTCGTTTATAACAAAATTATTTATAAATAACCCATTTAATATTAAAATAACTGAGTCTCATTATTTTTAAACTACCACCACTTTTAATATACCATTTTTTGGGATTTTACAGTTTCTATCTAAAATTAAATAAAATCATGAAAAACAAAATAAATGTATGCTATGATTGTTGCATACAAGTATTCTCTATTTACTTCTATAACCTTAATGAAAGTATATTTTGAAAATCTCGACTTATTTCCAATTAAAAAGTAAAGGTGTAGATTGAGTTTATGGATCTAGATAAACATATACCACACAAACATCACTTTTGGGGGTTAATTTATTTGATGTTATGTTTGTTAGTAATTGTTATTTAAATTCTGTTTTGCATTTAAATTGTTTTGTTTTCTGATTCCATAAATTTAGGTCATGTTGACCAGAGATATAGGAGGCTAATAGTTTAGCTCCTTAATTTTAGGAAACCACCCACACTTCACGCATGGAGTGGGTAGGATGTTTGCTTCTGCATATTTCTTTAAATAGTTGTAGTTCATTTTTACAAAGGGTGAAATAAGAAGCATCTGTTTCAGAAATCTTATTTACCTGTGTCAGTTAACAATATGGTATCAAAGCTCCATAACAGGGGCCTGAACCAGAAATTCTGAGTGAGTTGGGTGGTGAGTTGAGTGATACACCGAGGGTTTTTAAATCAAAATTGGGTAGAGAGTGAGTGGAACAATCATTTGGAAGAATGGCTGATTCAAAGTATGCACAACCTGCAATTCCTAAATTTGATGGACACTATGATCATTGGGCAAAACTCATGGAGAATTTCCTTCGATCAAAGGAATATTGGCATTTGGTGGATCATGGAGTAAAGGTTGTTCCAGACAAAACTATTGCATCAGAGGCAGAAATTAAAGTCATGGAGGAGCAGAAACTTAAGGATTTAAAGATAAAAAACTATCTCTATCAAGCCATAAATAGAGAAATTTTGGATACCATTCTCAATGATGAAACGTCAAAAAATATATGGGATTCCATGAAGCAGAAGTTTCAAGGTTCAACACGAGTCAAACGTGCTCAACTACAAGCCCTACGCAAAGAGTTTGAAATGCTACAGATGAAGGAGGAAGAATCTGTAAATTCTTATTTTGCCAGAACATTCAAGATTGCCAAAAGCATGAAAGCTGTTGGAGAAAGTATGCAAGAAAGTGTCATAACTGCAAAAATCCTGCAGTCTATGACAATTCAATTCAATTATGTGGTGTGCTCCATTGAAGAATCAAATAACTTGGATTTCATGACAATAGACGAACTACAAAGTAGTCTATTAGTTCATGAACAAAGAATGATACTTCCAACAACTGAAGAATAGGTTATGCAAACCCTAGTAGATGACAGAAGTGGAAGAGGAAGAGGAAGAGGAAGAGGAAGAGGAAGAAGTAGAGGGGGATTTCGAGGTAGAGGAAGAGGAAGACAATCATTCAACAAGGCCGAAGTTGAATGCTTCAAGTGTCATAAGTTTGGACATTTTCAATATGAATGTCCTTTGTGGGAAAAGAAGGCACATTATGCTGAAATGGAGGAACAAGAGGAACAAGAGGAAGAGGTCCTACTGATGACCTCGGTAGAATGTAAAGAAGGAAAGAAAGATAAATGGTTCTTAGACTCAGGATGCAGTAACCACATGAGTGGTAACAAGGAGTGGTTCTCAACACTAGATGAGAATTTTAAACACAAAGTAAAGCTGGGAAATGATACCCACATAGCTGTGAAGGGAAAAGGAAGTGTTCGAATGATGGTGAATGGAATTATACATGTTATTACACATGTATACTATGTTCCAGAACTCAAGAATAACCTATTGAGTATAGGGCAACTGCAAGAAAAGGGCTTAAGCATCACAATTCAGAACAATAAGTGCAATATTGTTCATTCAGAAAAAGGGTTGATTTTTGAGGTACATATGAGTGCAAACAGGATGTTTTCTTTGACAACAATCATGAAAGGGGAACCAACAGCAATCATAAAAGGGGAACCGACAACCTGTTTTCAGACAAATGAAGAAGACAACTCCCAACTCTGGCATAATAGACTAGAGCATTTAAGTTATGATGGCTTAAAAACTCTTGTCACTAAGCAAATGGTGACTGGACTATCAACAATCACAACCCCTAAGGAGCTCTGTGTACATTGCTTGGCTGGAAAACAACACAGAAATTCAATATCAAAAAAATGTATGTGGCGAACGTCTAAACGGCTACCAGCTGGTTCATGCAGATTTATGTGGACCCATTCAGCCAACATCCAGTAGTAATAAGAGATATATCCTAAGTTTTATTGATGACTTATCACGTAAAACTTGGGTGTATTTCTTAAAGGAAAAATCTGAAAATTTCTCTTTCTTTAGAGATTTCAAAACTTTTGTGGAAAAGGAAGCAGGAGAAAGCATCATCTGCTTAAGAACTGACAGGGAAGGTGAATTTTCCTCAAAAATATTTGATGAATTTTGTAGAAGTGAAGGGATAAGGAGACAGTTGACTACTGCCTATACTCCCCAACAGAATGGGGTTGCTGAAAGAAAGAACCGAACCATCATGAACATGGTTCGTTCAATGTTAATTGGAAGGCAAGTTCCAAAGATTTTCTGGCCAGAAGCAACCAAGTGGTGTGTCCATATTCTTAATAGAAGCCCTACAACAGTAGTGCAGGATCAAACCCCTGAAGAAGCATGGAGTGGAGTGAAACCAGTATTTGGTTGCTTAGCCCATGTTCACACACCAGATCAACAAAGAATCAAGTTAGATGAAAAAAGTAAGCCATGTGTTTTATTTGGAGTTAGTGATGAGTCTAAGACATATAGACTATTTGATCCTATCAACAAAAAAATTATTATCAGCAAAGATGTAATTTTTGAAGAATATAAGGGCTGGAACTAGGAGCAGAATAAAACAACAGACCAGAGTTGGAAATGGGAGCAGAATAAGACTGTAGACCAGCAGAAAAATATTGAAAAAGATGAGCATGAAGAAAGCACTGAAAATCAACTTGAAGATGAATCAGAAAATGAGGAGCAGCAGGGGACAAATTCACACAATGCTGGAACAGATAGCTGGAATGAATCTCATACTCCAATACCTGAGATTCAAATTGAAGGGAGGGAAAGAAGGCAAAGAAGAAAACCCATATGGATGGCAGATTATGAAATAGGAGAAAGTGCTATGATTGTAACAGAAAATGATCCAGTAACAGTTGAAGAAGCTCTTAAAAGTAAGAAGTGGAGAGATGCAATGGTGAAAGAGATGGAAGCAATAGAAAGAAATCAAACATGGGAATTGACTGATGCACCAACAGGAGCAAAACCTATTGGAGTAAAATGGGTATTCAAGACCAAACTTAGAGAAAATGGAGAAATTGATAAGTGTAAAGCAAGGTTAGTAGCAAAAGGCTATGCACAACACTATGGAGTGGATTATACAGAAGTATTTGCACCAGTTGTCAAGCTAGACACCATCCGAATAATACTATCAGTGGCTGCTCATAATGGCTGGATCATATTTCAATTAGATGTGAAAAGTGCATTTCTTCATGGAGAACTCAAGGAAGAAATCTATGTACAACAGCCAGTTGCATTTGTAAGAAAGGGGAAGAAGAGAAAGTATACAAACTGAAGAAGGCACTTTATGGACTCAAACAAGCACCAAGAGCATGGTACAACAGAATAGAAGCCTACTTTATAAAAAATGGTTTTGAAAGATGTTACTGTGAACATACATTGTTCACAAAATCAGCAAAGGGAGGTAAAATCCTGATTGTTAGTCTATATGTGGATAATTTAATTTACACTGGAAATGATGTAGATATGTGTAATGATTTTAAAAACTCCATGATGTCAGAATTTGACATGACTGACTTAGGGAAGATGAGATATTTCCTTGGAATTGAAATTTTGCAGAATGAACATGGAATTTTCATGTGTCAAAGGAAGTATGCTAATGAAGTTTTAGCTCGGTTTGACATGTCGGAGTGTAATGCAGTAAAAAATCCAATTGTTCCAGGAACAAAACTATCCAAAAATGATGCAGGGACTAAAGTAGATGACACTTTATTCAAGCAAGCAGTTGGAAGTCTCATGTATTTAACCGCAACTCGACCAGATTTGATGTATGGAGTTAGCCTGATTAGCAGATTTATGGCCCAACCTACTGAGACACATTGGTCTGCAATAAAACGAATCTTAAGATATTTGAAAGGAACTACAGAATTGGGAATTTTCTACAAAAAGGAGGAAGATACAACATTGATGGCTTATACAAATAATGATTTTGCTGGAGACATAGATGGCAGAAAGAGTATATCAGGTTTTATATTCTCTCTAGGAACTGGAGCAGTCTCATGGTCTTCCAAGAAGCAACCAATAGTAACTCTTTCTACAGCAGAATCAGAGTATATAACTGCTGCATCATGTGCATGTCAATGCATATGGATTAAAAGAATTTTGGATACTATTGGTTTTAACAGATCAAAACAGATTCTGGTTTTATGTGACAGTAGTTCAACCATTAAACTATCTGAAAATCCAGTATTTCATGGTAGAAGCAAGCATATTGATGTTAGATTTCATTTTTTAAGAGATCTTGTTAAAGAAGGAAGAATCAAGTTGGACTATTGCAACACTCAAAATCAAATAGCTGATATGATGACTAAGCCACTAAAACTGGAGTAATTTCTGAAGTTTAGAAGAATGTTGGGCATGATTGAAGCATCAGAAATAAACTAGATGCTTATCAAGCATTTAGTTTAAGGGAGGGATTGTTAGTAATGTTATTTAAATTCTGTTTTGCATTTAAATTGTTTTGTTTTCTAATTCCATAAATTTAGGTCATGTTGACCACAGATATAGGAGGCTAACAGTTTAGCTCCTTAATTTTAGGAAACCACCCACTTCAGGCATGGAGTGGGTAGGATGTTTGCTTCTGCATATTTCTTTAAATAGTTGTAGTTCATTTTTACAAAGGGTGAAATAAGAAGCATCTGTTTCAGAAATCTTATTTACTTGTGTCAGTTAACAATATTAATACGTTTTAACGGTTAACCTTAGATATTATAATTTTCTTTCATTAACCTTTTTTACAATGTTTCGACCATACAAACATAATCCGAATGGTATCATCTACCTGGTCCGAGATCACCTCATACTTATATATAGTACAATTATCATTTGAGATTATTTGTTATTATGTTTTGTATAATTTATCTCACAAAAAATATAACATTGTATATAATCATATTAGTATTAATGATATGATCAATAGTATTTATTGTTTGTGATAATTTTTAATTATTTCACTCATAAAGAAATATTTATATAGGCTTAATTATATATTTGGTTTTTAAATTTATTTGATTGTTCATTTTCGTCTTTTTATTATTTTTTTCAAATTAATCTTTTTATTTTTCAAAACAATTCAATTTGATCGTTAAGTTAAAGTTCACTTATTATTATATGGTAATCATCCAAATACTATTTTAACAATATATATAAATTGAATATTCATATTGGTTTTCTAGTAAATAATCTATCTTTTGGTGAGTTACATACTAGATATTGTTCTTGAAGGTGGCAAAATTTTTACTTGTTTTTGACATTTAATTTTAAGTTTAATTACTTATTTGGTTTTTTTTTCGTTCAAAAAGTCAAGTTGGTCTTTCAAATTTTTTAATTTTAATTTGATCTAAATTTATGAAAATTCATGCAATTTAATCTTGATTTGTGAAAAATTGATACAATTTAGTTTTTTTTTTGTTAATTTTCTTGAAATTAATCAATGATTTGAATTATGTTAATTACACTAACAAGACAAATTATTCTTATTAACAACTTTAATTTTGATATTTTTTTATATATTGAAAGAATTTAAGGAAAATGACCAAAATTGTATCAATTTTCATACAAGATCAAATTGAGACTAAAAAAATTGAAAGACTAACTTGATATTTTTGAACGAAAATAAAAACCAAAACCTTAATTTTAAGGATTTGTGTGTTGAAATTTTGGGAATTGCGTTGAAATTTTCAATTCTTAATTAAGTTTACGTTAGAGTGTGTTACTAACTTTAACATCTATGCTATATTAAGATATCAAAGCCGTAAATAAATTAAAAATAAATAAATAAATAAATAAATTTGAAAAAGAATACATGAAACCAAATTGGAAATTAGAACATTCCAACTTAGTAATAAGTTGTATGTGGTTATTGTCACTAACTTTTTTGGCACATTGTGTGCAAAAAGTTGGCTATCTTTCTTAGTGAAATCTTTTGCTTACAGAGGAAAAAATATAAACTGTCATATATACACTCAACCCAAACCAGGTACACTTTAATGTAACCTTTTTCAGATCATTTCACTTTTCAGACATTACTTCAACATTTCAATAACATCCAAACTATATACAGTGAATTCTAATATTTGATACAACATGTATTTAATGAGAGTTTTATTAGACGATAACATTATTTTTTAGTTAATATATGAATTGTTAATAACTTTTACCACTTTTGATATTAGCATGTTATATGAAAAAAAAACTTTTAAAAAGCGACTTGTTTATTAGATAATTATACTAATTTTTAATTGATATCTAAAGTATTAACAATACATCTATGACTAAATACACTTTTAGCTGAAATCCCAAACAAGTTAAAATAATTTTGGATATATAGAATTTAGGGTGTGTTTGATTGAGGAAAAAAAAGTATAAGAAAAAGAAGCAGGTAGTTTTAAGTAAAGAAAATAAATATAATTAATAAAAGTTGTTCGGGAGGAGAGAGATAAAATGAAAAATATTTTTTTATATTACTTGATTTTAATTATTTAGCACTATTTGATATTTAATTATTATTACTTACTTTATTATTATTATTATATATTGTTATTATTATTATTATTATTACAAAACAAAATGTTGCAAAAACAGAAAAAAAGGGAATGAGAGGAAACATAATCGACTATGGAAATTTTTTTCAAGGCACAACTTTCATGTATTTCTTGATTTTTGTGCAGAAATTGTTTAAAATAAGTTTCACATATTTTATGTAAAATATTTTTCCTACACTTTTTTTATCTATTACAGTTTTATGAACATTTATCATAAATATTCATTTATTCTTTGTCTTTTCTTTCTTATGTCATTATACATCCTATAAATTTATAAATTTTATTATCTTTCTACATGTATATTAGTATTGCGTAAATAAATATCTCTAATTAAACAATATACTTTCTCTCATTTTCACTTTTTTTTTCTACTCTCTATTTTACCGTTATCAAACCAAGTGTTAGATACAATGTCATCAGAACTAATAACACTGTTCTTCAATCAATCAACGTAAGTTAACTATTATATGTTCATTTGGTCATAAATGATGTTTTGTTTTTCAATGTAACCACACATTTTATCTACTTATGCTCCAACCTAATACTTATTATATCAGAACTCTGTCTATACACATTCTTGCTTTCTGAGGCTTGATGCTGCCATTGCAGGTGCTTAATGTGCTGATATTCATAAAATATTATCTGCAGATCTGCTAACTGAAAGTTGAACAATTTATGAAGGGTTGTCTTTTAAAATGATAAACACATCAGAAATTGGTTCATTCAGCAAAAGCAGAAAAAAATTGTGTATAGTAAAATCACAAACAAATTTTTACAAAGAAAATAAAAAATATATTGCAGGAAAGTAATTTGCATTACCATGGTGATTTTGCTCATTTGAATTCTACACAAACCCTAGACACTGAAATGTACAATGTACATTTATATGTGTATGTTTATATTCTCAAGATTGGTGTATTAAAGCATGACAGACTGGAGAAAAAGGAAGAAGGAGGATCATAATTAAAATAGTACATACTGCTAATTAAAATGAAGGTAGCAACCCACATGATTATGGAAAAACAAAACTGAAAAGAAGAAAAGTAGACACTAGGTCGAGTCTATTACAAACATGCATGTGAAACTGGATATATAACAGTTCACCCTTTTATATATGTTTTTTTATTTTTCTGAGTTTCATATTGAATGTTCTCCATCGTGTTCAATCTCAGAAGCTGCTTCATCTTCTTCTTGCAAGCAATCAATGCCAAAAGCACCATGGCCATAGCCAAAGGCCTTGATGTGGTCTTTTAGGGACCTTTTGTGTTTGAAATCAGACCCACATAAGCAATACCATATTTTGCCGCAGTTCTTCTCATGTGTTCTCCAATCACCTTTTACTGCAAATGCTTTGCTGCACTTTCTGCACATGTAGGGTTTTATGCCATGCTTTCTCTTGTAGTGTGTTTGAAGAGTTCTGAAATCCTTGAGAGGCCTTGCTCTTGGGTGGTCAATGTTGTGCTTGCAACCTGCTGCACAACAAAAGCATGGAAGCCTCAGCATAGCTGTTGGCTGTGTTCCTTTCAGAGAATCAGGCCCCTTTCTGTATTGAGATCCATGTCCCCACATATGCATCTGAAAATCAACTCATCAGATTAATGAAACAGAATTCACAGTGTTGTTAGTTCTTTGGATTAGAAGTCCCACATCGGTTAAAAACATATAAATCAGTTTTATAATAAATTCTTAACACATTAACATGAAATCAGAATCATGGTTGAAATGGGAAATTCATAATCAAAGCCTCTAATTTGCTTTCAATTAATTCATTAATTCATAAGTAGGAATTTTAAACCAGTTGTTATGAAGAAAGAGAAATTAAGGTGCATGTACCATATTTGGGTTTTACTGAACATACACATAGATGCATATATGAATTCCACTGCTTTTATTGGTTTTCACAGTCCCTGGTAGATAATTGATTATAGAAAATTGAACTCATAAAATTGAAGATAGGTACAAAGTGAACCTTGATTCTTTTGGCTTCTTTCGTATTCATATGAAGATTTGGAAGGCCATGTATGCAAGATAAAAGTTAAAAGCAAGTAGAAAATTAAAGAGGTAAGAAGCAAAACATGGGTAATTAATTCATTTCTAAATTTGCACAATAAGATGACAAGTTAATTAGTACTAAGTCAAAGTTCGTACCCTTTTTACAAAAAGGTTAACTTGTTCAGATTTCAAGATATGTTTTGATAATATTATATACACTTAAATTATATATCTGGGGTGTGAGGGACTGGCACTTTCATAAAGACATGTGATCAGGAAATGATCTCATCAGAACAAGTGAATCAATAACAAGTGTTTTTTTTTTTTTTTCTTTTCTTTTTTACCGTTTGCAGTGCTTTGAAAAGGCTGTGGTAAGTTCACAGGCTTTTGATGAGGAACATCTGAATCCTGAGAGAAGCATTGATATTAATAATTTGTTTTTACTTTCCATTCATTTGCACTTTGCAGTCTGGCGCAGCACAATGTTCTAGGCGACATAAAAGCAGAAGAAGCAAAGAGACTTCCAGGTTTTCAAAGAAAACAAGAATTAATTAAGGTACTGAGATCGAGAGCAAATAGTGTTGTTGATCAGAAACAAAGAACAAAAAACAAAAGAAGACCATGCAAAAGGGCTGCATAGAGGAAACAAAAATGATGAAACACACAAGGAGAGGGGCCTATCTGATCTGATTCAATGTAAAAAACCATTTAAAAAAAGTTTGAGAAAAAATTAAGGACATTTTATGAACAAGATGGTGAAAGAAACAATGAATAAAGTACAGACAGAAGACAAAGTTTTTATTATTTGTGTAAATGAGGCCACACCGTACCTGAAGATTATTGTATCTGTTGAAAGTTTTTGAGCACACAGGACATGGGAACTGTGTAGGACCAATGAGAATCTGTGAAGGGGTGGGAATCCAATACTGACCCTTGTTCAATCTATCCAAAGGGTGCTCAGAAATTATGTTCACTTCCTCTTTTTCACCCATTTCCATACAAGTTGAGGACACCCTAGATGACCCCAGATCAGAACAAGTATCCATTCTGGGAAGCCCTATGTGTAGGGCAACAGTCACAGTTTCTTCATCACCATCTTCTCCATTGTTCTCCACCTTCTCCTCTTCTCTCTCTTCCACAACAACATTTGAGGGTTCATTTTCTTGGAGCTGCTCACCTGTCAGGCTTATCTTGTTGATGAGAGGAAGTGCCTCTCTCAGAGGAGGGGAAGAAGGAGGAGGAGGAGCTGCTGCATATGCATATGCATATGAATATGAAGATGAAGATGAAGATGAAGATAAAGATGAAGATGAGGGTCCTTGTAATTGAATTCCAAACCTGTTGTTTGAGTAATTGGCAAGAGGGTGGTGGTAGGGTTGAGAAGAGGAAGAGGAAGAGTAGTGAGGTTGGAAGAGCATG
This sequence comes from Vigna umbellata, assembly GCF_029865625.1. Lineage (NCBI taxonomy): Eukaryota > Viridiplantae > Streptophyta > Magnoliopsida > Fabales > Fabaceae > Vigna > Vigna umbellata. The sequence continues at coordinate 44,624,561 of NC_142167.1, read as the reverse complement.
AAGTTGAACCATTCATTGAACATGTTGGACTTAGGATCTGTCATAGTGAATGATGTTTGATGTGGGAGAAATTAAGGAAAAGTTTGGTGATGTATAAGAATATAGAGTGTGCATATGTGAGAGTGTGTGAGAGAGAGAGAGAGAGAGAAAAAGAGAGAGAAAATGTGGATGTTATGTGGTGGAATGGAGAGCCATATAAGTAAGTTTCAAGGTAAAAGGATTAGAAAGCCAAAGTGTATGGAAAGTCAAGAAATTACCCCCTGCAAGGCAATTAAAGGCGAAAGGGAAAGGCAAAGGTGGAGTCAGAGATTAGACTTGCAGTTTGTCTCCCAGGAGATAGAGTTTGTGTTTCTTACAACACCACACACAAAAAACCTTTACAAAAGGGAGAACCTCAACAACACACACAACTTTCTATTGCAATACCATTTCTTAATTCTAATCCAATCAATCAAACACTTTCTAACCCTTTTTCTAATGCATCTTTCTTATTATTTAAAGTAGACGATACTTTAACAATATTTTTTTGACAACATTTTAATATCATCTACGTGTCATTCTGTGATTTGTTTAAAATTACTCTACAATCAATAATAATAATCACAAATACCAACATGAACCAATCATAGAATAACACGTAGATGATATTAAAATATTGTGAAAAAAATGTTATCAAAGTATCATTATCCTTATTTAAACTCTACCACAAAATTATTCAATTGGTTAAATATCCTCACTGTTTTATTTCCTATTTCCTATACTTAAAAACCATAGTTTTCACTTTTTATACATACTATTTTTAATCTTCATTAGCCTCTATAGTTTAAATGAAAAAAATTCAAAAGTTAAAGAATACAAGGGGTTAAAATGTTTTAGAATATGAGTGTTGTAAAAAACCCTAATTAACTTAGATGTCATTTTCAAATTCTTTCTCTAAATCAATCTTGGACTTGAGATTTTTCCATTACAATTACATGCCTAGAGAATAAAATAAATTATTTATAAATACAGAAAACAAAAGATAAAATTTATAATTATAAAGATTAAATTATGTATGATTTTTTTGAACTTGTTAAACTGTATTTAAAACTGACATATGAGCTAGAATATATCAAAAGGACATAAATAAAACAAACATCATCTTAAAACATAAAATATGACACATAAATTTTTTTTAAAAAAATGTAATTATATTTATTTTTAAAGTTTGAAGAGTAAAATGTATTAAAATTTGAAAAATAAATAAATTTTGATTTTATGTTAAAGAAAATGTTGATAGATAGTTCAATTTTTAGAAGAATTAACCCATTTGTTTTATAATATATAGCAATCCCTCGTAATAGTAAGTAACATGAGAATAACCTAATTTATTGTTTGGGTAGGTGTGTTTAGAAGGCATTGTTTGATTTTGCACACATAATGATGATGTTAATTCTACCATTCTCTCTTCCTTGTTGCCTCGTCGGTCAACAAAATATCAAATGCACACTATTGGTTTTGGCGTCTGAGTTTGCTTTGAAAGTTTCGAAATCTGTTCTAATTCTGAACTTGGAACATTTTCTCATGCATGTGATTATTTTTTTGGTATCATAACATTGCTTTCTCTCACTCTGGAACACACTAATTACCAACCATTTCAAATTTTTACATATAAACAAAAAAAAATGAAAGAAAAGAAAAATGTGTTTGATATAAAAAAAAAAGGTTTAACTTTTTGTTTATACAATATACATCATGATTTAAAACATAGTAAAAAAATGTCTTTATTAAACTTTCAATGTGTTGGTATAAGATGGTTAGGATACAAACACATTATGTATGATGAGCCTGGGTTTCTACAATGTTGTTTTTGTTTCATGTTCAATTTGTAATTTCTACAATATATCTATATATTATAACATAAATCACATATAATTTTAGATTTCACATTATATAAATGTAGATGTACAAAATATACATAAAATGTGATATATTTTGTATTCAAACTTTGAATGTTAAAGGGGTCTGATATCAACCTTGTGTTGTTTAAAGAATATTGCTAATTTACATATTTTTTCCTTTTACAATATTACATAATTTTAGGCAAAGTGAGGAGAATTACATGGTATTTCATCAAATGTGAAAGATATAACATTAGTTTAAAAGTTTGCATAGAAATTGTGAGTGATATCTGAACATACAGAGATGAGTTATTACATGTTTCAAGGCAAAGTGGGGTCAATTGTCTGATATGTCTTTCCTATAACATAAGAAACAAATTAATAACACACTTTTCAATAGAGAACTGATCCCATAATTTTCTTGGATTCCTTCTCACCTTTTGTTACACTCTCTTATACCCCAAATAAAACTCACCAATAGCACATAAATCACAGCTCTTACACTCTGTCACTCACATAATCACAACTTTTAATAATGCAGGAATCAAATAAATAATTTATTAAAAATAAAAACATGAAAAAAGAAAAATAGAGATACTTTTTGTAGAGTTCGAGTCATAAAAGATATTACTTTACTTTTTCTTTTAAGAATTAGTAACAGTTTTCTATTCAAAAATTTCCACTCCAAAAACTGTTGTTAATTAACAGGTTGTAAATTGTGGGGGAGAATATTGTCTAAATGATGAATTAATATATATATATATATATATATATATATATATATATATATATATATACACCATTAAATTATCATATTTGGTAGAGAATAGAATTTGACCTGATTTTGATATTACAAAATTTAGATGCAAAATTATTTTTTTTAATAAAAAAATTAATTCTTAATCATGGTACTTAAAAGATGATCATAAGATTGGTTATTGAGAACTAAACTAGTTTTTAAATTGGTTAGAATAATAATTGGTCTCCAAAATTCATCACTAACATTAACTAAACATTAACTACTAAGATTTCGATTACTACATGAATTGGTATTTAAATTAGTCATTAAAAATTAATTATTTTGATAACAAAACATTTTGATAAGATAACATGTTAGTAACTTATTTTAATATGTGTACAGAAGAAATGTATATTTTTAATTCTGAGCATCTCCATCTATTTTGAACAAGTGGAAGATTTTGGAGGGATAGTCGGCATATATAGGAACTGTTATGACAAAACTGTGAGCTTGAAAATGAAAGGCAATGTGGTTTGAGTGATAGTGTAGAATAATGTGACAATGATATAAACAAAAAAAGTTACACATTTTATGGACTATATTAACTTTGCCCACAAAGACCAATAATCACTTTTTAAGTTACACAAACTTCACTTTTCTTTGTTAGGATTTCTTTTTCATTCAACAAAAAATTCTATACAAAATCTTAAAATTCAGTATAGCTGTATTTTTCTTTTTCATTTTCTTGGATTCCTTAACATTTTCATTTTCAATAATAAACTTTTAACTATTTATATTTAGAATTGTCAAAACTGATTATCCGATGTACAACGACTTGGCCATTTAGTAAGTCAATTTAAATTAGTGAGTACAAAAAATTTCGAACTCAATCCGACCCACCACGAGTTGGTGGATTAAATGATTGATTTACTTAATTACATTTTTTTTTTCTTCAATCTAAAAAAAACTATATATTTTTTTCTAAAATGGTTAAGCTTCAAATACAATTCAAAATCACAAAAGTACAATTCAAAGATAGAAAAACATTTACAATTTTCTTTTTTAATATAATTTAATATTTAAAATTTATGGGTGAGTCGGTAAGCCAACCAGACTCATCACAAGTTAGTCAAGTTCTTAATGAACCGGTTTCATTTTTAACCCGTGTCGAAATTTATATATTTTTTTAATTCAAACCGACTCAAACTAGATTAGTTAACAAGTTTTAAATCTTTTTTAAGATTCTATTTATATTTCCTACTTTTATTTTTATGAATGTTTATGTAAAGAAAAACATATTAATATTTATAAAATACATTTAATCTCAATCATTTGATATTTGTGAATATACCAAAATACGAAATGTCTATTAATTTTCATTGTATGTATTTAATACCAGAAATTTTGATTAATCATAATGTGATTTTCTTTTACTCGCATACTTAATAAGTTATGTATATAGCTAATATGGGATTTAATAAGATTTAAAAATAATATAAAAGTGGAGAATATGTTCACAAATAATGATATTCATATTCTTCAAAGAGAATAAATTTACGAGTTAAAATTGCTGGTTTGCTATTTGAAAGAACTTTTGTTTTGACCAACTACATACATACCACATCCACACGAATCCCAAGACAGCATTAAGTATCTGGTACTAAAGAGTATTGTAATATTTATTTCATAATTGGATTTATTAGTTTTAATTCATTTTTAGACTAAAAATTAATATATATATATATATATATATATATATATATATATATATATATATATATATGAAATGTTAGCAAATAATTTATAACTATAGGTGCATATTAGAGATGTCAAATACTTAATTAAAATAAAAAACATTGTTGATCATTATATTCATATTTATCGGGCATAATTTTTTTTTTCCATTTCTATTGAAAAACTAAGTATATTTGTATACTTCTTTTATTATTTCAAGTATTAATTAAATAATATTTTTATAAAAAATTATAACATAAAAATATAATATTATTAAATATTTAATATGAAAAAAGTAGACATTTTTCTTTATTAAATATTAATAAATAAATTATAATTATATAAATATTGAATAACAATTAAATAATGGTCAATTAATTATAAAAAAGTAAAAAGATAAAATGTATTCTCTGTATATAAGTTACAAAAATTAATATAAAAGAAGTAAATATGACTTTGATTTCTAAACTTAAACACTAAATTGAAATTCGTCTTACTTAGAAAGGAAACTTAATAAAAAAGTTTATAGGATGTCAATTAAATTTTTTATATATAAATTATTATTTTTAATTAAAAAAATATTTATTTATTTTATTCAAAACAAATACACATTATACTTAACTCTATAAACTTTAGAGAATTGATTTATTTTATTCATTTTTTTCAATTTATGGATTCTCATCAATATTCTCAAGTTTAGTTGATGTAATGATTTTTTTCATTTTTATCACAAACCTTCTTTTTTAAAAAAGAATGAATTATTCTACTTTTTATCATAATTTTTCTTTATCGCCTCTTACCTATTTAGAAAAAGATAAATTTATGAATACTCATAATTTAAATCTCAAAATCAAGACTCAATATTTTAAAAAAGTTAATAACTTCTAAATGATTGGTTTCTCTTATCTTAAACTAGATTTCATACAATGTCTTCTTTTATACAACTTCAAAGTCTAAAATAAATCTATCTATATAAAGAAGAGTTCTATCAATAATTAGAGTATGATTTTATGATTTAATAAAAATTAGTTTAATATACATAGTATAATAATATAAAAATATCATTTTAAAATATATTTAAAAAATAAAATGAAGATTTTTTTAGAAGAATCGTGGCTATCTATCGTCATAAAAAAACTGTACTTACTTCCATTTTTCAACTTTTATATATTTAGTTTTTAAACTTAAAAGAATTATAATTTTAATCCGATGACACTAATTATTTTAAACTTGTTATACCACATTCTAAACTTATAATTAAAGTATAAGATGCCTACAACTCAAACATATTTAAACATATATAACTTTTTCTGCTCTACATAATAAATGAAAAGTGTTTTAAATGAAAATAGAAACAGAAAACATATTTACATATTATCCTCGTTTTTATATTCTTGAAAAACTAAATGTTACTTGTATCCTATATATATAATATATTTAATGACATGAAAATTTTCCATGAAAATTAAAACGATTTTAGATATTATCCATAAAAATAAATTCATTTATCATAATGTAAAAACTAAATTTTGATAACCACAACTTAATTTCTATTAATAGAAATGAGATATATATTTCAAAATTTTATTTAGAAATATGATATAAAAAATTATCTGAAAATAAAATTGTTAGTTTCATTATTTTAATTTTATGTTGAAATATACATGATCAGTTGGGCAATCATTAACACCTTATAATTGGCTTATAGTATTGTTTGTAGTTTCTTTTAAAAGTGTTTATGTAGAACCATGAAAAATATTTACCTTAATAGTAACAATTTTATTACTAGTAGTAATAAATTTTTTTGTGAATGAAAAATATAATAAGCTTATAAAATGTGGAAAGATTAATAAGAAATTTTGGTAGCTTAATTGGTAGAAAATTTTGGTGTTGGGTTCAAACTCTTTTCTACCTTTTTGTAAAAAAAACGAAAAAGTAAAATTAAATTTAAAATATTGATAATGGAGAAAGAATTCAGATTTGAAGGCATTATTAAGGAATCCATTATGTAAGTGGTGATTAAGAAATTATTATAATAAAATAATATTAAAATAATAAATAATATTAAAAAAAATTGATGAATAGTAAAATTTTTGGACTATAAATAGCCATGAGGGGGAAGGCTATTTTGCACAAAGAGAGGAAGAATCAAGTGAGAAACCTTGAGAAATAGAGAAGAAAGAGTTAGGAAGAAATTTTTAGTTGGAATAAGAGTAGAGGTTCTAGAGGATTTTTCGAGGAAACAAATTTGAAGCAAGAGAAGTCTGGAATAGAGGTAAGAGAGCTAACCTTTCTATGCTTTTATAATATGATTTAGTATTGTTTTATTACTATTCATGTTTTGAAATTTTGTGTGAATACTGTTAATGCTTACTGTATATCTATCTATATTAAATTTCGGTGTTAATATTATATGTTGTTGTTTTGAATCTGTCAATAAGAAATTTGTTAAAAACTAGTTGAGGAACACTTTGGCTAAGGAAAGACTTGGTACTTAAGTTGTCCATTGTGACACACCTCTCTTTCCTAGAAGTCTACTCGATATGTTTTTAACTTAAATCTTGTTGTACAAATTGAGTACTATTAAATTATTATGCAATATATCTCGTTGGAATGAAAATATATGATGGATTCATGTTGTTGTGGTAGACATGAAATTATGAATCATAATTGTGAGTGTGATAACGGACTAACCTCGTGAGTGTGGTAGGGTGGGGGAACCCAAGTTTCATAAGCCACCACGAGTGCAAGACCCGCCATAACTCGGTAATCATTCTAGTCCGAACGAGTCGGTTTATAAAGTAACAAGTCTTGCGATGTCATTTTACCATGTTTTATTATTATTCATGTCGTGTGAGGTTGAATAACATGTTTTTTATGTCTAGCTCACCCCTACTTGTATGTGTTTGTGTTTGGGTATAATTCGTTATACGGGAGCAGATGAAGGAATGTCGTCTGACTCACTGCCAATGAAGAGAAAGATAGAAGAATAAAGTAGAAGAACTCAAGTTATAGTTTTGTAGTTAAAGTCTGAATTTAAAACATGTATAGACATGAATTTTTAAGTATGAGACTACAGAATGTTACTGTAATGTTTATATATATAAATTATGAATTATCAAGTGTGAGATCTTGAGATGTTACAGTTTCCATAATAATTTCACGTGTTTGACTAATAAACTTCATTAAACAACATGGTTTACTTTATTAATTGAAGATCACCTTAATGTAAATACATATATCAACAATATTTATTTTTCTTTGTGTTGAAATTTAATCCGATCATCTTTGAGATATAAATTGTTCATATAAATATTAACACTAAATTCAACACAAAAATTTAATATTTTTTGTTGTTTTTTATATATATATAATATATAATTTTTTTTTCATTTTTACTTTTAACTCGTACTTGACACTATGTTACATACCATTTTCCTTTAATTCAAGTTTTACAAAACTATTGATGGAAATGTGAATTAGAATGAAAAGTTCTTATGCACATAAAAGTTATAAAAAATACTTATTTTTAACAAAATTTGTTAGAATTAGATTTTAATCTAATTTAAGATTTATATATATATATATATATATATATATATATATAAACTAGTTTTATTTTAGTTGATTCTAACATTCCCTCACGTCAAAGTATGTATAGGCATTTCGAGTGTGAAAATAAATATTAGTGGGTGATTGTATAGCAGTCCAATATTAAGTGGAATAAATATTAACAATGATTTTGATACCATTACAAAAAATAGACTATAAACATAACTTAATCTCATAAAATCGACTTATAAAATAAGATTTGTATTATATACTTGTATTGTATGATTTTCTGGTTAGAGACAAACAAGACGGTCAACTATATATAGATGAAACGAGTCAAGCTACTTAAGATCGAACGACTAAGAAGTCAGATTAAAAGGTCATATAACAAAACGATTATCTTTAATGTTAAACAACATAAAGTAAAATATGATTATCCCAATTAGATCATAATTAACTTAGACTGTTGTTAATCAAGTATCCCGTCAAAATTTATAAATATAGATATGAAATAAGAGGTAGATGATTTTATATTTACTGTACCATTAATACTTGAACTATCGTATTTTGATGACTTTCTACCATACCATTAATACTTGAGCTATATCATCATAATACTTTCTACCGGAAACCTCCAAGTTTAACAAGCGGGGTTACGTAAACACGAACATTAGACTCTTTATAACCTATACAATAATGAACCGTCAACTTAGATCCCACTTATAAAACAATAATCTAAATTTATTTTATTTTTTATTTTTAATTGATGTGATCAACCAAAATTTTCTCATTCTATAATCATATAATGAATGAAAATATGATTGAACAGTTTCATCAAAGTTTTCTTTTTACCCATTTTCACGTACTGAAAATCATTCCAAAAGTGTCCATTAATGGCTTTAAAATAATTGAAGTGAATTAATTTGCGTATGCCCGTGTTTTCAGGCATTCTGCAAAAACACATGGCTGTCGAATTCAATTTTAATACTCTTTTTTCTGCAATTCAAATTTATGCCCACTTCTCAAACATTCAACATTTATGGTTTTTTTTAGTGTTATACGATTTTCAGTAAAAAATAATATGCCATTATCAATTTATATTATTATTAACTCATAAAAATAAATCTTATTTTTATGACAATAAAAAACAATAAAATTATTATTATTATTATAAAATTAAATTAATTTTATAATTTTATTATAAATAATTTTATTTATTTGTAACTAATTTTATAATTAAAAAGGCAATTTAAAAGATGTAAAATTGAAAAGACGGATAAATTTTAAAAATAATCACTTCTTTTATTTTAAATTATTTATTTTAATTTAAAAAGTATTTAAAAGGTAAGATGAGAAAATAAATGTCAGAATGACCCAAGTTGGACAGAGAAAAGGGTGCTCATAGCTTAGAAATATCTTAATTTTTTAGAATTTGATGAAGAGAAAGAGGAGACACGCATCTGTCTTATGACAAATGGATACTTGTTAGATGACTCTGACGAAGATGTAGATTTCACTAACTTACACCCTATAATTGAAGCGTATTATGTGTTGTTATCAAATTCATTCAACTTGTTAGATGACTCTAACGAAGAGGTAGATTTCACTAACTTACACCCTATAATTGAAGCGTATTATGTGTTGTTATCAAATTCATTCAAGTTGTTAAAAGGGTTCATGAAAACCAAGAAACCAAATAAAGATCTTTTAAAAGAAATTAATTTTCTGAAAAAGGCATCAACATATAATGATGTTAATAGCCTTAAACAAAAGGTCACTAGTTTGGAAGAAAAACTAAAACTTTTGAAAAGAGAGAATGAAAATCTAGGTTTAAAGAATAAAAAGCTTGTAGAAACACTGCCATTGCTAAGGAAACATGTTGAACTCCTCAAACAGAAAATGTCACTTTGTATAAAGTGTTAGAAAGAATGTTTGAAGGAAACGAATGTTTGGATCTACTCATCAAAGGGTGTAAACATTCTTCTAACAAACAAGGATTATGATTTATAGGTGAAGTAAACAATAGTATGTCTAGACCTAGGAGAAACTATTCTAACAAATTCAGAGAGAAAGTCTCAAGCACCTCAAATCATGCATAACTCCAAAAAGGGAAGTATGCACAACACTAATAAAACTGGATCCAAAACCATATGGGTGCCTGATACGTTGTCGTTGAAGCTATCAAATTAATACTACTTTTCAAGGCAACTTCAATATTGCCAAGTACTATTCAAGAAAGTAGACAAGGTTAAAGTACCACTGAGTCGTCTCCCAATAAATACGGAATTGCTTTTCAATATTTGACTCTTATAAATGCTATGTAATGCTCAAGAATAAAAGTGAGAAACTATGCTAATGAAGTTAATGTTTAAAGAAGGTTGAGTATCAAATGGGAAACCTATAAACAATTATGATGAAATATCCACTGTTTTTCCAAGATAGATTCCTCATCGGTTATCTACATATTATTGTTTGGGTTTCAAATTAATTAAATTACATTCTTAATTAATTTGAGAGCGATCTCACAATCAATCAAAGTAGATTCTCAATCAAATGCAAAACCTTTCTAGATTATTCACAATGAATTCAACCAAAGTATATTCTCAATCAAATCCTATTGTGTTTAATCATGTCTATTCTTTAATCTCCTAACCAAATTAAAAGTTAATTAATCAAAGTAAATTCTTAATTAGTTATAGTTGAAATTATTACTACCAACCAAAGTACATTCTCAATTAATATAAAAAACCTCGTTTAATCACATGAAAGTTCCTAAATTCAACCAAAGTAAATTCTTAATCAAACCTAGAAACCCTTGAACTCATATGATCAATATGCATATAGATTCAAACACCTTATGATGCAAAAATCATTACTTTTAATATGATTCAGAGATGAAAGACATAGAAGAATGATAACCCAAATCAATAATGAAAAGGAACAAATACATTAATTCAAGTTAACCTCAGAATCCATAATGAAATTACAGTGAATAGCCCTAGAAGCTTAAGTCTCCATGAATAGAGTGAAACACATGGTAAAATAAAAGTGAGAGGAGTGGTGAATGATGGCTTTCAATGAAGGGGTTTGAGAATGAATGAATTGTGATTTCTGCCTCCCCTAGGTCTCTTTATATAGGGCTTGGACTTTGAGTATTATGTTGATAAGATCTTTTATCTTATATCTAATATCTTCCAAATATTCAACAGAATTAATCAGGTTTTGAGAATCATTGATAATATCTTTCCTAGATTCAAAAAGATTTGGCAAATATTATCTTTTGATATTTATTGATATAGTTAAATAAGGTAATTATTTAATAATATCATATAAAATATCCTAAGATATATTTTCTCCGAATTATCTTTTAAAATATCTAACATATTTAAACTTGCTCAAAATTACATTTCAACCCTTTTTATTTTATTTAAAATTGCACAAAAGTCCAGAGTTTTTCTCTAATTGCACTTTAGCCATTTCTTTCTTTTCAAAATTGCATAGGAGCCCTGAATTGACCAGATTGGACCAACTTTGACCATTCAATTTCTTGTTTTAAATGAATAAAATTCTAACTTCAGCTGCACAATTAAACATTAGAACATCCAAAATAATTTATGCAACTAAGAATAACATTTTAAGCATCTTTAATTCCCAAACCCAATAAATCCAATCGTCACAAATTCACTTTAAATAAATCATTTAAGCATAACCATAAACATAAGCCAACAACTCTTATCTCTCAAGTGGAACTTTCCAATATAAATGAAGCTTCGGAGAACGACTCATGGGTAGAAGCCATGGAAGAGGAACTCGAGTAATTCCAGACAAATGATGTTTAAAAGCTAGTGGAATTACTCCAAAAAAAGAATGTCATTGGTGAAAAATGGATATTTCGCAACAAGTTGGATGAAGATGGAAAAGTTGTTTTAAACAAGGCCAAACTAGTTGCCAAAGGATATTCACAACATGAAGGTATATAACGAAACATTTTCTCCTGTTGTAAGGTTAGAAATTATTAGAATATTATTATCCTTTGTTGCTTTTCGTAAAATAAAACTATATCAAATGAATGTGAAAATTGGATTTTTGAACGGTGTAATTAAGGAAGAAGTATATGTAGAGCAACCTCCAGGCTTTGAGTGTTCTATCTATCCAAATCATGTTTTCAAACTGAACAAAGTGTTATATGGTTTAAAGCAAGCTCCTAGAGCTTGGTATGAATGCTTAAGCTCATTCCTTGTTAAAAATGATTTTACAAGAGGAAACATAGACACAACACTATTCTACAGGTATGTCAACCATGATTTAATTATAGTTCAAATTTTTGTTGATGATATCATTTCGGTGCTGCTCACGAAGATCTTTGCCAAGATTTGTCCAAGATGATGCATGATGAATTTGAAATGAGCATGATGAGTGAACTAAGATTCTTTCTTGAGATGCAAATTAAAGAAGAGGCAGACACTATATATGTGTGTCAGACAAAATATGTCAAGGAGCTACTTAAAAAGTTCAAGTTGGAAAATGCTAAGGAGATGAAGACTCTAATGCACCCAATTACTAGTCATGGGCTAGATGAAAGCTCAACCAAACTTGATAATACAATCTACAAACAAATGATAGATTCACTTTTTCTATCTTACAACGTCTAGACCTGATATCATGTATTATATATGCTTATGCGCTAGATTTCAATCAGACCCTAGAGAAACCCATATAACTGTTGTCAAATGAATCTTTCGCTATCTTATTTAAACAATTAATCTTGGTCTATGCTTTAAAGGCAGAGAAGAGTATATGCTACATAGATATTATGATGTTGATTATGTCGGAGAGAAGATCAAAAGAAAAAATACAAGTGGAGGATGCCTCTTCTTAGGAGGAAACATAGTCTCATGGTCTAGAAAGAAGCAAGGAATAATTACTTTATCAACCACAGAGGCAAAATACATATCAGTTGCAAGTTGTTGATCACAAATTCTATGGATCAAAAATCAACTAAAAGATTATGGTCATCAATATAGTATGATTCATATTCTTTGTGAAAACAAAACTATTATTAGTTTATCTAAAAATCACATTCTGCATCCAAGGGCTAAATACATTGAAATATAACATCACTATATTCGTGATTACGTCCAAAAAGGAATTATTGACAATATGTGAATACTGAGGAGTAAATTATTGATATCTTTACAAAACCCTTGGTTGAAGAAAGATTTAATTGTTTAAGAAACATCTTGGACATGACACTTGTAGAGTAAATGTTTAAGTGAATGTGTTTATTGCTTATGCATAACATCTAGTGTAGAAACATCTAAAAACATATCGTCTAAAGAGGTAAGAGGTCATAGTGAGACATATCGTCTGAAGACACCTCATACTGCATGCATAAAGGTGTTTAGTATTGAGCCCAATATAAGTATTACGACTTAAAACACTATAGGCTAGAAGAAAAATCTAGAGATAATCTCAAATCTTTGAACAAATCTACCTAACCGGTCAAATGTACTGATTGTGATTTGATGGCAATTATGACCTTTCAATCACTATTTTTGAAAAACTTTCACCTCTCTCACAAGTAATCGACTCACTTTTATCTATAAAATCACAAACTAAGCCTCTTCACATTCACATCTTCTAACAAAACCCTAAATTTAGAAAAAGTCTTAAAAACAATACATTATCTTTCTTTGTCCTTCTCAAAAATCATGCTTAGGAACCTTAAGCCTTCAAACCTCCTCAGAAAAATCTCATTATCCACCTTCAGTTAGCGTCCTCAACCTTCATTGGAAAGTCACCACTACCAATCCTATCATAATCAAAATGCCAAAAATCTATCTTGAACACTTAGCTAGTGAACTTTGGAACAACATGGGAATGTAGTTCAAAGAAAGTCCCTTATAACAAACTCCATTTCCAAATAGTCGTGCCACAAGCGAGCTTATGCATATGTGAAAGCAGTGTAGTATGGTTAACCGGAATCTCTCATGGTAGATCTAGCTTTCAGTGATTGTGTTGGAAGAGAATCTATTCCTCCTCACGCCAACCATATCCTCATGTGACATGTCTTCCCAAGGGCGATGATGTGCTCTCCACAACCCCTTCCGTTAGATGTTTATCAAATAAGGGGAAGTTAGAGCATAGCAATGCTAAACACCTCTAGGTATTAGACTTAGGTGGAGTTTGCATATAGGGGGAGCTAAGCTAGGAGCTAGCATTTAAGAGCTTGGAGTTAGAAAAATAGAGAGCATGCATCCATTCATATAAACATGTTTACTTAATGAAATATGAAATATTCTTAATACTCTAAATTTATTTTACATGCTCTAATACTTTATGTGTATATTGCTCTAATATTTCTTGAATATGATATTTCAAAATGAATTGATATGTTGAGAAAATGAAATTGTTAAATGATATGATTAAAGGCTCTAAAATTTCTCTAATATTACCAAAAATATATGTCTTCAATGTTTATGTATACCTTATGGAAGTTATACATCATCTGAAATGTTGGATAAAACATACATGATACTGCTAAAGTGTTCTCAATTAAGTATTGCTCTGATACATACTTAAATGCTATGCAAAATATACTGATTGAATGCCAAAATCTCCTTTGATACAAACATGAAATGTTTGCTCTGATATGCGCTAAAATTATGATTAGACAAAACAGGTTAAGATAAAATTTAACACTCAAACGCAAAGATAGTATCTAAAAAGAAAATTTTTCCTAATACAGTAATATTGAAAATATCATCAAGAAATATACTATGAATGCTCTGATACACTTACTTTGAAAATTAATCAAGTAGTTTAGCATGAGTATTTGTTAAACATAAAAAAGAAAAGAAATTGTTAAGACAAGATTGTTTGGAAAAACTAGACTGTCTAACAACTCAAAATTTTGAAGTTTAACAAATATACTCTATGAAATAGTCTTTAGAAAGAACATTGTCTAAGATAATATTTACTAGGACTAATTGAGTCTAGACAAGGAAAGCCTAGATGAAAAATAGGTATAAATAAGCTAACTCAAAATGAGAACAAATCATGAGATGATTTGAGCATTATCTAGAACCCCACCAATAAGCATCCGATGAGAAGTGATACAAGAATAAGTTCCTTGAGAAATATCGTCTAAGCCCAATGCTTAACTTAAGGTTTAGAGGTTTCATATTTAACAATGTCACTAGTGTTATGTGTGGCGAGCAGGGAGAAACTATAAATCATCTATTATTTACCTGCAAATTGGCTGCCAAAATATGAAATATGTGCTATAAATGGATTAAGAATTTGGGGTAAACTATAATTAGATTCAAGCATGTTTTTAACATTTCCTTCTATTGGACCTAAATCAAGGGGACCTAAATAACAGTAATTAGGTCTAACAAAATTGGGACTATGATTAGGTTAACTTTAATCAGAAACCCAATAAAGAAACCTATAATGCAAGTGAAAGATATAATTATTAAATTTTTGTGATGTATTTATTACAACATTAGTTATTGAACGGATCAAATACATACTAATTTAAGCATCAAAATACATTTAAGATATACATCATATCAGTTAGAGAATTTGAACAATAAGAAAAAGAACTAAGAGTGAAAATAATTACTTGAAGTGAATACTAATCCTGTACACTTGAAACAAGCACAAATTTCTATATAGTTTACATATTTAATTTTTGTTTAATTTAAAATAAGATTAATAACCTCCTTTTATATATATATATATATATATATATATATATATATATATATATATATATATATATATATATATATATATATATATATATATATATATATATACACACACACAATGGATTTTGGGTTTGTTTATAAACATAATCTTCCAATGTGTATATTTAAGGAAAGAAATACTTCTTCTTCTAGAGACCTTTTATGCTTTTTGGTAGATTTATTTTTCACTTATCTAGTATTAAATTCATTTTGTAAGTTACGTTCCACATAGAATTATATAATTTGAGAATAATCGAACAAATTACAAATAAAGTGAAAGAAGATACACGGGAATATTTGAAAAATATAAAGAAAAACAATTAAAGTATATATAATATATAAATTAATAAAAAAGTTAAAATAGTGAATTTGTAAGCTACTTAGAATTAAAATTTGTGAATTTACACAAATTAACTACATATAATTCTCTAAAACTATTGTTAATAATTTTGTCATAGTTTCTGTATTTCTTTAATCCTCTGTCAATAGCTTTTGTCTTTGTATATTTGATTTTTTTTGGTTGATACTCTTTGGATCATTGTTTTTATTTTTACACCCTCTTGTCATGGTGAGAAATTATTATTGAATCAAAATAAGTAATGTCAAAGTTAACTTTATTATATTAAAATAATTAATTGATAAATTGTTGACTGTTTGAAAAATATTCTGTTTGACTCGCAAATAACATAACCGTCATTCAAATTTTCTCATAGGAATACAAACTCCTAGGTTTCTGTAATCAGTACAACATAAACTATATTATTCATTCATAATTTTCAAAATTCTGTTCAGTTCAAAATTCATTCTCCATGTTTCGAGGGCACTCGTGCAACATTAATGTATTAAAATATGCTTAGAGAAACTTAAATATTCTTTGCAGACAAAGTGGAAGAAGACTACAAAATATTTTTTAACCTATTATTTCATGTTTCCAATGCCAAGAAGAAGAATTAATGTGTTCTTAGACCTTGGGGTTTTCATCTGCTAAATAAAACCAAGTAATTGCACGTTCCACACTATTCCCCAAACATTCAATGAATAAACATATAAACATAGATCCTATCATTTCTGTCTGTGAGTAAAACTATATTATAAACATTCATCATAGCAAGACCAGTGAAATCAATGTCATAAACTAAAAAAGTCTTAGATAAATCTTTACCATCTTAGCAAATACATATGTATAATTTTTATACATATAATTTAGATTCAAAATTAAAATTCCTTTTTATCCTAAACTTTATATATTTTGATTCTAAATTTAAAAAATTGATATAATTTTTTTAAACAATGACATTAATTTTTTTTTATTTTGTTAAAAGGTTTCATTGAAGTAAAAACTTATTATAGCTTAAAACATATTTATAGATTAAACAAACTAGGCTAAAATATTATATAAATTCTTTTTAAAATTTAAAGGTATAAAAAGTTTAATAATAAATTTTTTGGTTAAAGTGGAAAAACAAAAAATGTACTTAGTATTTTTAATAAAACATAAACTAAAAAAACTAAAAATTAATTTCAGTGATACAATAAATACAGATAGACATGACCTTCAGGCGTGCAGATGCAGATGATATTTGACACACACGTATATATTAGATATAAATACATGCAGAGTGAATTAAAACATTTTTTTTTTAAATTGTAATTAATCAACAGTAACATGTGCATGTATGCCATCTGCATAAAAAAAAGGACAGAAGGGTCTCCAGCATCATAGTGAGCCGAAAATGTTGGTTCTGTGGCAAGATGCTATATTCTCGCTGTTATATCATCCATGTTCCTCTCAGTTCTTCAGTAATTGCTGACCCCACTGGCCTCCACCACCATCACCACTTAACTTCAAATATGTTAAAGTTATATACTTTTCCAGAAATAATTTGGAACAATTCACATACAATTAATTATCTTTCAAGACGAGAGATATCAGATTATTAATATCTTAAATACTTCAAATTTTAAACCCTGCACAGCTATAAACTTGAGTTTCTATTGAAAATGTGTTTAGTGTTAGATATCTATTGAAAATAGAAAATATAATTATCTAGACTAAAAGAAAAAATAAAAGTAAAAGAATATTTTAAAAAAGAGTTTATAAAATTTATGAATGATTTGATTAATATAGTAAAATTTTAAAAATATATTCATGAAATGATCAACTTATTTTTATTAATATATAATCATTTTATTGAAATATTAAATTTTATTATTATCATTATTATATTATGTTCATGTTACTTATAAACCAAATGTGGGTGAAATGTTTATTAACATTGCAAGACATTTTATAAGTTACTTCTTTATAGTTTACTAAGATCTGTACAGATTTGTAGGCATCAGTTTGTAAAGTTTAGTGTGTTTACATATATATTATTGTGGGGGAAATATGCATTCTAAATTGATGTAATTAGTTTTCAAGCATAATCAAATATATATATATATATATATATATATATATATATATATATATATATATATATATATATATATATATATATATATATAAGACTATTATGTAATTCAATGTGAAAAACATGGCTACAACAGTAGATAATTTTTTAATTCACCTAGGAATAAAAACGAGAAGAAGAACAAAACTATGTCAATAAAAAAAACACTTAAAAGTCACATGTATGCAATAAATTCACCTGGATAACATAAATAATTTCTGTGTCACTGAAAAAAAAAAAACTAACAATAGCATAAAAACATAAAAGTCAGGTATATATTATATGAAAGTAAATGTGTAACTAGGGATTATTTTTGGTAAGGTAGCTTTGTGTTTGTCCCTGAAAAAGAAAATTGACAAAAACAAAACAACATAAAAGTGAATGCACCATGCAGCAGGTTGTTTTGCACCATATATATTTGTTGAGATACCAGTACAGAAACCTTAGCCAAACAAGTACACATATTAATTAACAATCACTATAGAAATTTACCACTGTGTTTCATGTGTATGATCAACATCATTGGATGAAACTAACCAAAGAATAACAGTTTTTAATTTTATTATTTTTACCATATTGTTTTATACCACACCATTTTAACCAAAAGGGAAAAAAAAAGTGAAAGTGGACCATGATTGTGTCTCCCCCTTAAGTACTGAAGAGTGAAGAGCTAGCAGCAGCTGGAAATTGTGAAGCAATTATGTACTGACATGAGAATTATGACGTTGTATGTGCATGTGAACAGTGAGTTCCAATCATGATTCTGTTCTTATCCCCATGCATGGCTTCATCTCCTGTCAACCTCACTGTACCAAATTTCAATCAAAATTTGACAATTATATATAATAATAGTAAATAATAATAATAATAAATAATAACATCCCACACACACATAATGCCCATTTTATTATACAACGAGTTTTGTGCACTCTTGCAGCTCCCTCTATTGACACATCACTTTCACTCTCTTAAACTGCATAGAGAATGCAGACAATAAAATTTCATTTTTTTTTTCTGGGTTCCAAGAGTTTTTCCTTAGGTGAAAAAATTAATGTTTGGATAACAAAGATCATATGGCTTCTAAATCTCTGCATAACAGACATCATGGTTTTGTCAAATTTGAAGTAATTTTTCCTGTAATTTTCTTCTGCTCATTTACCTATGCATATATAATTTATCCTGTGTCTACTACCATTATAAGTGGGATAATTTTTGTACTTTCTCTAGCTTGTGATTGTTTCATAGTAAACCTTGAAAAAAGTTTTAATGGTGTTAACCTTCTCCATGGTTAAATTTGTCAAGGTTTCATCTATTAAAAGAAAAAGAAAATGAAAAAGTAACAAATTTTGTGCATCGAAGACTACAGCAGACTAAGAACAGTTTGTTTTCTGCCTGCAGACAAACTGGTTATCGCATGTAACTGTATAAACTTCAGTTTGGGTCCCAATTATCCTATTGCACAATAAACTTTCTACTGAACTGTCAAATCACACGCAATTTTCTCATAAAAGATTTCTGAATGCCTTCAGAAATAGGTTTTTTACCTACCATTTCTAATTATTATAATATATATTTTGTAATACAATTCGTATTTATTAAAAAAATTTATATATTTTAATTTTAAAATTTAAAATATAATACTTTTACATGGTACAACCAATATAAATTTATATTGTATAGCACATAAAAAATTAGTATAATTATATTACAAATATTGTATTTATTCTTTTTAAATTTAAAAATGAAACTTATTAAAGTTTATAAATTAAAAGTATATTTAAGTATAATTTTTTTAATAATAAAATAAAATGAATAACTTAGACATGTTTAACATGTCTACAAGAAATTTTTTAATTGTAACTTCTTAATTCATAAAACCAAACAAAAACTGAACTTATACGTGTTAAGAACTTAGCCACAGACATACAGTCACAAATGCTAAAAAAAAAATATGAAGTGAAAGAAACAAGTGTCTGAATGGCAAAGCTTGTGAGTGCATGGTTCCCCATTCTTTAGACTGAATTGGACAAAGAATTAAGTTACGAGAATGCAGTTAGAACATTCATTTTCTGATGTTTTTATTAAGGTACAAGTGTAAGGTAACAAAACAAGAATACAAATCCAAGCATTGCTCTCACAGAATCGTGTAACCTTGTACAATGACCTTGAGTGGTTAACCTTGTCCGGCAAGCTTTGTCACTAAAAAACTCAAGGCCTGCAATTCTGGCAAGTCATAGAAAAAAATAAGTTTAATTTTCAATTTTCTTATGAGAAATTGAATAGAAAGCATCAATGGCTGAGTTTAAAAGAGTGGGGGTCCGGCAGCCATTACACTGATTGATGCAAATTCCTGATTTTGAAATTGCTGCAATGAGGCCAATCAAAAAGACCACCTTGTCAATGCTTTAGATCAACTCATTTTCCATCTCAATAATATTACTTCAATTATAATCTTTCTGTGTTGAAAGAAGAGTTTGATCTTGATTGAAATTTTGGATCAAACAAAAAATTGAAATAATTTTTTTTTAAAAGTCAAAATATATATAATTTAAATAAATATCTGATATTACTAGGAAGTAATTTCAATTTTTAATATTTTTAATCAAAGTTTAAATTTTTAATTATGATTGTAATTGTAAATAAGAGAAAATTTAGATACTATATAAAAAAATGAAACTTTATGGTCTAAAAACTTATAAAAATATAAAAAATCATACTTTTTTTTCCTGTGTAAGTTTTCTCCGCTTGTAGTTCCTTCATATCATGTATGATCGTAACATTAATACGACACACAAATATGTGATGAGCTAATTTTTCAAATGAATTTAATTTTTCAAACACACATACATCTTTTATATCACCACACATTCTCACTTTTGATAACATTATAATGAGATACATTTTTAATTGAAATAATCATGATAACAACAAATTACATCTTATTCATAATCCAAAAATATAAATCTTACACTACATCTATTAAATTTATCTTATTAGAGATTAAAATCTAACACATCAAAAAATGATATCCATAATCTAACTTCAACTCTCTTATATATTAAGGTGGTTTCTTTATAATTTATAAATTTTGATAATAACTTTTTTTTTTCTTTTACTTTTCATCATTTAGTACATTATTTTTTATCAACAAAGAATATTAGTTTTAGAGATAAATAATTGGTCTAACGTCTTTCTCATTTTAGCGTCCAAACAACATTTAAACATTGAACTCACTCATCACTCAAGCTTGATGCTTGAGAGACATGTTGCATAATTCTACATTTACAACTCTAACACATTTTTAATTATTATATATAGTTTATTTCACACTCAATTTTATGTGGACCAATATTTAAATTTGACTAATCCAAATCTCAAAAACATGTTAAAACAAACATATAGAGTAAACTATATCTTCAAAGATTTTCACAATACTGTAAAAGATAACAAAAGTTAGCACATATTTAATAGGAAAGACAAAGGGACTTGAAACACTTGATCTTAAATATTATACACTTGAACAAAACTACATCCAATTATCCTACAATTTAGCATATGATCTCATAATCTTTTTGAATCCTATGAGGGTCTAACAAATTCGAAAATGAATTTGCATTTTATATTTAAGAGTTAAAATAAAAAATATTTACAGTCCGAAATGAATTTTTTTTTTTAACATGAAATGAATGAGCATCAATGGGAAGAAGTTTACTTGGAAAGTGTGAGGGATCTGAATGATTGTGATGAAAGAATATTGTAAGTCGAAATTAAAGACAAGAGTTTGTGGGAAACGTGTAGAAGTTGTATGGTGAGTCTGAAAGGTGAAAGCAGAAGGAAGAGATAAATGTATATTATAGTTGAAAAATGGACCTTGAAAATAGAGCAGAAGAGCAGAAATGATAGAGATAGTTTTCATGCAATTCAAGGCCATTTTGTTATCAAGGTGGAGCCACCAAACAACACCTTATTATGTACAAGACATGTAAAAGCAATATGAGGATCTTTGTACCACAGTTTAGGAAACTATTACCACCATTTGAAAATGAAAACACACACCTCTATTTATTCTACACAATTAACTCAACCAATTCAACTACAATTCTTTAATAACAAAAACTTTTTTAAATTCAATTACCTATAAAATTACTACTTTTCTTAATAATAATTACTTAAGCTCATATTTCTAATTACTTATAATTATAAAATAAAAGTTAACTGTTATATTGGTAAAAAAAATCAATAAATTCAACAATATTAACTTTTCTACTTACTTTAATGTTGGTATACCAACTTATACAATTTTATTAAATGGAATTAGATTCATCTAAATTTTCTGTCAAAACGGACCACCTGGCCCGATCCGGCCTGGTGCACCACGGATTGGTCACTTAATGAGTCAACTCAACCCGACTCATTTATTAGCGAGTCAGAAAAATTCGAACTCGGCTCAACCCACCACGGGTTGGTGGGTAAACGGTTGACAGACTTTCTATAATTTAAATCTAAACAAATTTCACTCCCAACCTGGGTGTTTAATTAATTTTGAAAATAAAGAACTTAAACAATTTTTTCAAGCAAAAACAAAATAAGAAATATCTTTTTATAAAATTAAATTAAATTTTAATAAAATAAAATTAGATAGGTGGGTTGGTGAGTCAACCCAGCCCACCACGGGTTCAACCCGCATAAACCGGGTTTAAGTGAACCGGATTGAAATCTGACCCACGGATTCACAGTTCTAAAATTTTCACAATAATAACTTTTATACCATATTATTGCTAAAGAATTTAGGCTTATAATTCAACTTTATCAAACTATATATATATAATAAATTAATCTTATTGATAAAAATTCTTTATTTTATTATTAATGAAAACACATGCTTTATTTTAATGTGTGTTCATTTTTGTACTAAAAGACATTATAATTATTAAAATAAATATAAATATTTTTTATAATTTTATTGTTAATAGTTTTTATTTCTTTTTTATGTAATATTTTATTATAAACAATTGTTTTACTTTAAAAACAATTAAGTTTAGAAAAAAAATGAATTTAAAAGAGTTGTTAAATTTGAATAAGCGGTTAAAATTGATAAATAATTAATAAAAGGTAAACTTAAAAGAAAATATTTATCAAGCAACCATTACTTTAATTACTAGTTTTTTAGATTAAATAATAAATTCAAATTCAAATTTTTAAGATAATATATTATAATCTATTAAAATCACCATTGTTAGTTTTATTAAATTTCTTCTTATCTTACCATCATCCAACTATATGTAATATTTAATTAATATTATAAAATTTATGTTTGAGATGTCAAATTATAAACCTGAAACGTCTTTTATATAAATCCCCTTTACTTCATGAAGTAACTTCTTAAATAGGATAGACCTTATTTTTAACCAAACAAATAATTATTTTTCTCTCATCCCAATAAATTTTTCTCTGAGAAAAAATCATTTTCAAACATTACTGGTGAATGTAATCTCTTCGCAGTAAAAAATTTGAGAGGAAAAAGATAATATGAAAACATTTATGATTTAATGTTTTTCTATATTATATATTCTGTGAAAACATTTATATATTTAAAGTCAAGGCATGGCATAAAAATTCCTCAAGTGGCATAAAGTTATTACACCTCAATACCTAAAGATAAATGGCATATCCCGGAAATCCAGTGAGAAATTGACTTTAATTTTTGAAGTCTTAACTCTTAAGAACAATGCACTTGGAAGCAATGGGCCACACATTCGTTCGTATATATTTTTTAATAAAACTTATTCTCAACAAAAAAAATAAGAGGTTAATACATAGATATTAGGCTTAATATCCTATATTGTTACCCAGTTTCGCTCGAAAATGTCAAATTAGTTTATCCTTTAAAAAATGCGTAAATTACGTCCTCACTTAATAAAATTTACATCAATGAAATCTCTTCCGTTAAATCCGTACAAACGGCGTTAATTATCTAAGTAGAAGAAAGAGAAAAATAATTAACACCGTTTCTACGGATTTAACGGAAGGGATTTCATTGATGCAAATTTTATTAAATGAGGACGTAATTGACGCATTTTGTAAAGGATGGACTAATTTGACATTTTCAAGCGAAATTGGGGACAAAATAGGATATTAAGCCTAGATATTATCGAAGTTAGTTTTGTTTTTCGAATAAAGTTGTCTAGATGAGAATTGAATCTTTGACAACGTATTAAAAAAAATTATCTGGTAACAATGTTAGATACTGTTGTTGTCATACATATTCTGTATTCTGAGTATGAATGATATTCCTTTTGCTTAGAAAGAAAGTGGCAAGAAGAACCTTATCCATTGAAGTTGCAGAAAGCAAAGATTATATTAATATGTCCTTGATGTGTTGGTTGAAAAAGTTAACGAATTGTTGTACAGAAGTTGATGTCATTGGTGAAGAATTATTGGATGTTTGATAGTATACAACTAACCTGACAAAATTCTAAGATGAAGAAGCAGAAAGCCTTCAAGAGGGCTTTTGTGTTTTCCTTCTTCAACAGGAACTAGGGCACTCATGGGGTCCAAAATCCACTTTCATCTTTCAGATTTTAACTGTTATTCAGATTAATGTGTTTCTGCAACTCAAGATAATGCCTTCAAATATATGTTACATTGGATTTTTATTTTATGTAATTTTTTTTAAAAGTTGATTTAGTAAAATTAAATTTGATTTTTAAAGTACAGTTTTTAATATAGTGTTAAAAGCATATATATAAAGTTTATTTTAATAAAATTGGTTGTTTGTTTGTTAAATTTATTATTTTAATATTAATATAAACTTCACTTTACAAATTTCAAATTAAATTTAACTAAAAGGTCATTTCTTATAAAATATAATATGAACAAGAAAAGTATTACAAGGAGAGTCCATTGTAAATGATAAATAAATGTTTAAGTTAGTAAATGAATAAGAAAATAAATTACTAATATTTGAGAAAGTGATTTAGATGAACTTTACTAACATTTTTTCAGGATAATCTTATCATTTATCTTTTTAGAATTTATAATATTATTAAATTATCTTAAGATTATTAATAAATATAATTTAACAGGACAATAAATTGTCTAAACCCATTTGATAAAAAAAAAAAAACAACATTGTCACTTTAAGGATAACTCCTCCCAAGCTTTCAACCTTCAACTAATTTTGACATTAGACAAGTGAAGTATTTCCTCAAACAACATTATAAGAAAAAGACTAAATGCTACACATACATTTTCTCACTCAACCATATATAGAAGAATGTTTAATGAGTTCAAGTTTAAGATCAATCTTCAAACTTGTATAACTGTCAAATTCTCCAACAGTAGTCATAAGATGATAATAAAGTCTTCATATTTATATTATCTGTCATGGTCTTAGAGGACAATTTTCACAAGGTTATACATATTTCAATCTCTCTAATTACTTTTATCCCTTTTAAATAACCTCACCTAAAGCAGTTCAAAAAGAGTTTTCACTTTTGAATAATCAAATAGAAACCATTAATCAAACCCTGTCTATTCATTGGTAACTTGCATGCAGAAGATGCTTTTCACTCAGTAACATACAAACATGTCACAAGCTTTTGGATTTTTCCAGTTTTATACCAACCTTGTTTTATGTTGTTATACTTGTTCTTTATATCCTAAAACAACAACATAGGTTTTGGATCCATATGTTTAACCATGAAAAGAAAAATATCTAAATGGCACAGCAGAAAAAAGACTTCTGAGACTTTTCCTCATAAAATCTGCAGAAAATCTTCACCTGTCAAGCAACATTTAATTACCGTTAACTAACTCACATATATAATTGGCAATAATGTCGACGAGATTTGACACATCACAAGAAGGTATTATTGTTAAACAATACGAAAAATGTTGGAAAACACCCCATCATTACCTACAAATTCTTCACAGCTGATTACCTTCGAAACTTCACCATCAGCTTGCAGCAGCATGTCACAGAAAAGATCTTAACTTTGATAAATTATGATTCACAGTTCCAAAAATTGTTGTATTTGTCACACTTCTATTCACCCTACTCATGATGCACTTGCTCATATCGCATTTCCCTTTAACATGTTGAGCTTTAACATGTTGAGCTTGTTGAGTACAAACAAAGTCCTACATCAGATAAAAGAAGAGTTGGATATGAATTTATATAAACACAAGATATCTTCATTGATAAAAGGTCTTTTGGAATGGTACCAAAAGCAAATCCGTGAGGACTTGACCCAAAACGGACCATATCTTATCAGTATGGAGATATGTGTACGTTCAACCTTCCCAACAGAGCTGTGCCACATGAATATGACCTTACCACTTTCTGGTTTTTTACCTTGTGAATCTTCAATTATAAGAACAGCATAACAGGATTTTTTTTGTAAGTTTTCAAGAAAAGCTAAATTTATTAAGAAATGAATTTTAATAATGAAGTTTACATATGTTATTGTGTGGTTTGATGACTGTGTGAAAAGAAAAATCAAATGAATGAATTTGTGAAGAAACTTATGAAACATCAACTTCAAAAAGACTAAAAATCAATGTACATAATATGAACAGAAAAGGCTTCCCTCTCCTACAAATAAGCTTCCATGCCTCCCACTATGTTCATGCATTTCCACTGTGAGAATTGTAAGGCTTCAAAGATGATGACTTCACAGAGGGAAAAGTAAAGAGTGGGGGCTCCAAAACAACTCAGAAACAGTGGATGAGAAATTGTGTGTCATCAAAATGCAGTGCATATGTGCCGTGATATTAATTAATCAGCACTGAGGTGGCACTGCAACACTGTTTTCAGGTTCTGTCCTTATCTGTATGAGGCAGTGAATGAGTAAAATTAAAGCTTGCAGGTAGCTCACAAGAAATAGAAAATCATATAACATAACATAACAAGTGATTCCAAATAATGTTACTAGTCATTTATAATTGTGACTGCACATAACTCCCATTATGTTTCCTCATTAATAGCAGTTCTTGACCACTCAACCTTTTTTCAGTACAAAATATGTGTGCAACTTATGCTCCAGATGTCTGATATCTCATATTTACCTTCATTTCCTATACCAGACAATTACAATGATTTGCTGCAGCTCAAGCATATAAATCAAGAACAGAAAAAAAAAATGCAAATGTGAAATGAAACTGCATTAAGATGAGAGAAAGAATAGAAGAGTTTGTATTTATTTGTTGTTCAACAAAACTGATTGTTTTCTGTTTCTCACTGTAAACCTTGAAAATTGTACAGTGGTTGAATAATGATTTTCTTTTGGATTTTAATCTTTTGGATAACCGGTTTGTTATCTATATTAAAAACTTAATTATCTATGTTTTCTTGATTAAAATCTTAGATGCTATCAAGATTTTATTGAATTTTCATTTTCAATATAGTATCTGTCCAAAAATATTTTAAAAAAAGCGTTTATTTTAGATTTCTAGTATACCCATTTATTTCTTTTTGAGATGGATGGTGTATTTATAAGTTATCAAGAGGGTTTTTCTAAAATGATATTGGGCTGCAAGTACAACAAAGCTCTGTTGCATCAGTTCAACCCAAATAGAAAGAAAAAAATATGCTTTGGATCAAAATATTAATAAATTACAATAGCAACAAGAGGAAACAGCAAGCATGCATATTTCATTTCTTAACTTGAAGTCACAAGTTTAGAGGCATGCTTTTTATTTTTCCTTCACACCAATGGTATGTACATTTCTATTTATATAATGTTAGTTTCATTGTTGATTAGAAAAGAATCATAATTTTGTACCGATTACGTTTCATTTCTTATCACTCTCCTTTGAATTATGGTTTAATGTTTGGTTTCTATTTTCGTTCGGAATCTCAAATAACTCTCTTTCTTTTTTTGGTGTCTTAATTGGGTCCTTATTTTTGTAAAATTAAATCAAATAGGGGCTATCCCTCAAATTGAGAAGACGTCGTTAAGAAGGGTATTACGTGATAGTGTCTTTTTAAATGATTTGACATTAAAAATGTGTCTCAATTGTATTTATTTTATTTTTGAATTAAAAAATGAAGTTTAGAGTGGAAATATAATATAAGTAACAACAAAGTTGGGAAATTAAATTAAGTATCCAATGGGGGCTTGCCACGTGGAAGCCCCTTTCTCACCCAAATTAGGGTTTCAGAATTGGGATTTGGAAGGCTTGGTTTTAAGTGTGTTGCTGCCAATTGCCATGGAGATCTCTGTGTGCGTGGTTGCGTTTTGATTTTTGTAGGTGCTTCACGATTCTAATTATCTCTCAATGATGGTGGAAAATAAAGGGAATCACGCTCCTGAGTTTCGCCTCCTGAGTCTCGATCGTGCTTGCGCGACTAAGGTTCGCTGATTTGGGGCTTTCTTTCTACGTTTTAGGGTTCCTCTGTCGTTTCTGGTTTTTCTGCGTTTCAGGTTGTGAAGACCGTGGGGATAGAATTAAATGTTCTAGATAGTTAAAAAAAAATATTAATACTAGGAATGGTGAAACTCATCTAACCAATTTGGTTAGTTTGTAAACCGGAAGTGGTTAAACTCATTTTTCATAGAACTCCTTAAAGGATTTTAATGGAGAACTGAATGTAACTCAGTTTGGAGCGACCGAGTATAAAGTCAAAGTGTGACTTACTCCCTTTGTGTTTAAACAAGTTTTCCATTCAATGCTAAACTTAAGTGTTTAACTATTGTTAGAGACCATCTAACCCTTGCAAAGTAATATTAAACACTATTAGCGAAAAGTTTTTAAAACACTAACCAAACTCTCCTTTCTGGTGTTTGTTTGTGTTTTAGAAAAGTTTAAAAAGATCTATAATTAATGTATTGGTTAACTTATATTTTAGATTTTGAAAATATTTCTCTTTATTTTTACCCATATAAAAGTTACATCCTTATTAAAAGGCTCATTTAAAAGAAGCAATTATAAAGAATTTTTTCACACATATGTGATTTAACTAAATCATGAAAGCTTTTGACATACACTTGTATAGGTGTATCATTTTGGGATAGTCATTATTTCTTTTTCTTTTAAAATTAATATGAAAATTTATTTATCAACCATGAACGAAAGGTACATTTGTCTAAGACAATCAAAATATTCATCGAGACTCTTATTATATATAAGAATGTCATCAAAATAGATAACAACAAATTTTCATATAAAATCTCTGACCACATGTTCTCAAGGTAAGATAAAAGACACAACTATACCATTCATATAATCAAAATTGTCTTAAAATTTCATTCATCTCTCTTTAATCCTTATTTGATAATATCAACTTTTAATATCAATGAAAATATATTTACTCATACAACTCGTCTAGAATATAATCTAACTTATTAGATGTCTATATTTTATACTAATATTGTTGATGGATTTTAAAACTTGTGGACATTCTCCAATATAGGTCTTTCTTGGGTACCATCAACATTGGGTACATACCACATAAAAATCATGGGAAAAAAATAAAGAAAACTTGGACAAATGGTAAAAAGAAAGAATAATTAAATTGTTAGATATATTATATCTTTTATCTTTATCTTTTATAGTTAGTTTGTTATTATTTCTCATTTGTATTTTGGGCTTGTCCCGTATTTCTTCTATTATAAATAACCCTATGTGTGTATTTAACACAAGGGAGATTAATCCCATATATAATTTTCACTATATTTAACATGGTATCAGAGCAGGTTTTCTGATCTCTTCCGGTGGTCTTTGTTGTCTGCCGGCGGCCGGCCGTCATGGCCGTTGGCAGCTCCTAAAAATTTCATAAGATTCATCGTCTACCGCTGTCACTATCGGAGTTCTTTTTAAAGTTATGGATTTGCTCCCTTCATCGGAGTTCTTTTTAAAGTTATGGATTTGCTCCCTTCATCGGAGTTCTTTTTAAAGTTATGGATTTGCTCCCTTCATCGGAGTTTTTTTTAAAGTTATGGATTTGCTCCCTTCATCGGAGTTTTTTTTAAAGTTATGGATTTGCTCCCTTCATCGGAGTTCTTTTTAAAGTTATGGATTTGCTCCCTTCATCGGAGTTCCTTTTAAAGTTATGGATTTGCTCCCTTCATCAGAGTTCCTTTTAAAGTTATGGATTTGTTCCCTTTTAGAGCATCGATGTTGCTCTTTTTCATTTTTCAAGTGTCGAGAATTTTGGATTTTTTATAAATAGAAAACTCTATGTGTGTATTTAACACAAAGGAGATTAATCCCATATATAATTTTCACTATATTTAACATAAATAGAGACAAATAGATAAGAGGAAAGTTGGAGAAAATTTATACTCTAAGAAACCTATGGAGAAAATAATATATAAATGACTATTTTTTCACTTCTATTTAATTATAAATTGTGACATGAAATGTTTATATTGATTTTAAATAACTATCTTAAAAGTCACGCCAACAATATTTCAGTATAAAATTTAAACTCATAATATCTTTTTATATGTAGTGATTTAAAAAAAATTATATATATGTTACAAAGATTCCGTCCGCCACATTTTATTAGCAACAAAACTACAAAGAAACTGCAAGAATAATTGTATAGTTTAATGTATAAATATTTTAAAATTGAGTCTTGTCTGGATAAATATTAATTATGATTGAATGAAAATATTTGTTTTATAAAATGTTTGGATTGGTATATATATATATATATATATATATATATATATATATATATATATATATATATATATATATATATATATATATATTGCATGTTATAAGTGTTTTTATAAATTTTTTAATATTATTAATGAAATGACATGATTAAAAGGAATATAGTTTTAATTGGATTCTTACATTAAACACTAATATTTATAAAAACTGTATTATATATAATCGAATACGTTTCGGTTTCGATCATATTAGGATAAAACTTGTCTCTCAACGAATACATGTTCAATTACTAAATTGATATATATTTATCATATAAAACATTTAACTATATGATTAATTGTAATAGTTCAAACGTCAACAAATATTTGAATCAATAAGTTCAAATTCATCCAATGAACAACCCATAAAATGTAAGTATAAATAACACTTACAAGATATATTAATTATCTTTCATTAATTATCTTATTTATTATTTACTTGCGTAATAAACTAAACATTGATTCTTACCTCTTAAAAGACAATGAGTACTGTAACATCCCAAAAATACAGTTCAAAACTATATAATAGAATAATCACATTAATTAATAATTCAGATTAGTCTTTATACTAAAAACCGAACGGACGTTTACGGCCGAACGATCTTACAAAAGAGTGATCATAAACTATATAAGATAAGCAAACCTGACCAAACGGTTTACAAGATCAAATACCGAATGGTCATACATAATAAAAGGGAAGGTGATCGAACGACAACCTTACAATAGACTACACTAATGACTGAACGTCCTACTCTTCAATCTTCACTTCTACCTCGACCAAATTTTCTTCTTCTAGCGCCTCTTCTAGCAGCTCGTCTCCTTCTGCTCACATCCACACAGATGATCATTGCAATGACAAAGATGGACGTACCAAACAAGACAGGACAGGAAAACACAGGGTAAGCTTATATAATTTAATTCAAGTATAAACATACATTTCTCACATTCAAACACATAAGATATATTTCATCATACGTTTCAAGCAAGGCCTAATACTAGACTGGCTGTCCGGACTGTATGAAATCTGTGTAGTTACGACGTTCGTGCACCCGAGTGATGTAGTAACTGGAATACCCTCATCAGCCGCCACCCGAGGTTAGTCCTATCTATCCAAAGAAACCCTAAGGACTAGGACCTCCTGCCGTTCCCACACATGACCTACTCCCCTCTACGTGAGGACGAGTACTCACGGAACATCAGGATGAATCGACAGCTTAGCATAATCACATTCATACTTTACAATTTCACTATTCATTAATGAGTCGTTCCTCCCTGGAACGCTCGTTCATAATCCACAACATTTCATCCATCTCATATTTTCTTCATCTTTCATTATCAATCGTTTAAATTCCATCTTTGTTCAAGGATTATTAAGGACACCAGATATCGAACGTTCAACCCTCATTCGGAACGAGAACAAACGCTTGGAGCGAGACAGAGAGGTCTCCAATTCCAGAATAGAATAAGACCGAGAGGGTTACTGTCGGTTTGAGAAAGAAACTGAGTGTAATAGATATAACAAGAAACGAATGAAGCGAACGTTAATTACAAAGTGAGACAATTAGATGAATTGACTCTTGAGAGTTCTAATCAAACACTGAAAGAACCATGTCAGATATTAAGGTTCTAAGCCGAAACCAAATGGATGTATATACTTTAAGACCTTCATAAGAAAATACTTAGAAGGATTCACATTTAGAAAACGAATGTTAGTCAATGACCGACCACGGTAGAGAGAAAATTCTATTGAAGTTGGACGAACACTAGTTTCATCAAGATAGATTATAAAGAAGCGAGCACGAATGCTTGGTGTAAGACCGAGCACTACTCAGCACGAGCGCTTGGTCTGAGACCGAGCACTACTAAACTTATATTAGAAAGCTTGATAAATATAATAAGATTTTATCGGAATAGTGTTTAAGAATAACTAAAATATACAATACATATATTTACAAAACTTAAGTTTATCCCAGAATACTCAGATGCAACTACGGTTGGCCGAACGCTCAAACATAGTATTACCACACGAAGACGCTCGTCCTCAACTAGGATTCTTTCCAAATGAAAGAATCCAATTTTAACCAATGTTACTAGTATTACCGAACGATCAATGACCATTCAATGACGAACGTACATTATCATAGGAAAATTTCATATCCAGAATTCATTTATATTCAAACTCATTTCTCAACATATAACTTCATAATTTCATACATTCATATCATAGCACATTTCATATTTCCTCATACATCAGAACATAATAAACATCATATTTCACATAGTCAAATATCTCAACAATCATGCTTCACTTTAATTTAACAACACAACGAACGTTCATGCAGCACAGTAAACATACAAATTAAATTAAATAAGCTTCCCTTACCTCTGAGCATGAACGAACGTCCTAGACAGAATACTGACTACAATTTCTTCTACTCTCAACGCTCAACAATTCTTCAAACGAAACCAAACAACAGAAAACCAACAATAGCTTAGACAAGACGACATCATGCAACCAGAACTTGGTTTGCATGTACTAAAGAACGAATGGCTAAGGACAAGAAGAACTTACCAGTTCAGAACTCGAAACTGTTCGGTTCAAACTGAAGCTCTGAACGCCGGGAGTGCTTCTACGGTGCCTGAATGGAAATCGGAGTAGGGAAATGGTGAGTTTTGGTAGAGAGAAGGGAGAGCTTTTTAGAGAGAAGAAGGAGAAATGAAAGATCAGAGTTTTGGAGAAGAAGGTGCATGCAGAGAGAGTGTGACGTAAATTTTCAAAAACTCAGTTTTGCTTAAAATGAACGTCCGCTCATCTGCTGACACCTGCATTCCACTATCTGATTTTCGGATCCTCGCTGCTTGACACCTGGCGTCCGTTCAGAGGGGTTTTGGGTGCGTTTTTAATGAGGTCTGACATTCCCTCCAACTACAAAAATTTTCGTCCTCGAAAATTTAGACTTACCCGGAAATAGATGGGGATACAAGTCCCTCATGGCATCCTCCACTTCCCATGTAGTGTCGTCAGTCTTCTCGTCCCAGACCACTTTCACCAATCTGATGACTTTCCTCTTGTAGTACTTGGTGCGACTATCTTCAACACGAACTGGTTGCATCTTTAGCGTTCTGATTTTTTCAATTGGGGCTACAGTAAGGATGACAGAGAAAAGGTTGGAGTGAGAGAGATGAAAAAGAAATGGTTGAGAGGAACGAGGGAGGTGAGTAAGGGGTTTGGGGGTTTCTTTTTTTTTAGTTTTGAGAATGAAAATTATTAAAATACCCTTAACCTTAAAACTTAGAATCCATGATATATAAGGATATTTTTGTCTACTAAAACCCAGTACACATTGTTAAAATGTACAAACTGAAAAACAGGCGTAGCAAACCTGATATATATATATATATATATATATATATATATATATATATATATATATATATATATATATATATATATATATATATATATATTAAACTTACTTATAAAATATATAAAATCTAGTTTTCGCATATATATTTTGATTTATTTTTAAAAACTTTGATTAGTGTTGTAAATTCATAATTCTTAAAGATGAAAAGAATTTTTCTCCATTATTAAAATTCACTTTATCTAAATATTTTAGGATCACAATGATAATATGGATTTCATCATATCTAACCACTTTGAATGTATCATTCATATGATAATAACAAACTCACAATAAAGACATGTAATACAAAATTAAAAATATTAAGATGTGTTAGAGATAAATCTCATAATACATGTCAATATATAGAATAAATTTCTATGAACCAATTTAATTTATATTCTTTTATATATATATATATATATATATATATATAAATAATATGTTTGTTTATTTTATTATTATAAGTGAAAATATATATGTTTACCATAATAAAATTATAATCATAAAAAGACATATAAATAATTTTTACAATTTAATTATAGATAATTTTTATTTATTTTGTAAATGATTTTTATTTATTTAATATATTGTTTTTATTTATATAATTTAGAAAAATAGTTAAATTTTAAAAAATGATTATTTAAAAACTTAGTTAAATTTAAATAAAATGATAAGTAAAAATGAAAAAAAGGATAATTATAGACTCATTTTTTTATCAAAAGAAAATTTATAAATAATATACGTTTTTTAAATTCCATTAAAACTTAAATTACAAAATAATCGAATTACTTACTATTTAATTAAATAAACTTTATACCAAAATAATATTGTAATTTAAATCCATTATAATATTTACATTACATTTTTATACGAATAATATTTTAAAATATACCTATTACTAATTATTTATTTCAAGTATAATAAAAAATAATCTAATTAATCAAATATAACGGTTTTTAAAATAATATAAAAATTAAGAAAAATCAAATTACTCGGTCAGTTTTCATCCCATTCTCCTACTGCTTCGTGATTCACTCTCCTACTCCTATAACTACGTATTCATAAACAAACTCTTTGTTTCATTCCATTTTTAGAGAGTCTTCTCCTCTCCAACAAACTCGCACAGCCACTCACACTCCTTTTAAACCTAATCTTTCCCATCCTTTCACCTCACTCTTCCCTCTTTTCTGTCTCAAGCTTCTCGTAATCTTCCTTCTCTTCTGTCTCACGCTTTCGTAACAAGTTTCCTCTGGGGTTACTTTTTCAACCTTAATTTCTCTCTATCAGTAAGTTTTTATTTATTTTTAATAATTTCTAAGAAAGGAAAGGGTTGATGATGGAAATGTCATTGAGATAATAATAATCATATTTGCATTTATATTCAAATATTAGAAATTGAATCAGCTCTAATGAAATGCCTCAATTTTTGATATTTTAATCGGTTATATTTCATATTTTAATTCTTTGCACGATGTAATTTTAATGTTTGATCGTGTTTTCTCCCTTGCATTTTGCAAAAATTTTAACTTTTGGAGTTAAAAGGTTGTCAATATTTTCATTGTTTATGTTTTCTTCTTCTCATGTTTCTGTTGTCAGTCTAGAAATTTACCTGGACATGGGACATGAGACATTGTTTGATTATTGTTTGCCCTTTATAAGCAGAGCAAGGGGTAAAACATCTTAGATTTCAGCCTAAGATTATATTTTTGAAGTTTAATTGTCATACTGTGATTAAGATTTGTGATTGAATTTACTGTCTATCATTAAGATTATATTACAGATTCATTAAGATTTGATGGTTGGATTTTTAAAACGTGTTTGGTTTTACATGACGAACTTTGGTTGCATTGTTCAGGAAAAACATCATGGTTGATCAGGTTCAGCATCCTAGAGTGATGGAGAAGGTTGCAAGTCAGCTACATCTTCGAACTGGCCTTCCACTGTACCACCAGAGGCGATCTTTCCAGAATTACTCCAATGCAGCATTTCAGTATCCAGTGATGCCAGCATGCAGAGGTGCAATTGATTTCTCTGCTGTTGCAGCCTCACCTCTGTTTGTTGCTTCTCCTGCTGAGAAGGGAAACTTCCTCATTGACTTTCTCATGGGTGGAGTTTCTGCTGCCGTCTCCAAAACTGCTGCTGCCCCCATCGAACGCGTCAAGCTCTTGATCCAGAACCAGGATGAGATGATCAAAGCCGGTAGACTCTCTGAGCCCTACAAAGGTATCGGTGACTGTTTTAAGAGGACAATGAATGAAGAGGGTTTTGGTTCCCTTTGGAGAGGTAACACTGCAAATGTCATCCGTTATTTCCCTACTCAGGTAAGTATTTCAAAGTTAGCAAATTCATTATGCAGTATAACAGTATATGAGATGAATGATCATTCATTGTTTGATTGTACCAGGCACTGAACTTTGCATTCAAGGACTACTTCAAGAGGCTTTTCAACTTCAAGAAGGACAAGGATGGTTACTGGAAATGGTTTGCTGGCAACTTGGCCTCAGGAGGTGCTGCCGGTGCCTCTTCCCTTTTCTTTGTCTACTCCCTTGACTACGCTCGTACCCGTCTGGCTAATGATTCCAAGGCTGCAAAGAAGGGTGGAGAAAGGCAATTCAATGGCCTTGTTGATGTCTACAGGAAGACATTAGCTTCTGATGGTGTTGCCGGTCTTTACCGTGGCTTCAACATTTCCTGTGTTGGAATCATCGTGTATCGTGGCCTCTACTTTGGAATGTATGATTCCCTCAAACCAGTTCTCTTAACCGGCTCTTTACAGGTATTATTCCATGCTTATTTCTTCTAAGTCTAGTCGTGTTTAAGGTCGAATGTAGTTTGTTTTTTTAGTATAACATTGTCAAATGTTTGTTTTTGTCCAAGTATGTATAACATGCGACTGTGATTTTGTTGGGTGTTTGCAGGATAGCTTTTTCGCTAGCTTTGCTCTTGGATGGTTGATCACGAATGGTGCTGGTTTAGCTTCATACCCAATTGATACTGTGAGAAGAAGAATGATGATGACATCTGGTGAAGCTGTGAAGTACAAGAGCTCCATGCATGCGTTCACACAGATCCTTCAGAATGAGGGTGCAAAGTCATTGTTTAAGGGAGCTGGTGCCAACATTCTTCGTGCTGTTGCCGGTGCTGGTGTGCTGGCTGGTTATGACAAGTTGCAGGTCATAGTCTTTGGCAAGAAGTATGGCTCTGGTGGAGCTTAATTTTCCACCAGTGACTTAGATTAGATGATCATGAAAATCATTGAGTTTATGATTTGCTCAATGCAATTTTGTCCTGTTTAAATTTTGATCAAAGTTTGATATTATTGTTTTCTTTGTTATTTATCTGAGTGACACTGTCACTTTTAATTTCATGAAATACTGCTAAATGTTTTGTTTCAGAGAGTTACTTTTATCTCTGCATTTACTCTGTTGAATTTAATCTCTTTGTTTGTTTGAATGTTGTTGCTTTTCAAATTTTGTACAATAAACTCTTATTCTATGTTCCAACCCCAAAGCTAACACACTACAAAATATTACTTAAAAAAGCAATTTCATGAACACTGAATATGGTTGTTCATGCAAAGGGTGCAACTTTTAAGTTAATTGCTATATCTTGTATTCGTTTTACAGTAGATAAATAATATTTCCTTCATTATAAAAGAAAATAGTCGTTTGAGATATGTCATGCTGATTAAGAAAAATCTATGTAAATTTAGTATGAATAAGTTAACCAAATCAAATTTTTGAAAACAAAATCTGATGAATTTCGTTAGAGGATTGGGAACAGAAACAAAACCACCGTAGGGAATATAAGTTAAATTTAAAAAAATTTAAAAATGACAACACAAAAATGTTGAAGGAATCAAAACTAGTTTTTGATTATTTTGAGTAATAAAAACATAGTTTATCCTGCATTTTTCTTGATTGTTGTACTACTTTATACATGGAAAATCGATATATATGATATTTAGCTATTTTGAAGAGATTTATAAGATGATTTTGAAAGTAAAATATATTTTTTTCAGTATATGTTCTTTAGTACTCCTTTTTTTTTTTAGTTTTCTTTGAGATTTCTATCTCTTTATCGTTTTAATTGAATTTTCATCGCATATGTAACTTGTTTTTTTTTTCTTTTACACCACTTTGTCTTTTTCTATTTAATTTAGGTACACTTGTCCCTATCTTCTTCGTTTGACTCAATGAGC
The DNA here is from genome assembly GCF_029865625.1 of Vigna umbellata. NCBI lineage: Eukaryota > Viridiplantae > Streptophyta > Magnoliopsida > Fabales > Fabaceae > Vigna > Vigna umbellata. Next base: position 44,586,176 of record NC_142167.1, on the reverse strand, counting down.
TTCCCGATGTTCCAACCAATCTGTGGACCCAAGAGCAAATAAAGTTAGAACAAACATCTATATTCAATTTAAAAATAATATTACCCATGATAATATGAAAATAATCATATAAAATAATACCAAAAAAAATTAATTTTAGATAAAATTTTCACAATTGTTTTTTGAAAGAGGAAGAAAGCTAACCTTTCTGAATAAAAATAAAGATTTTACTAAAAAAATTACGTTCCTTTTGTCAAACTATTTAACATGGTAACAAACTAATTAAAGTTTTTGATAGAAAGCAGAACATTAATACAAATTTTCAAACACAGATAATAAAAATTGACAGAACTGAACATTCACTGTTAGTATTAATTGAATTCCAAGAGAAAAAGGAAATTGAACGAGACATGCTCTGTGATTAGAGGTACCTTATGCATTGTCATAATAAATTTAGCTTTTTTATTTATTAAAGTCGTTGGTTTTGGGAGGTGAACCCTGTTTAGGTCTACAAAAGGGATTGTATGGTTTCAGAAATTCAGAATTTGAATGCTGAAAAAACAGCTGTATGTGGCACACACTGTAGTGTCGTTTGCAGCAGACACATTTGTCTCTGATGAATTCTGCTTCTGCAGATTTTTCATCTTTTCTTGCATGGTGTTGCTTCTCACTTATTATACATAATTTTTTTTTTCTTTTATGAATAGGAACAAATTTAGAAAACATACAATAACTCAACACATTGAGTTGTGTTTTCCTTAACATTCATATTACCATTTTCTTTTTTATCTTAGTTTATAATTTTTTTTTAAGTTTTAAATTTTACTACTTTATTACCTTTTGTTAAATTCTTGATCATCATAGGATAGGATGTGGTGATCACCATTTTTTTTATATCATCTCCAATTCCAACAATCTTTAATGTTGTAAAATTTGGTGGGCACATATATATTTTTTTTTGTGTGCCATTTCCAACTTCAATTCATCTTTTCCTTTCACCATAACCCAGATTTCAATGTTTGATTCAATGGTTAACTTTACCCTCTGAATCAACTTATCTCTTAAATTCTCTCATTATTTTCTCATAAATTAATTCAATTTCATCCAATTTTAACCTGATTTTATTTGCAGTTGAATTAATATCTGATTCTTCTTTATTATCTGGACATAAGTATGTTTTTTTGTCTTTTAAATTGAGATAATATTTTTCTTAAAATACGTTTTATTTTAGTCTTTAATTCTACGCAATATCATTTTAAAAATTTAGTAAAGACTTGAATATTTTTTGGGCAATATTTTTTTAAGTTCAGCCTAGTCAGTTTGGATTTGTCCCTTTAACACATGAATCAAATAAATATCTTCTGAAGTTAATTGAGCATGGTTACTCACCCTATTAGTGTTGTGGAGCTTAATTTAGTCTCACATCACTTGATACTATAAGATGTTGTTCTCTATTTAGCTATATAAGTAACCATCTCTAAAGCTTGAGAGACAAACCAAAATAAATATACTTCCTAGTTTAGTCTTGGACATAAACATTTACGCTGAACCATGTTAAATTCTTGTCTCCTTTATTTTTCTCTTTCCTCTTTTATTGTCTTGTTTCTAACAAATGGTATCAAGAGCCAATTTCTTAATATGCTCCGTGGTTGCAGCTTTGTCTGATCTTCCACATTAGAAAAGGTTGATTTTTCTTTTTTCTTGAGAAGCATGGTTTAGAGAAGTCATGAGAGCTTTTTTCAAAAACAACAGGAGTAATGGAAATGGAAGAAGGGAAGGTGAAGATTGGGTAATTCAATGGCAGTGACTTCGGATTCTAGAAGATGCAGACAGATGACTACCTTTAAAAAAAAAAAAGTTGTATCTAGCTTTAAGAGGGGAGAAGTTAGATGACATGGAGCAGTCAAATTGGGAGTTGTTATATCGACAAACCCTTGGTGTGATTCGGCTGACATTAGCCAAGAATGTTGTGTTCAACATCATGAACGAGAAAACAACTGCAGATTTGATACACACGTTGTCAAATATGTATGAGAAGGCCTTTGCAACCAATAAAGTTTATTTGATTCGCAGACTTGTCAACCTCAAAAGGGGTGAAGGTAACTCGGTTACTCATAAGTACAAATAACTTTTAAGGATGAGTTGAAAGCATTAATATTATTATCATCTCTTTCGGAAAGTTGGGATGCAGCTGTTACTGCAATTAGTAATTCTGCAAAAAACAAGGCCAACAACCCTTGTTTTCTTAGCAGTGCGTTTGAATCTCTTGGGTTTAGAGGATGAGGATGTCATGGTAGTGAGGATTGGTGCAGAGGAAGGTAGGGATGTGCATAATCAATTAACCAAATGATGTAATCGATTAAAACGAAGAAGAATAAATACAATTGAGTGTATAAGGTGTATTAATCGATTAGATAAGTGGTCTAATCGATTAAAATAAAGAACAACTTTGTAAATTATTATGAATGATCTTAGTAGTATTAATCGATTACAAAATTAGTTAATATAAGTAGAGCAATGTAATTTCTACTTTATTTGGATGAACATGCAACATCTAAGATGCCTAATTCATTTCTAATAATGTAGACTTTATCCTTAGGAAGTGGTTTAGTAATGATATCTGCTAATTGGTGAATGATATCAATGTATTCAATTTTACACTCTCTTTTTGAAAAATGATCCTTTATGAAGTGATGCATGATCTCTATATGCTTAGTCTTGGAGTGAAGAATAGGATTTCTAGTTAGGTTTATAGCACTAGTGTTGTCACACATAAGAGGTATTTGATCTAGGTAGACACCATAGTCTTCCAATTGGAATTTTATCAATATTGATTGAGCACAACAACTACCAGTTGCAATGTACTCAACTTCTTTAGTGGACAATGCTACACAAGCTTGTTTCTTTGAGTGTCATGAGACTAAGGAACAACTTAGTAAGTGACATGTGCCGCTAATATGAATCACTATACCCCAAAATATAAATCATTATACCTCACAAGTGATATATTTGCACCCCTTGGATACCATAAACCTAGTGTTTTAGTTGTTTTTAGATACTTCATTATCTTTTTGACAACAGTAATGTGTGACTCTTTTGGACATGATTGAGATCTTGCACAAACACATACACTATGCATTATATTTGGACGATTGATAGTTAGATAAAGTAGCAAGCCAATCATACCTCTATACATTGTTTGGTCTACACCCTTATACCAGCCTTATCTTTATCTAAATAGCCATTTGTAGCCATGGGAGTTGAGGATTCTTTATTGTTGTCCATCTTGAACTTCTTTACTCAGTGCAATATTTTGATTGATGGATGAAAATGCACGTTATTCTCTGTTTCACTTGTAGCCTAAGAAAGAAGTTAAGTTTTCCTATCAAGGACATTTCAAACTCTTCCTCTTTGAAAGTTACCATTTAGTAGGAATTCGCTTAACCTTTCATACCATGATCTAGGTGCTTACTTTAACTTGTATAGAGCTTTCTCTAGCTTGAAGATGCGATTAGGAAATTCAAATTCTTGGAATCCAGGAGGTTGTTCTACATACGCCTCTTCTTTAATAAATGTATTCAAGAAGACACTTTTCACATCAATTTGAAACAACTTGAAGTTCAACATTAATGAAATGGTAGAAGAATTATGATTACTTATATTCTAGCTACTTGTGCATAAGTTTCATCATAGTTAATTCTCTAGTCTTGGTTATATTCTTTTGAAACCAGTCTTGCCTTATTCTTTATAATAGCACAAGAATTATCCATTTTGCTTCTAAACACCCATTTTGTTCCAATTACTTAATGAACATGATTTCTTAGTACAAGCTCCCAAACATTGTTCCTCTTGAATTGATTTAATTCATCTTGCATAGCTAGGTACTAATTCTCATCTTTTAAAGCTTTATTTATTGACTTTGGTTCCACTTGTGACACAAAGACAACATTCATGCAAAACTAATTCAGTTGTTTCCTTGTAGATACCCCTCTAGATAAGTCTCCTATCACATTTTCCACTAACATATCTTTCGATATTATCCAGTCTTTGGGCAAATTGCTTGAGAGGGTATTTTTAGCATCATTTGGTTTCTATTCTACCTAAGCACCTTCCAATTCTTTTGTTCAATCTACACTTATTTCATGTAAATCTATATTATTTCTTGGAGAAGATGTATTAGTTATGCTATCAATAAATTTCATCAAAATCAACATGTAAAAATTCTTCTACAATTAATGTACGTTTATTATAGATTTGTAAGTTTTTCTAGTTAGTGAGTAGCCAAGAAATATACCTTCATCAACCTTAGAATCAAATTTTCCAAGATTACTTTTGCCTTTGTTTAACACAAAGCATTTGCAACCAAAAATTCTTAAATGAGACATGTTAGGTTTTCTACCTTTGAATAACTCATAGGGTGTAAGTTTCAAAATAAGTCTTATAAGAGTTCTATTTAGCAGATACCATGCAGTACTTACTGCATCAGCCCAAAAATATTTGGGTAGTGAATTCTCATTCAGTATGGTCCTTGCTAACTCCTTCAATGATTTTTTTCCTTTCTACAACACCATTTTGTTGTGGTATTCTAGTAGTTAAAAAGTTATGAGAAATGTCATAGTTTTTACAAAATATTTTAAAGTTTTATTTTGGAACTCACTCCATTATCACTCCTACTTAACTTGATTTTTAAGTCTTTTTCATTTTGAAGAACAATTGCAAACTTCTTAAAAACCTTTAAGGTATCACGTTTAGATGAAATAAATAAAGTCCAAGTGAATCTAGAAACATTATCAACAAGTACTAATGCACAGTAATTTCCTCCTATACTTCTTTTCTAGATGGGCCAAACAAATCCATATGTATTAATTCTAGAGCCTTTGTGGTGGACATATATTGTTTTGACTTAAATAATGTTTTTACTTAGTTTCCTTTTTGGCATTCATCACAAAGTCTATATTGTTCATACTTAATTTCAGGTAATCCTTTAAAAAGATTCTTAGAGACTAGTTTATTTAAGTGTGACATGAATATTAATCTCTTATGCCACAATCATGGTTCATCATTTTTAGCAAGTGATAACGGTTGATTTTACACATTTTTGTGTGTATATTTTGTGAATAAATCAACTTCTTCATAGCTTTTACCTTGTTTTATCCTCAAGTTTAATGTGTTTTCTAGTTTTCTTGTGTTTTAGTTAGTATATATATATATATATATATATATATATATATATATATATATATATATTTGTTTTTACCTCTAATCTCTTTGTCTGAGTGTGTGAAATAAATAAATAGGAAGCAATTCTAGTGGAGAAAAACAAGCAAGAACTCAAGGGAGCATGTTTTGGGACAATAAAAGATCAATTAGAAGCAAATACCCATGTTGGACAACTTTAGAATCGCACAAGAACTTGAATTTTAGAATGTTGTCAAAATTGTTGCCGCTGGGCTACCGTTGGGCTGCGATTGAGCGCTCTGCTCTCTGGAATCCTGCCGCTGGGCTACCGCTTGAGTGGTGACGATGCTAATTTGTCAAATTGGGTTATTTAAACATGAGTCTCTTGATTTTTTTTGGGAATTATTCTCCGCCTACACTTCATTCTTCACCTAGAGAGTTTGAAAGAGGCTCTTGGAGGCTGTTTGGGGTGTTGGGAAGCTCTCTCACTCCTCCTTGGGTCTTCAAGCTTCATTAATGGTGATTTTGTCCTTTTTTGGGTTGAGGAAGAAGATGTGTCATGAATTGGAGATGGAACTGCGAATGGGAGGTGCAAATGGAGCATGGAGTAGCTGCCAAGAACCTTGGGAAAGGTTGTGCATCTTCTCTTTGGTTCCAATTTCTTCCGTATCTCTTCAATTTTGTAGAACCCTATGTTCTCCACCAATGAGGTTTTTCCTATTTGTTGAGATTAGTTGTAAAACATGAAATTCTTATGTATTTTGTGATGTTAATGATATATGATTTTCCAATTCATGTTAGTATTCAATTTCTATGCTTAATGCTTGCTTTGGATTGATCGCCCATGCATGAATTGTGGTTCATGATGTATTGAGAAATATGATTTGAACCTAAAATTAAAATTGAATACATATTGGATGGAATTGAGATGTTTGTGAATGCATGAGAATGAAATTGATGAATTCTAGTCTTGACAAATTGTAAATACACTATGTTAAATTCCTTGCACACCAACTGTTTGATAAAATACCAAAAAGAATTTATTGTGTTGTTTTGTGCACTTTGATGTCTAATTGAGTTATGAAAGGAAGAATTATCATATGTTGCACAAGTCCCTCGGGAGAGAACGACATTTATCACTTTCTACGTTGCGATTGGTGCACTTGTCGTTGGTTTTGCAACCAACAGAAAGCAAGCATACAATAAAATCAAAAGATTTGTTTTCAAAGTTAACCATGTAAATGTTTTGATACTATTTGACAATGAAAACAAACTTATCAGAGGATGCACAACATATTAAGTAGTGGTTTACTTCAAAGGTAACTTTTAAGCCTTTATCACTGTTAAGGAAATTTCGGCAAGTGTACCGAATCGTTCAAGTAATAAAACCGGTGAGACCGGATATCGTTTCCCAAGAGACTCGTGTCACCAAACAATCGTATGATTTCTAACTACTTTAAACTAAAGAATGATTCCATAATTTGGGTTTTTATGCAATTAAAGTAACGATGAAACGTAAATAGTAAAAGCGATCTTTGATGTCTCAAACACTTGGAAACAGATAAGATTAGAAGTGATATGAATTGATATTGTTGGGGTATGATTTCACCTACTTCACTCTGATGCATGCAAATTTACACCTTCTTCATTTACTTACTAATGTCAATCTTCTAAATTACTCAAACCCAATCTCTTGGTAGAGAGAGCCTAAACTTCCTTATTAAGCTCCAATTCCTTGGAAAACCTAACAAGTTAATCCGCTTTAAGACTTGAGACCTAAGACAACCAAAAGTTCAAGTTATATCCCTAGATACAATTCCCTTTGGGTAATTTGTTCCAGTTCTAGGTTCACACAATATTTCCCAACATCAAGCAAACCCTAAAATCATGCCATGGATAGCAATGTCACGACAAGCTTTAAGAGAAGGAACAAAATACTAGTAATCATGAAAGAAGCATCAAATACATTTAAATCAGTAGCAATACATAAGAGTTTGGTGGTTGTATCAATACCCCAACAACAATGAAACTAGCTCTCCATGAATGGAGAGCTTGAGCTTACAACAAGGATGGAAATGGAAGAACAAAGAAGACCCAAGGAAGAAGATGAATTGTTCCCACAGCTCCTAGCTCACCTCCAAGTGCTCCAAATGAAAGAAAACGCGTCTGGGTCAAAAAAGATACAAAGCCCTTCGAGTTTCAGCCCTAAATAGACCAAATTTACCACATCAGCATCGCCACCGCTCAGCTGCACCCCAACGGTAGCATTCTAGTAACAGACCGCTCAGCTGCACCCCAACGGCAGTAGTCTAGAGAGCAGACGCTCAGCTGCACTCCAGCTGCACCCCAGCGGCAGCAAGTCGAGATGAATGGGGCTCAACTGCACGCCAGCTGCACCCCAGCCACAACACTTATGTTCAATGTTCTGCTTTTCACACTTCTTCTTGCTTCTATGGTTCTTTGATTATTTGGATTGGCGCGTGAGCTTCATGTGAGTGATCTCCAAGTAAAAAGTGAGGATTAGTGATGAAATTAAATCAATACAACTCAAGATGTAACTACTTAGAAACACAATAAAATGAGGCATAAAGAAGGTGGAAAGCTAAGAAAGAATTGATTTTGTTTACTTATTCATAAAAGAAATATAGGTAAAATTCAACATTATCAATCACATAGTTGGATGATATTTAACAGATTGTGCTTTAGGCCTTCCATTAACAACACATTTTCAATTTCAAAATTTGATGGAGTTCTTACCTTTCCAGTACTTAGGATTTTACCTTTGTTATTGTCACTGTATGTAACATGTCCACTGATTTTGTAAGATATTTTCCTGAATTTGCTTGCATCTCCATCCATGTGCCTTAAACAATCACTATCTAAGTACTACATAGACTTCTTTCCTTTCAGATTAGCCTACAACACATATTAGAGAGAAGTGGTAGGTACCTAACTAAATTTGAGTCCTTTTATGTTAGGGGAGTTCAGTGGTTCCTTAGGAACCCATTTTAATTTTCCTTTAGAAACACTAAATTTCTTATAATAGCATGAATTTGATGCATGACCTTGTTGATTGCAGTAGAAACAAATAATACTTTTTATGCATGGCCTAGTTAATTTGAGTAGGAAAATATTTTTGATGATGCTCAAAATATGGTTAAATTGTTTTTTATGATCTTTCAATGTTTTGAATGAAATTAACTAATTGTTGAATATGTTAAAATACATGTATTGTAGAAATAGGTTCTTAACTAATTATTAAATCTTTTGAAGCCAGCTCTTTGTTTCAATCAATTAGGTTACATACATGATCGATTAAAACTATAATAGACATGTTTTTGTATATAAATGAGTTTGGTTTCTTTTCCAAAGTACAAAATACATTGTTAGAACATTCATTTGTGGAGAAAAAACAACCTTCAAGCATTCTTGGAGAGAAAGAATATCAATTGGGTGAAATCAATATTACAAGCATACAAGCATGAGTGAAAGTAGCTAAGGAGTGACAGTTTCTAGTTTCTTGCATAAAATCTGCACTAGAGGTGTATTCGTTTCTTTACTTTTCTTTAAATTCTTATTACCCTTGTATACTTGTTTTATATGCAAGGTTCTTAAGTAAGTGTGTGTAGCATCACCATAAAAAGTTATTCTTATTTGATTAGACATTTAGATTACATAAGAGATCTTGTAATTATGTAATCTCAACATTCTTATAGTAGATTTTCTTCTAACTTAGATTGTTTAGAAGAAGACTAGATGTAAACTCCAACTAGTATAAAATTTTGTGTGTCTTGTTTTATTTTCTTTATGTGTTATCTGTTAAAATCTTTAAAATGTTGAAAAATTCATTTTGAACTTATTAAAATTTTCAAAAATAGTAAAATTTGTCTTTAACCCATTCATCTGATTTAGGTTTATTAACATTAACAATTTAACAAAATAATATTTTATTAGTCACATGAAAAATATGGATAAATATTTAATTAAACTAACTAAAAAGTAAAACTTTAAGTTTAGAGGAAAAAAACTTTAAATTATTTTTTAGTACTAAAATAGTAAAACATGTGCCAACGTCATGAATTATATTATATGAATCACCAATTATTATTTTTTTAAAATTTTGACAAAAAAACATATATGAACATTGATAATGGTTTTTATTTTATTTTTGGGTGGATAACATATAATATTATTAGATATAAAATTAAATGAAAATTATATTGCTTTATACTTGCAAATCCTATTGGTTCTAAATTCACCCGAAGCATCATCTGCTGATACGAGTAGTTAATTTTTGAAAAAATAAATAAAATTGAACATTAAAAATTCATTATCCATATGTTTTCTTTTAATGACTTATAAAAAATAATTTAAATTTATTTTAATTATAATTTATGAATTAAAGAGTGTTAGGTATTTCAATATTTCATTACCGCAAATGGGATTGGTTCCCATTCGAACGGAAGCATCGGTCATTACCGCTACGAGTCATTAATTTTTTGACAAAAATTGACCATTTGAGAAAATTATTATCCACTTGTTTTCTTTTATTTTTTTTTATGAAAAATACTTTAAAAAATATTTTTATTATAATTCTAGTTAACTAACTTTTATTAAACTACCACTCTTTTATGTTTATATTGATATTTTAGTAAAATAATTGAGTCTAACAAACTTAAAGGGAATATTTTTCTTGTAATAATTTCTAATAAAAATGGTTAGTAACACGTTTCTTTCTATATTTTTTTAATGCTTCTTATTAGTAAGTGAAGTTTGTTATACTTACATAATTTGTAAAATCAGTTCTATCATCACTTAATTTTGTGGAACACTTTTTGTGTTTTTTTAGTTACATTCACATTTTGGTAATTTTTAATAAATTATAATATTGACATTTTTTTAGTATCAAAATTATGTTTTAAGAAAAAAAAAATGAAATAACATATTTCTTGTGCAAAAGAGAACAAAACAAAATATTGTTGTGTTCTTTATTTTTAGTTTCTTCTTTTATTTTACTTGTTAACCTATTGATGAAATGTGAGAAGATTGTAGATGAAATTAATGATAATTAGTTAGTATAATGTGTTAGTATATAATATTATTACAAGAAAATAAAAATTTAATTACATTTTTCAACTTTCTCCCAAATCAATCCCAAAGAAAATGGCTACAAAAGGAGGAGAACCACATTGCATTTCCATTTCCTACAGAGCATAGAAACCCCCCCCCTCTCTCTCTCTCTCACACACACACACACTCTCTCTCTCACTCCTCCAACCATTCTGAATGTGAAGAAGGTAATTCAACTCTCCATCTTCTCTTGTTCTCTTTGTTTCTCCAGAAACACACACTCAATCTCACCCCACACACCAAACTTTTACAAGCATTTTTTTTTTCAATTTTTTTGAGTGAAATTCAGGCCAAACAAACCTTGTTTTCGGTCGGATTCGAAGGTTGTCGCTGTGATTCTCGATGTAGTTCCCTTTAAGAATTTGCTGCTGAAGGCCGTGTTTGGTGAAGTGTAATGTGCTTTTTCTTTCTGTTTTTTTTTTTTGCAGTTGTTGTTGAAGGGTATAGTGTAGAGTGGGGTGTTCTATTCTTCTTGGAAGTACAAAATGAATGACGGTAGACAAATGGGGTTGCATTATGTAGACGCAGGTTTTCCTTATGCTGTGAATGAAAACTTTGTGGATTTCTTTCAAGGATTCTCTCATGTGCCCGTCAATTATGCCTTTGCTGGTTCAATGCCTGATCAGGTTTTTCTTTCTTCTTGTTTTTATTTTTGTTTTAAATTTTGGGCCAAATATGGCAAAATTCAGCTTTTGTACTTTTTTTTTGTGGGTGAAGTTGTGTGGTTTCCTCGCGATCCTTGACATTGTTGGAAATTGTGGTTAAATGTGGCTCCAATTGGTCGCAACACAGAGTCCCACAAAACTTGACCTTGTCGCTGAAACTGTGCTCACTGACCTGTTTTTTAAGCCATGCATATCAGGACTAAAAACTTGTGATTCTGTTAAACTTTTGGGATTAAGAATGTATTATGTTTTTACAGCGACCAAAATCGAATTTCAAGGTATTTTGGGGACCATAAACTTGTGATATACCCCTTATTCTTGTTTTTATGTTGTTTCAGTGTTACTGGATGATTTAATGGTTTTGAATCATGCTATCCATCCAGGGATTGCAAATGTGGGTTGTTGTTAGTGTTTATTGAGTTTAAATCTAAATTGAATTTTACTGAAAATATTGGGAGTAAAAGCAGAAATTTCAGTTCTTTTGCTGCTATCATTACAGCTGCTACTCCACAGTTAGATACTTAATAGCATTCACTATGTTTGACATGAAATCATGGATTTCTTTTTTCATTTTTAAATAATGGGAGTTGGATGGTCAAGTACAAGAAATAATGTGAGAATGATGGGTACTTTTCTTTTTGTTGAATTGCAAAGGGGATAGGTAATGCTGCATTTCCAAGTAGCTGTGTCGTGTACATGTGTGTCTCCCTTTTGACCCATTTAAATACTAAATTTTAAGTTGTTGTCATATGTGAATGCGTTGAATTTTGCCGAAAATATTCTCTTTTGTTTTGTTTTATTAACTCATATTTTACTAAGATTCTGTTTTGGTTTGTGAACATAACTATATAATCTTATGTTCTGTCCAGGAAAGTGTCTACTGGTCAATGAACATGAATCCCTATAAGTTTGGATTGTCTGGCCCTGGTAGTACATCTTACTATAGTTCTTATGAGGTAAATGGTCATTTGCCGAGAATGGAGATTGACAGGACTGAGTGGGAATACCCTTCGACAATTACTGCTGTGGAACAAGCTACAACAGATTCTCCGCCTAGAAGAGATGGAGTCACTAGCATGCAGACCATCCCTGAAGAATGTTAGTGAGAAAATTTTATTTTCTTTTACTGTAAGCAAAGGCCTGTGGCCAAGTTGTTGGTTTCTGCAATTTGGTTGCTGTATTTTTATCACTTTTAGGTCTATGCTATAATCAAGTTAGGGGGGGGGGAGGGGCTGTCGGGTTGGATGAAACTCGTTATTGGAATTACTATTTTAAATTGCAACTATTCAGAAAAAAACATGAAAATTTTGTGGTAGCGTCTTCATTATTTGGATTTCTTTCGCAAACAGTGTTAATCATGCTAACCTTTTAAGTGAAGCTTATTACTTTTGTTTCCCTCACTTCTGAGTTAAATTGAAACTTTTTTTTTTCATTATTTGGGAAATCTATGTGAATCATAGTATGATATATTAACTCTTTCAAATTTCTTTTGCAGGCAGTCCAAATCATCTTGAGTCCAATAGTAGTAGCCAGGTAGGCAGCTTTCTTATTAACCGAGCCACAATTTTAGACCTTACCTATTTGAATGTTGGTTTAATATTCAATCATTTGTACTGGTAGGAACACTGGGTCCCCTATGCTTGAAATTTGGGAGACATTATTTCAATGATAGTTTGGTGTACATGGCATACTTTAATGATAAATTGTGATCTATCTACTGCACACTTTTTTGGATACTTTTAACACTTTTATCAGTTAATGTTGATCAAAATGAATATTACTCAATTTAACTCTGGCCTCTTGGCCAAAATAGTCCATGATTTCAGTTTTTGCAATTAATTTGTTTAAACTTTCAACATTATATCCCTGTAGTTTAAACTTTGGCAAATAGTCTGCATATACTTTCAATGTGTGACAAACAACAATAACCTTATTTCCGTAGGTCATGAGGTCGACTACATGGATTACACTATGCACTGAGCTCTTAATGTGACAGACAAACCCTCTAATTTTTATTTTAGCAAATAGTTTGCCTAAACTTTACTTTATGTCTAGTAATCCTTGTGTTTAATTTTAGGAATTAATAACAGGGGCTTATTTATTATAAAGTTGAAAGCTTTACGGGGTTAGCAACAAACCAAAGTTGTAAACACTGCCAGTTGCACAACAGTCACAGTTATACAGGGTGATTTGCAATTTAACCATAAATTTTACCAAACTTGTTTAAACTATGTCTTTTCAGCTTATTAGACTAGGTTCTTTGGAATGTCAGAGTTATATCTTTATAATGCAACTGCTAGCCATTCTCTGCCAGTTTCCTACTTAACCATTTTCCCTCATCTAAACTTTCCAGACCCTAGGCCAATGAGACAAGATGAACAATTCCGCCCATTGTGTCCGTGATTTCTTTTGGGTCCTAACATCATTTACAAAAGTGGCAAAACAATATTTTTATAGATTTTCCCAAACAGCATATGATCTGCTTAATGCAAAGCACCAATGCTTCCATTTCCTTCACATGCCGTATCATGTGCATACCCAATGCTGTGGTACTTTTTGTACTTATCTGATACTTATGTACTGATGATGCCCAAGGAGGGAATGATATTGGCAATAGGCAACGATTGATAGTAACATGTATCTGATATTTGAATAATTTTTTCTTATGTCGTCTAGAAACTAAAAAGGAGTTTTGAAATTAAACATCATTTATTTGTTATTATCATGTCCTGTGGACCTTTGCCTCCTATCTCATCTTCCTTTTCTGGGTATATTTACCGATTGATGACACTTTTAATCAAATAGTATTTGTATTGTTGCCAACAATGTAGTTTACATATGTTGGTTTTTAGACTTCATTTTCTTCCAAAACGGTTTTCATATGAACTGATGTTTTCTATATCATATAAACCATCTACAGTTTTATCATAGCAAGAATTGTCCCCAAATAAACGTTTCTTTGATGAGTAAACTGAGTGATGGGAATGTTACCAATCCAAAAACAAACAAAAAAGTTGTACGGAAAATATGAAGACAATAACGAACCTATTAGCGTTTAGATGTCAGTAGGAAATGGTAGAAGTCTTAGTTGATATAAGTAACTAACCGATTGTTATAACTAATTATTTATATTATACTTTAACTAACCATTAACATTTGGGAATCACTAATTGGGAATGAGTAAAACATAAACAAAACATGACTAGATTTGTTGTTTCTTCTGTACTTCGTTCTTCTACAAAAGCAGGGGTTTTGTACCTCTCACGCTGGAGCTCAATGTTTGTGTCAGAATTCAATTCACAAAGATGTTATTTGAATCCTCTAAATTGATTTCATGTGCTGCCGTGTATAACTGTTCTCTTATAAGCTTGATCAGAGTGGGAATTATATTATTTAAAACGAAGACTTGAAAAAACATGAGTTGAGATCTCTCTGCATTTCAGTTGCTTAATGTCAAAAAGTAGTTAACCCTTCTCTATGTTGTTTCCAACTTGTAACTTGATAATCAGAACCAACTTAAAAATTTATCCTCTGAAGCCTTATAATCCTTGGTGTATTTGTGCAGGTCATATGGCAAGACAACATTGATCCTGATAATATGACTTATGAGGTGTGGCACATTAAATGTTTTACGTGTAAATGCTGATGTATGCATGTAGTTTCTTACTTTTAGAATATTGTTTTTCGTCTTTTAAATCATTGTTTATTATATTAGTTTTGTTCTACTAAACATCATATTCAATTAATTCATGCTGAGTCTGTCGGGTAAGCATCCAAAGTTAACATACTTTCTACATTCTCTAATATGTTTAGCAAATTAGGGATTTTCTTAAATTTCTAAATGTTCAATATTATTTCTACATGAGCCAACTCTCTCAAAAGTTCAAGTTGTTTTGTGAACACCAGTGAATATAAATACACCCCAGTCCACTACACAAGCCATTTAGACACAGGTCACCAATACACCTAGTCATCATAGAAGCCTTCATAGTACCATGCCAAGAACCAACTCAAGGTAAAAAGCACATGAATAAAATAGGTCCAAAGAACGTCAACAAAACAGAAATGGTGCTTTTATATTCTATCAATTTTTATTTGAATAATTATTAAGATAGAACAATGTGTTGCCTTTAAGATTTTGGACTTTGGCATTATAGAAAAATCCATTTCGTATATGTCTAATAAATTTTGATGATTGAAATAAGGCACGGTGGTTTAACTCTAACTCGGGCTAATTTGTATTTCAATATTTTGAGCTTTCAATTTTATTGGTATGTTGAATATAATTTGAATTAGAGATCATATGAATCAATAGCCGATGATATTTTGTGAGTGACAGGAACTACTGGATTTGGGAGAGGCAGTTGGGACTCAGAGCCGTGGTCTTTCACAAGAACTTATTGATATGCTTCCAACCTCGAAGTACAAATTTGGTAGCTTATTCAAAAGAAAAAATTCTGGGAAAAGGTAAACTCCTGGTTCTTCAACCATTTTTATAAAATAGATGAAAATATGGATAATAAAAAGTTGAATGAGCGTCAAACACTATATTATATTGTTGAGGAAAATGAGGTGAATGTTATGTGGAAGAGGGATGAAAATTATAATGCTTGATTGCAATCTTTAATCTTACCAAAGTCAATCTATTGAAAAATATATAGGACAAGTGAAGCTTAAAAACCAATCTATGCTTCATGCCTGTAGCATTTATTAATTTTAGATTTATCAATTTTGTAACTTCCCTTGTTTTCATCATCGTCGAAGTCAACAACCGGGGAATAGAGAAGAAAATTCAATTGAACTTGTCCATTTTTTATTCTGGGTTGATTTCCTCCCTTCCCCTATACGCGTGGAAATATAATGATGCGTTATTTCGTATTGCACTGTTTCGATAGTCTTAATTACAATGACTTGAGTTCCCTACTTCAAATTCGATTCCCAGAGAATTTGATTCATTTTTCTTTAGTTTTCTATGTAGGACTACATTGATTCATAGAAGTTTGATTTTATTTTATTATTATTATTATTATTATTATTATTTTCTCTTTTCTGGTTCCTAGGACTTCTGCCTGTCAGATTTATGATAGAGAAATCATATCTGTAAAACAACTTGCATAAAAAATTTTACAACTGAGAAAAAGTTTGAAATTTACTAAATGATGTGATGAAGAGAGATTGACACAGAACATTGTGTATCACATTTCTTTATGATATCTATCTCACCTTTTCCTTGTTTCAGTCTCCAGCTTTATTTTCTACTTTCAGGATATACTGACAGTGAAATTGCTTTGAAAATAGGTGTGTAATTTGTCAGATGACATACAGAAGAGGAGACCAGCAAATGAAATTGCCATGCAGCCATTTGTATCATAGTGAATGCATCACCAAGTGGCTTAGCATTAACAAGGTACACACTTTTTTAAATGCATTTGTTCTTCTCAAGTTCACTTGAATCCAATGTCTTTACCATTTAATACAAGGTACACACATTTCTAATTGCATTGTTCTTCTCAATTTCACTTGAATCCTGTGTCTTTACCATTTGTTGTTCCCATTTGACTTTGTTTTTCAGAAATGTCCTGTGTGCAACACTGAGGTTTTTGGCGAGGAATCAACGCATTAGCATCAAGATGGCAAAAGGGATCCTTTTTGTCCATTAATTTTTGCTTCTCATCCAACTCTCTCTGTCTCTCTTTCAAGTTTTCATTTCTTACACGTAGGTAGGTGTAATATGAAGAACTATGGCAGCTCTCAATATATGTTTTGTTTACTAGAACAACCTAATGGAGACTCATCTTGTGTTTAAGGTGTGATTTTGTGTGTATTCAATATATTCTCTTTTAAGCTTTATGTCCCTTTCTTTGGTATTTAGGATTGAAAAATCTGCTTCCTAGTCATTCATCAAGCTGTGTTGGGATTTGGAATAAGAAATCTCATGAGCATGCATAATGGAATTGAAAAATGAAATACATGTGTGGAATGCTCCATAGGATGTGGTAGACAATCATCCCCATTTATGTTTAGAAGGTTTTTTAAGGCTTGTAATTGACCTAATTTTTGGTAATTATACTCTTTATTACATGGTATCCAAATGCAAATAAACAATAATCTAGAAAACATTTTTCCAAACACATTTTTCAGCCTTAATTTTTCTTATATTCATCAAATACTAAGACTATTTTTCATTATACATTTAAATCGTTTGCAAATGAAAAAAATCTAAATGTAAGAGGAATTTAATAATTGTACATGGTACTTGACTATCTTTATCTGTGGAACCCATGTCGGCATTGATGATAAAAAGAATAGATAATAAACACACAAAATGACAGTTTTCAATTAATGCCCCTGGTCCCCTTATTAATGGCATTTAGAGTGTGTTGAAGATGAATATACACTGACTAATACATTACTTTCTACATGCTCAATTTTTTCACATAAATGAGGGTCAGTCACAGAGTAACTGCATTTAACCAAAACCTAAAGGCAGTGTCTTCCTGCACCCCCATCAATTTTCTTCATGCACCCCCATCAATTTTCTTCCTGCACCCCATCAAAGTTTCTGAATTTTTTTTATCCAAAATAGGAATGGGTAAGTGTCTTCCAGAATTGATTTAGTGGTTCCGGAAAGTAAAATCCGAAATAATGGGATTCAGTCAAATTTCTTTTTCCAACTTCTCTCCATGTGATGTGAAATGTGTTCAATTGTTTTCATTATCCTTTGTGTATTAATGCTGTAAATGGTACATACATTTAAAATATTGTGTGAATTGCGATACTTGATCAGAGTTATATATTTTAAATTGATTTTATTTTTAATTAATATAAGAGTTTCAACAATAATAAATATATATAAAGACTTTACTGGATTAAAAATGCTAACAATAGTGTCATATTTAAGGACTCTTGATATATATTAAAAATCATCAGTATTTTTTAATATTCAGGAGAGATACTACATCATCAAAATAATCATCAAAGAAATTTGACTCGTGATTATTCACATAAATAGTAGTTGCATTAGTTGGACAAAACATAGAATAAGGTTATTTGTTAAACCAGATAGTCTTTAAATGTCTTTGATTCAAGTTACCTGTTATTGTAAGTGATCTTCCTTCACTTTAAACCTCCATTTTTTTTCTTACACTCCCATGAATATGAAAATTTCTGTTTTACCCTTTCGATTTTGTAAGAAGTCAAAAATAATTTTCACATGATACGAACTAAAAGGTTTTTAGATTACATAATTTGAAAAACTTTCGGATCTTATCATTTATAAGTAATTTTTAACTTTTGAATTATACAATTTAAGAGTCATGTTTTTCTTAGAAAAGAACTTTCACATTGCACGATTCAGAAATTATTTTTCTTTTAGCATTGTGAAATTTATTAATTAAAAATTACTTTTTTGAGAGTTTAGAGATTAATATTTTTTTTTAAATTATACAACTTAAAAGTTACTTTTGACTATTAAATTGTATGATTTAAAAATCACTTTTAATTTTTAAATTGCACAAACTAAAAATAAAAAATAAATGTTCAGATATTGTAATTTGTTTTTTTTTATTAAATTAGATTATAAAGTCATTTTTCATTTCAAGATTGATAAATTAAAAAATTAATTTTAGTTTTCAGGTTATATAATCAAAAATTATTTTTTAATTTTCAAATTATATAATCTAAAAAAGAGAGAAATGAAAAATTTAATATTCAAGAGTGCTGAAAAAAAATATACTAATTAACCGTTAACGATTTAAACGTCGTTAGTCAAAAAGACCAAATTGAACATAAATTATGATATAAAGAACTACATCAAACATTCGGAGAAAAAATAATCCCACATCAAACAAAGTTAATGAAAATAAGGACCAAAATTGATATTAAGTTTTTTTTTTCTAAAATGATATCATACAACAACTTATCAAAAAAAGACCCAGCTTTTTGGAATAGAAAAAATGACCTATGACACTTAGCACGATTGCATGGTGAGACTCCAATTTATTTACGAGTTTTTTTTTTGTTTTTGTTTTTAAGTTTTGCATATAAATGATTATGATTGTTGTTTTTGGTTTAAACAATTTATCCTTTAAATTGTTTTACTTGTTTGCTTTCGATTCTACGAATTTTAAAGTGATTTTACTTTTGAGTTAACTCAAAATTATGAAGCCTAGATATAGATATAACATGGAACGTACTATCTATTAACACAAAAATGAATCTAATCTATATAATATTTGTTAAAAAAGTGACAACTAATATTTTCCAACAAAAAAAAGGGAGTGAGTTGGTTTTTCAATAATTTGAATATTTTTAATTTTTAAAACTGATTTCAAAATATCTTTTATCAATTAACATGTTATATTTTAATTGATTAACTGAGTTGGTATTTAATATTTTGATAATTGTAAAGATTTCGAAATAACAAATCGATTAATGTTCATCAACTTTGAAAACTTATAAATGTGTTATGTTTTAACTGATTAGATTAAGAAGCTAATCAATTAATACAAATCAATGACAGACATATCATTTGAAATGAATCTTTTTCATGCAAAAACTAATATTAATTGATTATGTTGTGATTAATTTGATTTTAAGAGCATTCTAACTTGGTTTACATAAGCAACTAATATACTTTAGTAAGTATTCTATCAACCAAACATGACTTAATATTAACTATCACATATTTGTATCAATCTTTGCTTTAGACATCATAAAAAACAACTTTATCTTCTTTGACATATTAACAACAATGTCTAGAAAGTGAAAACTAGTAATAATATAATATTTGTTCCTTATTGTTTCAGTATATTTTATGGGACCGAGAAACATACCTTGTCGACGTGTCTTCCTTGCTTCTGGATGTCTATGTCGCTCGCTTGTCCTTTGATGTGTTGCTCGCTTGTCCTTTCTAGAAGTCGTTCGCACTTCTTCAGTTCGTACCGCTCGTCCACTTTCACCATCGGAGGGAAGAGGTACCTTCGAAGATTTTCCGATGCTCAAGTCAGGCGTGAGTTATGGAGCCTCAGCTCTTAATAAAGTGATTTTATTATCAATGTAGAATGTTATCTAGTGCACTTATAGCGTAAGTAGAACGTACCTGACTTTTGATCCTGTCATTGTATTTATAAGTGTTTCACAAGCCAAATAAAAATAACCTTAATTACCTTGAAATCTGGTTAGTTACTTATAAATATCTTAACTGCTTAAAATATCTTTAATCATACTATACACTTATTTTTATAATAATAATAGAAACTTCTCTAATAAGTTTACAATTTTATGGGTTTTTTAGAAAATCATTGGATTTGTGGTTAATAACATTATGTTGGAACCATGTCAAAATCATGTTAAAAACAAACAAAATGTCTTTCAAATTGGACACTTAACCATCATGAATATCTTACGCGTGTTAACGTCCGATACACAGATACGAGACACACAGTTTATGAGACGTGTTTGAGCTTCATAGACTCGAAAGTTGTGTGTAAAAACGTAAACATGTGCGAATTAACTTACGAGTTTAATAACTATAACCCTAACATAAGTTAAAATTTCTTATGTTAGTTTTTTGTTATGGGTCACAATATGAGGTAGACTATGCAGTAACCCAACATGAGTTGGTCTGCATTTGGCCCATATAACTCATATTGACTTAAATTCCTAAAATCTAGTAACAATAGTACAACATATCGTGTATATTTCTTCTAAGCAACTTGTGTGTTTTCTCTTAAGTCAATCCAAAATTAATTTGTTCATTTTACTTCGAGTTCATCTAAAAATAATTCCTTCATTTGTGTTTTTTCCCTTAAGTATATTTCAAAGTCATTTATATTTTCAATAGGTTTGTACTTAAAAATTAAGAGTTATAAAATTATAAATATTACTTTGAGAAATAAGCTTATAGAAATTATTATTTCTACTAATTTAATTAAATAAAAATAAAGTTATTAAAATCTTGCATGTATTTTACAAGAAAACAAAATAAATATTTCTTATTTGTATACTTATGTGTGCGTGTGTGTTACTTACAAAATTAAAATAAATATTTCCTGAAAATTATCATATAATATTTATGTTTTGTGTTTATTAGAATAAATTAAAATAAAAGAAAGTATTAGGAGGTTTCTGAAGACTTTGCATATAGTATTTTATTGATTATATATATATATATATATATATATATATATATATTAAATGGAGTTTGTATGTTTAAATATATTTACATTCTAAACACATATTATGAATCGTTTCAGGTTTTAAGATATTTTAAATTCAAATTTAAATCTAAAGTTGTTTAATTAAACATCGCAATTTTAATTTTATTTTGAAGGTATTTTCGATGTGTTCGAGATTAATAGAAAAAGTGTTTAAAGTACTGTTTTTTTTGTGATCAGTGTCAGTTTTTAAGTTTTGTAGTTTGATGATAACTTTGTTTTAGTGAAAATGGTTTTGGTGGATTGAGGAAAAGTATTTATAAATTAACTGTTATCTTAAATTAGAGCAAAAGAGGAATAAATCTGTGGGTTAATTTGTCGTTTAGCATGTTACTTGTAATACACAAATCCATGTTCTGAAGCCACAATTTGCGCGAGATCCAAGAAAATGTTTTATTTATTCTTACAGACAGCGCCGATGCCGTTTTTGAAACAACCAAATCCTTGAACACAAAGAAACTAATTAGGGTTTGTTCCAATGGTGGACTTTGAGTAAATCCACTGAAAAATTTCAATTTCTAGTTATGAAATTATATTTCGATATGTTCAAAAACCTATAATATTTGAGGAGTTAAAAATTAACAATAGTTTATAATACTATTGAGTTGAATTTTCTTAACAAAACCTTACACTTCAATTTTAGGATATCTCCAACCTAAATCATAATATATAATTTTAATTTTCTTTTTAAAAAACTATAGAATATATGTCGCGATTAATTGTAGAAAGAAAAGTTCTTTAATTATTTTAAATAAGATATCAAAACATTTACATAACTTTGAAAAAACATCTTTTGATTATATTGTATGCTTGCTTACTAAAAATGATAAACCATCGTCATGGCATAATAGATTGACTCAAATTCATATGTCACACTTAAAAAAGTTCAGCATATCTCATTTAAGAAATTTTGGTTGTAAATGCTTTGTGTTAAATAATGGTAAGAGTAATCTTGGAAAATTTGATTCTAAGATTTATGAAGGTATATTTTGTGTCTACTCACTAACTAGCAAAGCTTACACAATCTATAATAAACATACACTACTTGTAGAGGAATCTGTACATGTTGTTTTTGGTGAATTTATTGATGGTATAACTAATGCATTTCATCCAAGAAATAGTATAGATTTACATGAAACAAGTGCATATTTGACAAAAGAATTGGAAAGTGTTCAGGTTGAACATAAACGAAATGGTAGTGAAAACAACTGCTTAAGCAATTTGCCCAAAGACTGGACAATTCTGAAAGATATGTCAGTGGAAAATGTGATTGGAGACATATCTAGAGAAGTATCTACAAGGAAACAATTAAATCAATTCTCATGAATGTTGCCTTTTTGTCACAAGTGGAACCAAAGTCAGTAAATGAAGCTTTATAGGATGAGAATTGTTACCTAGCTATGCAAGATGAATTAAATAAGTTCAAGAGAGACAATGTTTGAGAGCTTGTACCAAAGAACCATGCTCATCAAGTGATTGGAACAAAATGGGTGTTTATAAACAAAATGGATGATTCTGGTGCTATCATAAAGAATAAGGCAAGACTGATTGCAAAAGGATATAGCCAAGAAGAAGGAATTGATTATAATGAAACTTAGGCACCAATAGTTAGACTAGAAGCAATCAAAATTCTCCTTGCCATTACATCAATGATGAACTTCAAACTGTTTCAAATGGATGTGAAAAGTGCATTCTTAAATGGATTTATTAAAGAAGAGGTGTATGTAGAACAACCTCCTGGATTCCAAGACTTTGAATTTCCTGATCACATCTTCAAGTTAAAGAAAGGTCTATATGGGCTAAAACAAGCACCTATGAAATGTTAAGTGAATTCCTACTAAATAGTAACTTTTAAAGAGTTAAAGTTGATTCTACACTCTATCAAGAAAAGATAGAAATGATCTTCTATTTGTGTAAATATATGTAGATGACATAATTTTTTGCTCCACTAATCCACTATTATGTTAAGAGTTTTCTAAGTGTATGTAAGAAGAATTTGAAATTTCCATGATGGGAAAACTTAACTTCTTTCTTGGACTAAAAGGGAAACAAAGCATAAAAGACATCTTTATCCATGAATCAAAATACTACACTAAGCTACTAAATGAGTTCAAGATGGACAATTGTAAAGAAACCTCAACTACAATGGACACAAATTGCTATTCAAAAAAAGATGAGACTGGTAAGGGTGTAGACCAAACAATTTATGGAGGTTTGATTGGCTCCCTAGTTTATCTACTGCTAGTCATCCAAATATAATGCATAGTTCATGTGTTTATGTAAGATTTCATTTGTGTTCAAAGGAGTCACACCTTACTATTGTCACGAGGATAATGAAGTACCTAAAAGAAACTAAAGCACTAGGTTTATGGTATCCAAGGGGTGCAAACATGTCACTTATAGGGTATAGTGATTCAGAATATGGGGGTTGTAAAGTTGACAGAAAAAGCACTAGTGGTAGTTATTGTGTAGCATTATCCACTACTAAAGTTGAGTACATTACAATTGGTAGTTTTTGCTCCTTAGTCTCATGACACTCAAAGAAACAAGTTTGTGTAGCATTATCCACTACTAAAGTTGAGTACATTACAATTGGTAGTTATTGTGCTTAATCAATATGATTAAAAAGTCAATTAGAAGACTATGGTATCTACCTAGATCAAATACCACTTAAGTGTGACAATACTAGTGCTATAAACCTAACTAAAAATCCTATTCTTCATTCCAAGACTAAGTATATAGAGATCAAACATCACTTCATAAGGGATCATGTTTCAAAAGAAGAATGTATGATTGAATACATTGATACCACTCATTAATTAACCTACATTTTCACTAAACCACTTTCTAAGGATAAATTCTACACCATTAGAAATGAATTAGGCATCTTAGATGTTGATGTTCATCCTAATAAAGTAGAAATTACATTGCTCTGCCTATATTAAGAGATTCTGTAATCGATTATTCCTTCTAAGATCATTCATAACAAGTTGTAAAATTGTTCTCTGTTTTAATCGATTAGCTCACTTATCTAATCGATTAGTAAACTTGGCACTTAATTGCATCTATTCTTTTCTATTTTAATCGATTACATCTTTTCATTAATTCATTATGCACAATCATTATTATATCCATATATGTTTAAAATTTGAAATCCTGAAGTAGAGGTAAAGCCATAACAACTAACATTGAATGTTTGAATTTAAATATGTTAAAGACCTATAAACCCTAACCTTTTCTACATCATCTCTCACACACAAAACCCTACTCCTCTTTGCACAAAGCATTACATTCAAATCCAAGAGATTTAAACGTGTTGCAAAGAAAACAAGGGTTGTTGACCTTAATGGCTGGATTAGTGACGATGAAGCACAAACAAACTTCATCTACTATTGGTAAATACAGAGCATTATCACCCATAAATACCTAGACATCCAATACTTTTGCAATGAATGGTTTCTCTTCCATGACTAGTTGTCTCACTAGGGCTTGAACTGTTTTATGCAGATGACAGGTACATGTTACCCCAATCTCACCAGAGTTTTCTATGCAAACATGAAAGTTCTCGATGATATTGTTACCTAAATATTAGGCAACAATATTAGGCTTGATGAAGAAATTTGGACCACAATAGCTAGCTTTTGCCCTAGAGGTCTGAAATCCCATCATGGGTTTCCTATACTTCAGAAGCTTGCCCTGTACGAGTATTGTCTCAACTACTCACATAAACCTACAGACTACACTCTCTTTAAAGCAGAAGGCATAAACGAGATGGCAGACTCTATGTGTTTGTCCTAGCATGGATTATCCTTCCCAAGGAGAGCAACCATGCTCAACTCACATTAGAAGACATCTATTTGATTCATCATGCGTTGAAGGAGCAAATCCAAACTGACTGGGCTGATGTGATCAGTGACAACATGATTAAAGCTACAAGGCTTCCAACGAAAAGTTTGCCTTATGTTGTGTTTTTTTCAAAGGTATTTAAATTTATTAAAGTTGATCCTCAAGACAAGGTCTCCATGGGCTTCACAAACTCTAACAAGATTGCATGCACTACTCTACATCACATGGGGTTAAGAAAAAATGATGATGGTTGAGCCTTTAAGGATGAACCCCAAGCTCATAAAGGAGAAGATGTGGATTCAATTAATGTGGACATGTCTCACACTACTCCTACTATTAGGCCTAAAAATGATTTTTAAAAGTGTGTCCTAAAGCAACTAAAAACATTTGTCTCACATCACTCCACATACATGTCACATTTTGATGCCTTAGATAAGGAGATTGCTTTTATTCACCAACAACTTAAGGAATAAAATATTAAGGTAGATGGATATGAGGTTGAAGAGGAAGGAGATGACGACGAAGATTCTAAATGATCTAATTATTGAGCGATAACTCTCTTTAGACATTTGTTTCTCATTTGGGTTGTTATGATTCCTACTAAACTCAATTTATTATCAATTTATTATATTTGCTCTGTTTATTTTTTTTTGTTTCAGAATTTTTGGTTGATTGTATATTTGTTCCATTTAAGAACTCTTATCTAATTGTATATTTGATTGAACTTGTTATATATGCATCTCTTGTCTACTATGTTTTATATTATATATTTTTGCTAATGTCTAAAGAGAGAAAAAATTCAATGCAAAATGCAAGAACATGGAGGTTAGCCATTATAAAAAAGGAAAAGATTATTGATTGGGGGAGCTAACCATTCTTTATGATACTCCAAATCTAGTTAATTTGTTTTTAATATGTTTAAATGTTCTTGTTAAAATTATCTAATTGCTAAAACATGTTAAAATGATGTGTTGTAGAGCCACGTTATTTAGTGATTATTAGATCTGTTAAATATGCTAAGCAGGAAGTTTAGTCTCTATTTTAATCAATTAAGTTATTTACTTAATGAACTAAAATTATCTATATTGTTAAATATGTTGAAAATGAAAATCAAAAAGTTAAGCTATTTGTTTTTAATCAATTAAATTATTTACCTAATTGATTAAAATTGTCAATATTATGTTTTTATTATATATATGGATTTAGTTCCTTTTTCAAGTAAAAAAACATTATAAAACCATCCGGTTATTGAGAAAAAACATCCTTTGAACATTTTTGGAAAGTAAGAATATCAATTGAGTGAAATCAAGCTTGCAAGAATGAATGGAATAAGCTAAAGAATGATTAGTGTTTTGTGTAAAATTTGTACCGAAGATGTATCTCTTTGTTTTTTTTACTTTTCTGTAATTTCTGATTACTATTGCATCATTTGCTATACAAGCAAAGTTCTTAAGATGAGTGTGTGCATCCTCACCATTAGAAACTATTCTTGTTTTGTTTTATTAGAGATATATATTACATAAATCTCAACTTTTTTATAATAATCTCTTTTAAGTCAGATTATTTGAAAAAAGATTAGACGTAAACTTTTTAAGAATTGAATCCGTATTAAATCGTGTATATCTTATCCGTTTTAAGTCTTAAAAAGTTAAAAAGTTCAATTCAAAGAATTTTAATAAATCAAATTTTTTCAAAAAAGAATAAAACGATTTCAATCTTTTTTAGTTGAAATATCTTGATCTGTAATTCTAACAATTTGAAAAGTCAAACTTAAAGAAATTCAGTTATAAAATTAAGAGTCCCAACATAATATAAATAAAACATATAAAAAATACAAATTTATTATTTTAAAGTTTTAGATTTAAAATATAGAAATCTTTCTCTTTATAAATAAATTCAGGACTCAGATTCAATTTTTCTGCTTACCTATTCACTCCTCATTATATGTACACGTAATAATTTTTTTCTTTTCGTATTTAAAATCTTATTTAAAACATTTTGATGTATATGTTGTTAAATGTATGTTAAATTTCTCTGTATTAAATATATTTTTAGTTCATAAAAATTAAAATTAGTTTTTTTTTTCTTTAGTTTAATTTAATCATTTATTTTTAAATTATATAAATTTAATCTTTTTAATTAAATATTAATTTTATTAAATATTTTAATCATATTTTCAATTAACATTGAAATAGAAATAAAAATATGAAAGTCAAATAATTCTAACAAAATAAACTAAATTTATACATTTCTTTTTTTTAAAATTATTTTTAATTTTTACTTAAAAAAATGATTTTTAATTTTCACTTAAAATAAAAAAATAAAAACATATTTATTCTTTAAATTAATAATCCCCTATTTTAACATTTTTAAATTAAAAATAATTATTTTTAATAGAATAATATTTTTCAAATATTATCATCATCTGGATCATTACACATACCAAGAACAATGCATAGATCAGAACTGCCACAGGGGAATCTAAAATTGTCACAATCTCATAAGAAAAACATTCCTGAAACATTTTCTATTTGTTTTTTTCCCAAAGAGATAAACCCTATATTAAACCCACATCACTATGCAAAGATAAGGACAAATTTTGCTTGTTTGGTTTGAAAACTTTCCCAATATCAAAAGTGATTTCAGACAAAATTGAAAGAACTTTACCAATGGAGATGAAATAAAGCAAAGAATTAAAGAGATATTATTATTTAATAACATCTAAAAACAAAAATTGTTTCATATATTATTCATATTCATTTCTCTTTTACATTACAAAGCAATACTCAGAATTCTATCATTGAAGACAATTTATACCTTACATTCCCATAAAAAAGAAAGTTTCTCTTTCCTTTTTCCTTAGACATTTCTCTTATTTTTGTGAAATCTATTATTATCATTGCTATTATTTTATCTTTAACTATTCCAATCTTGAAAAAGAATACAAAATAACAATAAAAATTATTAAAACAGTGTCGTCCTAAACACTAAAATATTTAAAAGATAATAATAATTTTACTTTTTTCCACCGGCATTTATTACGTAGCCAAGTGGCACTACCTTTGTGGTTCAAATCTCGACTGAAGATTAGGACCGAATTAATGAAAGCACATTAAAAAAAATATCATTCGTAGAAAATGATAATCCTTACAAATATATTATTTTTTTTATCACAATTTTTGTAACGATCAAAAATAAATAAAAAAATAGAAAAATGAGAGAATCTGACACCCACTAAATTTAGCAGAAACATGTAATGAATAATTTATTTTAAAAAATGTGTTTCGATATTTTAACGACCTAATGTGTGGGGACTGTATTTATGTAATTTTTAAATAAAAATATATATAAATAAAAGCACTTCTGAATCATCCGATGAACACTGAAAATTCCATTATTCTTTGTATGCAAGGTTACAAGATGTGATCAAATTGAACATAAACCACCTCAGATGAAAAAGAAGAAGAAAAAAAAAACAACTCACACATTACAACAATAATCCGTGGCAAAGTCAAAAGTGCTGAAGAACAAACTCATAGCACCGTACACGATTTATTGCAGATTGGGAATTGATGTTAAGCAAAACATACAAAGAAAAATCAAGAACCACAAAAAAGGGTCCAAGAAAAAGAAAAGAAAAAAAAAAGGAGAAGTATATTTACAACAACATGTGTTCTTTGAGTTCATGAAATTTGAGAAATCTACCTCATGTTGTTGTTGCAGAGCATGAAATCCAACATCCTTGACCAAGCTACTCGTAGCCGAGGATAAACCCTGTTCCTGTAACTTCTTGATTCTCTGACAACATACTCCATTGTTTCCACAAACAGATTCAAGCTTCTGATCGGTGGCACATAAAGGGTCAGAGGAACTGTGGAGAAAGCCACTGTGAAGAACAGCTGCAACATTTCTTCTTCTTTTTCTAATTCTTTTATGACCCACTTGGAGAAAGCTTGCAAAGGTGGAAGCTTTGGATTCAGGAAGAAAAAGGGTCTTTGGATTTGAATTTGGATTCGGGTTTTGTTTGAGTTTCTGAAATTTTTGTGAATGGTGTTAGAGAAGAAGAAAGAAAGTCTTTGACTAGTAAGAGATAAGAGAGAGAGAGTTCTGGAATCTCGATGTAGGTTGAAGCAACTCAGACTCCAAAAATCTATATATATTATGGTCAATTTTTTATTTTTATTTTTTTAATTACGCAGTGTGTGAGTGAATTAAGTAATTGCAGTAAATGGAAAGATGTCGGCTATTAGGTTTAAAGATATTTCCAGATTTGCTTGGATTGTTCTTGATGAGAAAATTATTGTATTTCTTACTGATGTTGTTGGATGTTTAATTAGAGATTGTGATTAAATTAAAACTTGCGTAAGATATTAGTTACATGTGTATTATTGTGGTTGGATTTTTAATTAGAGATCATGTTAGGTTAAACATGTGTCAGTTGATCACGTGTTTGATGATGATAAAATTATTTAATTATGTAATTTTTTATTTGTTCTAATTGTTTTACCATTATCATAATTAGTAATAGCGTGAGGTTCTAAATTTAAATGATTAAAAATGAATTGATACAAGTTTATAATCATATATAAAATATCATCAATACGTATGAATATATGTGATAATTCAATATAAAATATTAATGTTTTAGTGACATGTACTTGAAATTCTGATAAAATATAATTATGTTTATTTTAATCTTGATTATACTCATTTGAAATCTTTTATAGATTCAAAACGAGAAAAATAATAAAAGTTATAAAAATTTGTTTTCTTTTTAAATTATGATAATAAATAACCAAAAATTTTTATTCTTAAAAGTTAATATATTTTTTGTTTGTTGAGTTCTTATTTTTAATATTAATTATATTAGTTATTTATATTTAGGAAAATATGTTTTTATTAGTAAAATTATATATTTTAAATTATCTAATATAGCAATCCACTATGATATGACATTAATGAGTATATATTTTTAATTTCTTTTCATAATGATATCTTAAGTTCGTGTTAGATTTTCCCTTTTTCTCCTTGAGGAAAAAATTAATGAATAAAAAAAAGAAGAAAGATACAAGTTTCGTTTTCTAAAGTTACATGTATTTTTTGGTAATTTTTAAAGTTATTAAAATTTACTTACTTTATTGTGAAGTGATTTCGAACATTTTCTTATTTTATAAAAAAATAGTACAAGGTATTATGGAAACACATTACCTAACCAATAAGAACAAAAAATGTGCCAACTGTCCTAATAAATGTAAGAGAGAATAAGAAAGATACAGAAAATAAGCAACAAATCGTACTATAATATCCTTTTATCAAATTGTATTATAAATCCTTCGTTTTAAGTGTAACCTTAGATGATCATAAGTTTTAACTTTGCAAAACATTATGTGAAATTGTAAAAGGGTTTCTTAGTGCAAGAGGAAATATAAAATCATGTGAATTAAATTGTTGTTATTTTTTTTTTATGTATTTGATATAATCATAAAAATATGGGATTATTGCGTATGATTTTTTTTATTTTCACAATAGGTTTTTATGTTTTCAAATTTATGTCTATATGAATCTAATAGATATAAAAGGTGCATGATAACATTATTGTAAATAAGTGAACAATATTTACGTTAAATCTATAGAGTATAATATAAAAGAATATTTTTTTTACGTTTGATTTCTATAGGACCTTATGTTAGACCCATATGAATCATATGTAAAAAGTCTCTTTTACGTGGGACTCTGACACTTTTGACATAACTCTTTTAAAATTTTCAGTTTGAACCTTTCTTCCTTACTTCTCTTTGTAGGAAAAAGCTACAACTAAGGTTATTTTCTCTAGCAATACAGAATTTTCATTGTGGGGCTTGCATTAGTGGCCAAGTGAAATTCATGTTTCATTTCTCGTGAGTGTGAACTCATGATACAACTTTCTCGTTAGTTATTTTTTATTGTAAAAAGTCATAGAAAATATAGTGAAATTGATTTACTACTTATATTAAAATTTATTAGTTATTTAAATTATAATTTTAATATAAGCCATCATAATCAAAACTATATTATGCAAGGATAATGTCATCAACACATATCAACGAAACAATAAAAAAGAAGTTTGTTAGTTTTAACAAAAAAGAGAGAATGATTTGATGTAGACAAATTAAAGTCGATAACTAATATGGCTATAGTAACCTTTTCACACCATTATATATTCGTCTATTTTAAGTCGTATAACGATTTTATCAATATAATGACAAAGTCAAATTAATTAAAGGAAACATTATTTTACATTCAATTGCTTAAGGAACATTTAGTCACAACTAAGATAAGAAAAACTCTTAGAGTAGTTAGTTTTTGCTTTAGGAGATAATGTATCAAGGTAATCAACCCTGCTAGCAAACAATTTAGCTTTATGTATTTTTATGTTACCATCACCATAAAATTTTATTTTGTAAACTCATTTGTAGCTAATAGGAATCTTACTTAAAGGAATTTCATTTATTTGGCAATCACTAGTGCAAAATATGTTTTTTATAGCAACATATTATATTGGTTCTAATCCACCAAATATAAAAAGTGAGGTGGTGGCAATTTTGTATATAATGTGAAATCTTTTGTACCAATTGGACTAATAACCGTTATAGAAAGTGGTGCGTTGGCAATTATATAATAAATTGAAAATTTTCTATACCGGTTCTAAGTGTAATTAGTATAGAAAGTATTTTCTATAACTTTCCTTTTCAAACCCAATTTCATCGTTCTTTCTAACTTCAACCCCTAAACCCTAACTTTTTCTCAACCATTTTGGCGAACTTTTGGCTTCACATGTACACTCTCAAGAGTTGCTTCAACGCCTCAAACCTCACTAACTTCATAAATCCCTTGTGTAACACCACCCAATACCTCGCTCTCTGTGTGGAGTAGCTCTCAGTATACGCTGTCGCCGTCCATGAAAGTCTTTGACACTGTTGATGTTCCAAAGTAATCAATTTTTCTAATAAGTATATTGGGTAGTTTGTAGTACAACAAGTGTCATATCCACAAGGATTTGGTAAAATATGCAATGTTTTAAAGTAGTTTAACTTGTAAGGAAATAAAGTTGGTTTCAAAGAGTAACAAGTTACAAAAACAATTTTGATTGAAAAGGTTGACTTCAAGATGATAAAGACATGTTAAAGCTAGATTTCACCACTTTGTACATCTCTTGTAATGATTCAGTTATTATTTATAAAGATGCAATTAATCATGTTCTGAGAGTTCTCTTTGAATATAACTTTAAGTTCATTCCTAGATCCTAAAGCCTAAGATAACCTTACTTCAGTATTATTCCTCAATGATTGCTTGAATGAATCACTTGCATTAAGATAATGACTTATAACTAGCTAGAGTCTTAGATTTATTCCTAGCACATAAGAGCAGGAGGAGAATTTGTTGGACCACAACTTGAGACAAGTTCCTACTCAATCCTAAGCTAGTGAAATAAGATGGGTGATCAGTTCATCCAACAATAGATATAAACTGATTCATAAACATGTAATAAAAGTGTACATTGTTAGATAAAACAATACCAATACAAGAGTTCTAGAGGGTTACATCTTTGCTTCAACACATAGTGAGATTTAGCTCCTCATAATAGATGAGAACAATACAAAATATTGAACAACCATCCTCTATTATGACCTCTAATAATGTTCACT
Organism: Vigna umbellata; assembly: GCF_029865625.1. Classification (NCBI taxonomy): domain Eukaryota; kingdom Viridiplantae; phylum Streptophyta; class Magnoliopsida; order Fabales; family Fabaceae; genus Vigna; species Vigna umbellata. Next base: position 44,553,476 of record NC_142167.1, on the reverse strand, counting down.
AAGTAAAGAGGTAAGTGTCTAAGAAGCTCTTTAAAAATCTCTCAAAAGAACCTCTCCAAAAATTCTCTCAAAATAGAGGTGCAACTGTGTTTTTATAAACTGTCTAGGCATGACTTCAATAGTGTACTTGTGCTTCCAGCTGTAAAGGTTTCCCCCTAAAGGTAGGTTTTCTTATGTGGCTCAAGCCTCATGCTTTGATGTTGTAGTCCCTAAGATAACTTCTTTAAGAATGAGTATTCATGGCTTAACCTCAGGTTCAATGCTTGAGGTTTCCTCCTCATGAGGGTTTTCTTGTGTGGCTTAAGCCTCAACTTTGTTGCTTAGGTACACTAGTATCAAGTTTTGTCCAAAGTTGCTGGGATTTCTTCCATTTCTATAATTTTTCCACTTTGATTCTCTCTTAATATCAAGAACTGCAAAACAAGTTAAATTGGGATGGTTTACGTATAAACTTAACAAAATCTAAGTAAGATAAGTGCCAAATTCATCTCAAAATTAATTCATATAGGGTACTTATCAATCACCATCCACGGGGACGCCATCTTGATATATTGTGCGGTGGAAATCTACAATGGCGTGTATCAATTATCGTAGTCACTAAGGTAAGGTGAATGGACAGGATTTCATGGACTTGTGGGAGACCTGGGCGAGCTCTATGCTCACCGATGAGAGTACATGTAGTGACGACTTTGTTTGGAAGGTGCTGAATGAGAATATCAAAGACGCAAAATGTTTCTTAGGTCACCAATAATGCCTTCTCTCTCATCAATCAGTATGATGCCAAACACTAGACCAAATTTTTTCCTTTTTCTTTCTGTTTTTGTTTTGAAATAAAGTAAGAAAACAAAATTGTTCTATGTGGTTTCATCAGTTATTTCTTTTTGTGTTTCATCCATGTGTATGTAAAACCAAGTGAGTTTATTTAAAAGGCTAAATAAAAGTATAAATCTTGTTATAATGGTGATGTTACTTCTTATTCCTCTTCTCAACTGTCAAATAGATTGCTTTTCGTGGATTATTTTGGAATCTCTCAAATACATTGTTTTTTATTGATTACTTTGGAGATGAATGTTAGAAGTGAGTTAATGGATTATCTTGGAATGGAGAATGTGAGAATACAATAAGGTGACACTTTTTTTTATACAGGTTGTGGTTAGAACAAGTATAGAAAGTAATATTTTTTATACTAATTCTGAAATGATATAGAAAAGTGAAAACTTTTTATGTCCCCTACTTCTAAACTGGTTCTAGAACTAGTATAGAAAGTATTTTAATTGATATAAAAAAATTTCTTTATCACTAGAGAATTGTGATTTTGTTTAAGAGCCTCTTCATAGCCTATATCCAACAATCAAACTTGGATGCCTAAGCATAGTTCATGGTTCAATTAAAATGGAGACAAAGTAAAAAAAAAATTATACAATTTTGGTGAACATTTATGGTAAGAAAGGAAATAAGAAAATGAGTAAGATATGGAAGAAGACATGCCTACAAAAATGTTAGCATAACTAGCAGAAGATGCACAACCGTGGCAATTTCTCAAATATTTTTGGTTGGGCTTTTTATCTGAGTGATTATTTAAGAGGTTGAGAAGTAGTTTAAAATTTGGTTAAGATTGAAAAGAGTCAACAAATATTATAAATTATACTATTAGACTCAATGCAGGGGAGTAAATAGACGAGGTAGGTGGTAAGTTAACAACACTATATATCATGTGATCACACTATATATCATGTGATCAGGAAAACTACGTCTGGTGACCTGCATAAAACACAAATTAAAGAGTAAACTTATCATATAAAGAATATAAACAAAGACGTTAATAAAGAGTACAAATGAAGGCACTTGAGTTTGTTTCATCAAATGAAGTTATAAACTTACATTTACAACGACATATCATGTCTTGGCCTGTTACAACTAAGGAAACACTTACGTTTAACGATATTTGACACTTATATAAAATTATGTTTTACACTTTATTATCAAATATATAATTATAATAAAATTAAAAGTTGGTTGAGTTTTAAATATGAAAAAGAAATGTAATCTATAAATTAAATTAGGGTTAAATATGTTTTTAGTCCCTCAACTATCAAGCGATTTTATTTTTCGTCCCTCTTTCAAACCTTGATACAATTTGATCATTCTCTTTAAGGAAACTTTAATTTTTCGTCCTCCAAAATCAATGGCGTTAAAAATCAGCTGAGGTGACTAACGATGGTGTGCCACGTCATTTTTTCTTTTTCTGACACTCTTTCTCTGCTTCTCTGTCTCCCTCTTTCTCCATGTCTTTCCTTGCATCTTCACGTCCAGCTTCTCTCCCTCCTTCTTCCACTCTTTCATCTGCTGCGTATCACAAAACTCACATAGAACAAATGGGAAAGAAAACAGGGCAGACAAGAAGTTTCAACAAAGAAAAGAGACAATAAGAATCACTAACCCCCTATTGTTCATTCACCATAGATAAAAAAAAATTTCTTATACACACTGCATTTTCTATCCACAACTTAAAACCAGAACAAAGAAACTATGGAAAGCTACACATACATAATACATATAGATACATACATTAACTCATCTTTATCCCATTACACCACCATCACGGAAAGCACTTCCTTAGCTTCTGGATTGCATTGTACATTTTCCTTTTAGACCCGACAGCATTGATCACAATATCTTTGAGATCCTCCAATGTCAACATAGGAAGCAACTCATCATCGTCCTCATGGATCTCAAACATAAGCGCATACCTACTCAGACCTAACTCGAAAAGCCAAGACCTAACTCCGTTACTCTTCCTCCGTTCCTGCGATTTTGATTCAACACCGTCGTTATTCGAAACCCTAACTCTAGGATCCTTGCTCCGATCCCCATGCCAATAATCCACACCATTATCTTCCACCGAGTGCACCGGACTGTGATCTTGTTCAAGTTCATGTTCGAAATCCCTAAAACCTTCTTCCTCACCGTTCTCGTCCATCGTTGCTTGTGGAGTCTAGTTTGATCTCAATCGCTTCACTGTTGGTCCTCCTCGCTTTTCCTTTCCCCTATAATTGTTGGTGCTTCCAAACTCTTCGCTGTCGTTCGCGAGGTTCATGACAGAGCGTGCCTTTGAAGTTCTTGAAGATTCCTTTGGAGTCCGCCAGCTCCATGGAGGCATGCTCGGGCGGCGTGTATGCGAGTCGTGGCCATGTAAGGCGACGCGTTGGTCGCTGATCTCTCCTAGACGGACACTCGGGCGGTGTTGCCGCTTCGGAGCTAACGCTGGAGGGGCAGATTGATGGAAGAGTTTTGTGATCTTTGAGAAGAGTTTTGTGATACAACGGCGAATGGAAGAGTGGGAGAAAGAGGGAGAGAAGCTAGGTGTGAAAATGCAAGGAAAGAGATGGAGAAAGAGGGAGACAAAGAAGCAGAGAAAGAGTGTCAGAAAAAGAAAAAATGACGTGGCACATCACCGTTAGCCACCTCAGCTGATTTTTAACGTCGTTGGTTTTAGAGGACGAAAAATTATAGTTTCCTTAAGGAGAATGATCAAGTTGTACCAAAGTTTGAAAGAAGGACGAAAAATAAAATCGCTTGATAGTTGAGGGATTAAAAGCATATTTAACCCATTAAATTATTAATTTAATAAATATGAATTCAAAATATTTATACTTCTTAACATATCAAGTTATAATAAAATTAACAATTGCAATATATTAAAAAATTATTAAACTCATTTATTTAACCAACTAATCGAGGAACATTTCTCAAAATTTACTCTAAATTTACAAACACGTATATATATAATTATATATATATATATATATATATATTGGTTAATTTCAAAGATTGTGAGAAACTTAACATAGTTATAGTTCATGCGAAAAGGAATTATGAGTGCAAAGTTGTACTGTATATAAAACTCACATATTACTACAATTTTACTACTTAAGCAAGTTAACAATATCTTGAAATTGTTCTTGGTTGAAATCAACATTTAGAAAAGTGCTTTCCAATTATAGAACCATTTTGGAAATAAAAACATTTGCGTTCTTCTATTTAAGCTTATAATTGTGAGAAAATTCGTGTTTAACATTTTTTTCCCTTTTTGTTTTCCAGTCTATTTATTTATATAAATATTGTCATTCATTATAAGAAATGACTCATTATCGATACCTTTTAAAATTAAGAAACCAGAATAAAAATATCAAAAATTCAAAAAGTATTTTAGTTATCTTCTTTTTTCCTGGAATTTATACTATAAAGAATAATAAAATACATACCATATAACGTTTCATTGAAAGCAAAAAGCAACATTGTGATTACTTAAAAAGTTTTATAAGTTTGATCAATTATTGTTATACAAGTACTAACATCAAAGAATGGAAGTCTGTGCCGTATTGTTGGTGTTGTATTGTTCATATTTTCCTTAATCAGATTGAAAATAATTTCTTTTTGGGTTTATTATGCTTTGTTCGTTACAAGTACGAATTCAGTTTAATAAGATAACTTAATCCGAACCAATCTAACATAAAAATATTTAAATTTATTTAATTATAATCAATTTTAATTATAATCTAACATAATATGTTTTATATTTTTTTATTGAGCTTTAATTTAATTCAATTTATTTCATGTTTTTCTATCTTTTAGAGTATCTTAATTTATCTTTAATTTTATAATTTATTTAACTTTCCACTTTTTATATTTTAATAAAAATCTAACATTTAATTCAAATTAATTTAATTATAATCAATTTTATTCCTTGAAATAAAAAACTAGAGGACATTTGAAGAATTTGATCAATATTTACTCCTAACGTTCATTAATAATTTTTTATAGGTAAATGTTAATATATTAGTTCTTATACAGATATACAGATAACTATAATATGTCCGTAAAGTATCATGTAAGAAAAAGAATATAAAATGAAAATAAAATTAATTTGGTTAAGCATAATATATAGTTTTTATATAAATATACTTATAACTTGGGTCATCGCAGCTTGTGCATTCAAAACCGCCGTTAAGTTAAAAAGTATTACTTTTGATTACAGGTATAACAGCTGTCAATTTCTTACTTATAACGACATTTATTAAATCGTATTTAAAAGTCCCTTTCAGTAGTCAACTATAGCGTTGTTTACCACAGTGATAAGTTAGTTTGGTTAAACTAAGTTAACTAAACAAAATTTTTGACTGAAGACAAATTTATATTTAAATTATTCAATGTAATGTTTAATACATTATTTTATTCTTAAAAATATCTCAAAAAATTGAAAATAAATATTTAAATTATATTTAATCACAACTTTTAAAATATAAAAGTGTTAAATATGCATATAATTACATATATTTACTTTTTAAAATTAACGTTACTTTTAGTTCATATATTTTAGTTTGTATATTTTAATGTGAAATTAAAATTTGTTCATGTTTAAAATTTTTAGTAACTAATATTTTTTAATTTTTTTATATATCAAATATATTTTATATTAATATTTAAGTTATTTACTATTTAATATATTTTCGTTCTAATATCATTTAAAAAAATATATTTGACATGTAAAATAATTTATTTGAAGTTTAATGATCAAATATATAAAAGTTTCCTATTTAAACTTATACAATCATTTTAGCCTAAAACATGTATATACAATAGAATTAACTGTAAAAAGTCTAATTAATTTCTATAAAATTATAAATTGAAACTTCACTGTCACTATCTTTTAAGGAAAAATGTAGATGTTCTTATCAGAAGAAGTCGTTGAACTTTTTTTTTTCTTGGAAAGTAGTGGTCCATTAAGGAAACGTGTATTAACGTTTGCCAGAAATCATTAAGGAATAGGTAAAGGATTCAACAAACCAATTGAAAGAACATGATCTTTGCCTTTTGGCAAATGGAGCAGTCATAAACAAACCTGCGGATATCAGTATGCATATGTGGTCAATAAAATTGAGAAACGATCCTAACAACAATTTTTTAAATTCCTGAATGACCACCAATTTTACTAACATGAAATTTATAAAAAAATTGTGTTATAATTGCTCATTTGAAGAAATCACAAGTCTATTTTTCCAAAACAATAAGCCATTTATTTTGCATAATAATTAGAATCATGAAGATAATCATTAAAATACTTATCATATAATTCATACAAAGTAGTATTGAGGAAGTCTTTAACCACTCGAAGCCATGAACCTGTAAGAGTAGACTAAGTCATAGAAAAAAGTCTAAATAAAGAAACGAAAGTGAAAAAAGAGATCCAGAGGAGAGAAGAGGAGAGAAAAGGAGAGAAAAGGAGAGAGAAGAACTCCTACTTAAGGCATTTTTCACTACCACAATCATAATTGAGTCAAGAGTTTTAAAAGAGAGTTTTCTAATCTTTGAACTCTTACCACTTCATCAATGATCTCATTTCTTGATTCTAACATTTACTTTTGAAAATCTTTTAACTTCACTTCACTCCCCATTGTTTTAAACTCTTCAATAGCTTTTGAAAAATCACATTTTGAGTTGTTGTTACTTAACAAGTTACAACTAACTCAAGGTGGACAAAAACATTTTTGCAAAATAGGTCTTATTACTTTTGAAGAAAAAGTTTTAGATTCTTAGGGAAAATAATCTTTCTTAAGGAAAATCATTTAAAAAAAATAGAAAGGACATATTATTTTGTTATTTACTTTAGATATGTTCTTACTTTGGTACAAAAATTCATTCAATTTTTGTTTGATGGTTATTGCAGATACATCTTTAATCTTGGAAGAATTAAACAACTCAAAATTGTTGTCCCTTAAATACCTTTCCTATCTGAGGACAAATCGTTTTTCAAGAGAGAGAGAGCACGATGGAAACTCATCCGGGGAGCTTGACGAAGATCCACCTAAGGAGTTACAATTTAAGTTAGGACTAGGAGAATGGAAGAAGAAGAAGGACTTCAAGGACCTCCACTCTTGTGGAAAATAGTGTTTTCACGTTTGTTTCTTCCTTTTCTTAAGCCTTGTAAATATGTACATATGTTCTTTCCTTAAGCCTTGTATTTTCAAGAGAGAGAGAGAGAGCACGATGGAAACTCATCCAAGGAGCTTGACGAAGATCCATTTAAGGAGTTACAATTTAAGTTAGGACTAGAAGAATGGAAGAAGATTATCTACCTTGATAATCGACTGTTCCAGCCAACTTTGGTATTCTCTCATGTTTTAGTTTGGTAATAATCGATTATAGTCTTAGATAATCGATTATTTCGGACATAAACGTCGAGTGTGCTGATTTGAGTCTTTTTGACTTCCCTTTGAGTAGAGATGCGTCTAACATCTTTCTGGGCTTGCCTGGGCCTTAAGGAATCCTCTAGAACTTGTCTTAACTAAAGAGGCTCATATTCATTGCATCTAACTCTTAAGGAAGGTTCAAGAATCTCTCATATTTAATGCACCTTAACTGATTCTGTTTCACTTAGCTAAAAATGGGTTTCACTCCTCTCTTATAAGTAGGAGTGACTAAACCTTTGTACTCTTAGCTTGGAATGAATAATAGACAAAATTTCTACCAATTTGCAATCTCCCTTTGTCTAGGCTCGCTAGGATAGATGTCTTGAAGATGTCTCCTAACCTTTTCTTGATGGTTGACCTGATCTCCTTCAAAAAACACTTACATATCATCCTCCAAACACAATATTCATCTTTATATGCTTCCACGTTTAGTACATCATCTTGAAGATTCTCCTTCAACTTACATGAAGAGGGTTTCCATCATCTTAGCACAAAAACTTGTTCTTTAAATGTAGATCTTGACCCATCCTTTGGATCTTCCTCCATCATTACTGTCCTTTGTGGAGTTCCATGAAGTTTGTTTTGGTCAACCTCCTTCATTTGGGTTTAGGCCAAACCAGTTTTCCATCACTGGGGTATGATTAGTGTTGTCAAAATGGCTTGTAACCCACGAGCCAACCCGGCCCACCACGCGTTTGAGCCGGGTTGGGTTTGAAGAAAATGTAATTTTTTTATGCGAGTTAGTTTTCAACCCGGCTCACTTAGAACCCAGCTCATCCGGGTTGAACCCGTGGTGAGCCGGGTTGGCTCACCAACCCACCTAATTTAATTTAATTATTTATTATTTTGTGTTTCAATATTATTAGTTAACATTTTTTTATTATATTGTAGATGGGGATAATAAAAAAGATTTTTCAAAAGAGAAAAATATATAGATTTATCTATTCAAGACTCTAATATTATAATTGGACAACTGATACAAAAAATTATCAATATTAAAAACGTATTTGTTCGCCTTTTGTACTTGTTTTTGAATTACACTTAGATTGTGTGATGATTTTTTTTAATTGTCTTTGGAGTTTAACATCATTTTAGAGTGAAATTTATTTAGATTTAAATAAAAAAATTATAATATTTTTTATTTAAAAAAAACTTGTAATTAAGTGAGCCAATCTGTTTAACTCACCAACCCATGGTGGATCGAGTCTGGTTTGAATTTTTTCAGCTCGCTAATAAGTGAGTCGGGTTAGGTTAGCTCACTAAATGACCAACCCATAGTGAACCGGTCCGGATTGAGTCAGGTTTCTCGTTTTGACAACTGGTACGATGATATTGAAAAAACTTCTTCGCTTTGAAGATTCATTCAAGAATTAGAGTCAGACCATCAAAATGTGGGAATCCGATAGAAATATCACGTACTTGGAACGAAGACGCCGTTATGGTGAAGATTTTGATGAAGAACTAACGTATCCAAGGAGCGTTGTAATTGTTCGAAGCGATTTTGATTGAGGGAATCAGTCTTATTAACCAATGCGCGCAAGGAATCATCTCATTCTTGGGAAGCTGCCTCACGGTTCTCCAGCAGGGTGTAACATCCCAAAATTATACAGTCAGCAACTATATAATAGAATATTAACATATATTAATATGATAAAGCAGTTTTACAATAACAAAGAACAAGTTCAAAATAATGGCCGAACGGCCTTACATACACACGTAAACCACGAGCGCTACAAAATAATAAGAACGAACGGTTTACAAAAGAAATACCGAACGTTCAATATACAAACGCAAGCCAAAAGGAACGCTTGCTCTAAAGCGGCTCGCTACTAACTACACTAACTAAAATAACCGAACGCCTTTACTGTTCGGCCTTCACCTCAACTTCTACTAAGTTATCTTCAGCAATAACTTCCTCTTCAAGTGTTTGCTCCAGAGACGCATCTCCCTCTGCTCACATCCACACGGATGATCATTGCATTTGACAAGACGGATATACAAAAACAGACAACACAATGGAAATGCAAGGGTAAGCTTATTGAATTTAATTCAAGTCAAACAGATATTTCATACTTATCAAATTCAGCAATTAAATTCACAACATATACATTCAATTCATACATCAATTCCATCCCAAAATCCTGATACTAGACCGACCGTCCGGACTGTATGAATCCTGTGTAGCTAAGGCGTCCGTGCACCCAGGTGGGGTAACTGGAATGCTCATCAGTAGCCACCTGAGGTTAGTCTGTTCTGTCCAAGTTACAGTTATGGACTAGACCTCCTGCCATTCCCACGCATGACATACTCCTCTCTACTTGAGAACGAGCACTCACGGAATATCAGGATGAACCACCATCTAAGCTTACCACGTTCATACTTACAAATCTCAATATCCATTCAAGAGTCGTTCCACCCTGGAACGCTCGTTCAAAACCAACAATCATAATTTCATCTCTTACATCATTCGCACATCTTAATCTTTCATCTTATTCACACTTTCATTCTTAGTTTCACTTCCATAAAAGAACGAACGTCCAGCCCTCTTTGTAATAGAGGACGAACGTTAACACATTACCAAGAAAGGCTCGTTCACGAGTAGAATAAAATCAAGACAGGTTATTAGACGAACTCCATTATAACTTGACTCAGTTAGATGAACTGAATCTAGTACGATCTGAAAAATACTTAGAATGATTTAAGTTCAATAACTCTGGAATGAATCCAATAGATACATAATCCACAAACTTGTTTAGACAAATAAACCGAACCCGAGATAATTCAAGAGACAAACCTCCAGTCAATGACCGAGCACTAAAATAGACATTTAATGAAATTTTGGACGAAAGTCACTGAAGTATTGGATGAACGTTATTAGGACTATTGGACGAACGCTATGTAAATTTATGGACGAACGCTATTTCAATTCAGGACGAATGCTATTATCACTCGCTGATAATTACAGAAGAGACGAACGTTCGGTATGGAACCGAGCGTTCTTTACCACATACACATTTGAACGAGCGTTCGGTATAAGACCGAGCGCTACTTAGGATGTACGCTTTGGGTCGAGACCCATAGCTAATTCAATACATTTGAAATAAGATTTTTCGTAAGTTATAATATTGAAGTTACATTTGGAACAATATGACTAAGTGTTTGAATATATTCTCAGGCTTCTAAAATTTCTCACAAACACTCAGGTATTTACGTTTGGCCGAACGCATAAACGTAAGGTTAATATAAGAGGGCGTTCGTCCTACATGCGAATTCTTCCCAGATGGAAGGATTCAGCTTTTTCAGAAAAGTTACAGAGAATACCGAACGGTCAAGGACCGTTCGATAACGAACGTGTGTTATCATACAAATCTCATTTTCAATTTCTCATTTACAATAAACTCATTTTCCAGTATAATCTTTCATACATTTAATTAAGCATATCATAGCAAAAATCTATAATTTTCATGCATCATCTCATCATACAGCTCACATTTCAGTTTAATCCAACCATATAACTTTTCATCATTTTCATACAATCAATTCAATATCATATTCATACACCAAAATCCACTTATCATACATCATGCTTCAAACATCAAATAAACGCACATGCAGTACAACACAATCACATGAATTAAATCTAATAAGCTTCCCTTACCCGGATTCGTGACTGAAACGTTCAATAGGCAAGGTTTTGGTTCGTCCGCTCCCAGCTTTCTATCCACACGATCACTCAACAATTCCAACTTAATCTAAACACATGAAAATCGAATACTAAGACTATACCCTTGCATGCAGCCAAAACTTGGTTTTGCATGAAACCTAAGAACGAACAACTAAGGTTGAGAACTTACCAGTTCAGAATCTGGATCTGTTCAGTCCAAATTGAAGCTTACGGTGTCGGGAGTACTCCTATGGTTTCGGAATGATGAACGGAGAAGAGAAAGGTATATTTTCAGTAGAGAGGAGGAAGAGGTTTCTAGAGAGAAGGAAGAGAGAAAGGTTCTCTTCAGAATTTGGGAAAAAGGGTTGCGTGCAGAGGGAGTGGAGAGTTTTTCTGAGAAATTTCAGTTTTGCTTCCAGCGCCGAACGAACGTCCTCTCTTTGGCGGACACGTGCTTTCCACTACCGATTCCCGACTCCCCTCGGCATGACACCTGGCGTTCGTAAATGAAATGCCACGTTCTCCGAGTGACACGCGGTCTGCACTGCGCTCATCACCCAGACTCCATGCAGCGTGACACCTGGCGTCCGTTAATGAAGTGTCTCGTCCTGCAGTTGCCACGTGCGTTGCTGAGGTGTCTCGTTCTCCAACTGCCACGCGGACTCCAGCGAATGTACGCTATTTTCCAGGGTCTTACACAGGGCTTGCATATCCTTCGTGCAAGTGTTTTCGCCATACCATTATGTGATAGATTAAGTCATAATTAATTGTAAATTATTTTTATAATTTTTTTTCGTAAGTTTAAAAACTAACATTAACAACCCGTCATTGAAAACGAGTCATAGGTTTTGGTATCTTAATGAAATTCAATCTGTCCTAATTCCTTTTTGAGGGACTAGTAATGAGATTTGTTAAGACGACTTAGCTTCATCAATTTTTAACATTTTTCTCTCCAGAAGATAACAAAGTATGAATATTTTTATTCTTTAATGTATGATTCAATTTTTTTAATATATTTTTTGGTTCTAGCATTTTTAATTTTTCATTCCGTCTCTAAATGGTTTTGTTATTTCTATTCATTTTTGAAATATTTTTAATTCTTTTATCTTTTAGATATTTTTTTATTGTTAACATACGAAGTTTCCAGAATCAATAACATATCCACATATGAAACAGTGAATAAAAGTTGGTATCAAATTTGTGGCTGAGAACATAGAAAGCCTTCACGCGCGAAACAAAGAAATGGTGACATGTCACAGAGCTTCATAGCCACTGATATGATTCATGTTTTCGAAGGTTTATATTTCACCAGTGATAAATAATAGTAATAATTCATTAATTTAAGGTGGAGGGTCTACGAGAAGATTTTCTACTCTATTATTTTATGCTTTAATTTATAGTTATTTTTAAAAAAAACATTAATAGGTTACTTTTAGTGATTTTTTTTTCTTTGAATACATCCTCACACTTTATTAAAAAAACTTATAACTCAATTGCAATATGATTTTTTCATAGTATTTTAATTATGATAAATTTGTAACTTTGTTCAATCATTTAAGGATTTCGTATTTAAAAAGCTTATCTATTTTTTTTAAATATTTAATGTATATTTATTTACTTTCTGATTAAGATATTTAATCTATATTTTGACCGAAAGCATATTTATTAGTAGTTATATTTACTTAAATGGCAGTTAAAACTAGGGATTTAAAAAAAAAAAAACAAATGTTGAGGCTCATACGGCCATACCAAAATAGTAGAAGCCGAGGGCGTTTATTGCTAGAATTGTGAAGTTGATCCTTTCAACAAGATTTGGTTAGATTTGGTTTTGATTTATATGAATTGGCGTTCAAAAATCAACATCCCCAAAAAGTCCATTATTAGAAAAACTCGTATGGTCAAAATGTCCACAAATATTTTATGGATTAGGACTCATCTATATATTTTTTTAAAACATGAAGAAAAAATATCATTGGACATATAAGCTAATTAGTATCAAAATTAAAACTTCAATTCAAAGATATATTAAGTTAAGTTCATATCAAGTTTATTTATCTTGACTTAGATGTATGTATGTCTATTTCAACTTTTGGTCCATTTATGTCTGTTTTCTATCTTTGTTGGTTTATTTCAACTTTCAGTTTGAGTTAATTCGTTTTGACCTTCGATTTTTGTCAGCATGTTACCATCTTCGACACAAGTCAATTTACCTCAACTTTGAGTCCAGGTCAACTCGTCTCGATATTTAGTTTAGGTTGACCTGTCTCGACTTTTGACATGTGTGAGCTTGTCTCGACCTTTAGCACGTGTTGACTTGTCTCAATATTTTACTAATCCCAACCCTGCTCAAATTTCAATGTGTGCCAGCTCAACTTGACTTTTGGTTGTCTTGGTCCTTCTTGCCTTTGACTTAAAGCGGTCTATCTTGACCTTCGGTCCGTCTCAACCTTCATTATGGGACGACCCATCTCGATCTTCGATTCAGGCCAACGCGTCACAACCTTCTATTAGTCCCAACCTAGCTTGACTTTTAGCCCATGTTGTTTTGGCTTGACCTTCAACCTATGTTGGCCTAAAGTGGTCTGTCACGACCCATCTCAACCTTCAACTCGTGTTGGTCCTTCTCAACCTTCAGATCGGTTGCCTCAACCCTTAGCTAGTGTTGGCTTGGATTGATCTTCAGTCTGTGCCAACTCGGCTCGACCTACGACCCATGTTAGCCTATCTCAACCTTCAGCACGAGCGAGGGTGTTTCAACCATTGGTCCTAGTGGGCCCACATCGGCCTTTAACACAATTCAACCCATCTCGACCTTTGGTCTAGGTTGGCCCGACCCAATGTTCAACTTGAGTCAAACCGACCCAACCTTTGGCTCATGTCAACCTTACTCAATCTTTGGCCCAAACGAGCTTGCCTCCACTTTATGACCGAATTGATCGTTTATGACCTTTGATCCATGTCGATCCTGTTGACTTTTGCCTCATGCGACCTGACTTGACCTTAGGCCCAAGCCGTCTCGTTTTAACTATAGGCCCAGTTCGACACTTCTTGAACTTCAACTCAAGTCGACTCAACTTGAACTTTGACTTAAGCCAATTGAGTTTGACCTTCTGCATGTGTTGACCGGACTTGACTTTTGGCCTATATTGACTAGACTTGACCTGCAGCCTGAATCAACCCATCTTGGCTATTAGCTCAATCTATCTCATCTTTCGATCTTTCACTTGAGTCGACCCATTTCTAATAGGGAACATTTCCAAGAGTAGGTCAAGATTGACCCATGGAACATGGGTCAAATTGGCATATCTACTTATTCCTACTACTTTGTATTTTCTTTATGTACCTTCATATATTTTATAATTTCAATTTTATCTTTTTATCATTTTGAGTTATGGAGTATACAACTTGGAATGCATTTTTTTATTTTAGATTATGGATTATATAATTCAAAATATATTTTATTTTTCATTTTGAATTATAAAATCCAAAATAGAAATTTTACATTTCAGATTGTACAATTTAGAATTCATTTTTTTATTTTTCATTTTGGATTGATAATCTAGAATGTAAAATTTGAATTGTCGATTGTATAATTTGGATTTGACAGGGCTATTCCTTCTCCTATTCTATAACTCTATTGAAGCTTTATGCATCTGCATGCATCGTTGCCATTCATTTCTCACTATCCAAAAAACACACAGGACTCCTCCAATGCTTCCATCTTCGACAATTTTCCATTCTCTCTTCGTGATAAATTTAACTTTACTCATAATGAGAATAGGTGGAGAGAATGAAAAACATAAAAGGCTTAATGTTTTTGTGGTTTTTGTGTGTGTTGGGTTGATGAAAACACATCTTGTAAGTAGCATATAACTAGGATATGTCCTAGAATGAGTGGTTAGTGGCTATATAATGGATTTAAGGTCCATTATATTTCTTCCTCCAAGTCAAGGACACTTTAAGCTTATTTGACTTTTCTTGTACTTTTGTAGTAGAATGTTGTGAAATTTAGATTAAATACTTAATTGCACTGTTATTATTTCTCTACTTGTAAGATGATTTTGTAAAAAAATAGGTGTGTTTTTCTAACAATGTGCAACATAAGTTATAAATGTGTAGTGGTGTTTGTGCTGTATCTAATTTTGTTCCCTATAGGGAGGTGAAAGATGTTAGATGAAGAAGAATGGAAAGAAATGATGCACATGGAGGAGGAAGAAGATATTAGGAAGAGGTGAATGATGTTGGAATGAAGGGGAAAAAAGATGCACATGGAGGACGAAAAAGATAGTAGGAAGAAGATAGGGATAAAATAGTCCTTTTAATTAATCTACGGAGGTGTAGGAAGAAAGTATGTCGGTGCAAGAATTAGCACCCAAAAACCCGTCATAGTGTCAGCCCAATCATGCCTCTACGGGCTCTTTCAACATTATTAGATGTCCCGCAAAAATTGAAGTATTCAACCTCTCAATACAAAATCTCAACTTTGTGCTATACTCTTTTAATTTTAATTTTAATTTTTTAATCAAATAAATAATTATATTTACTTTTCGTTTTATTTTTTTCTTCATCCAAATAATATAGTTTTTATTTTCTTTTCTTTACCAATAATCGAATAGCAAGTTTTTTTTTTTGAGAAATTAGTGTTTTTGTAACATGGCAGAGTGGGTATGAATACGTTACTCTACCAAAATTTGATGGTCCGGGCTAATATTTTCAATTGGTCATTAATTCTAGTGCGTTCTGATTTGCCAACTCAATTTTATTTTAAATTAAAATTAAAATAAAAGTAAATAAATGAAAATATTATATTTTAAATCATTAACCTTATAAATTAAATTATAATATTTATTATAATAAAATAATTCTATATGTAAAAGTAATAATCACTTTAATTTATCCAAATAAAAACATTAATTAATCAATTAAACTTTAAAAAACATTTAACCAAATTAAAATATGTTTTTAATTATACACACACACACACAAATTTAAACAAATAAAATTAAAGAAAAAACTTTGGTAAACTAAACAAAATTTCTAGTCGACTTTACTATAGTGGAATCCATCCCAATGTTTGCAACAAAATTCATCAAACTGGTGGTCCTGTTGATCCTCAAGAGCAGCATGTAAAATCATTAATTTTTTTTCAAAAGCTGCAGTGTAATGTGTTTGATTCTTGATACTTCTGATATAGCACAATAATATGCATATTTATGTATTAACATTTTTTTCTTCAGGGGTTTGTGCTACCAAATGCACTCATCCTGGTCCCCATATAATTTTTTTACTAGAAAAGAGATTGGAATTTAAACATGTTTGGAATTTGGATGGCTGTGATGAAGTTCTTTATGCACACTTCATTCTCAAATGTCCTTTGTGATGATTGAATCCATAAACTTACAGACAAAAGCTGAAATAGACAGAGTAAAAAAGAAAAAGAACAAATAGATTCTGTACCTACACATTTTTCTGTTAAAATTAGTAAGCCTCAACCTTCTATGCTCATGTATCTTCTATTTTGAGCACTTCACCTTTTAGACCATGATTTGTGTTAAAGTACTACCACTTTTCTCACATGCTTAGTTTTGTAGAGGAAAATGTCTTTTTAACAACTTTTTTTAACAGCTTTTTTATAATAATTTATGCAATAACTTCTGATGGGTCTATTTCAAATATACAGATCAATGAAATAGTAACACAGTCTCTTGTTAAAAATAGTTGTTAAAATATCATGGTCATTTTTTTAAATATTCTTTTTGACGTAAAACATTCTTTTTTACTATGAAAGATGAGTTTAAGTCTTATATTAAATAAAAATAAAAAAAATTAAACATCATATAAAAACTAAGATCTATAAATTCATTACATGAATTGAAAATTATGTTAATTTTTTTATGTGAACTGAACTCAAGTTTTATCTAGAGAATTCTCTCCTGAAAATATCCATAACTTGTAATGCTGTATAAGGTGTGAAATAGAATACTGGTATGAGTTGTTTTTTCTTTTCTTTGTAACAAAGTAGAATGTTGCTTGGTACACCCTCATAAGCATGAGCACTTTCTTTTCAGTTTTGGTTTTGTTTCTAACGTGGCCATCTTCATACCATAACAGCTGTTGATGCAGAAAATGATGTCTTTGAACTATTTGAGTAGCTTCAGAGATTTATGCTTCACTTTTTCTCAGAAAATTCTGGGAGTCACTGTCACAACAGAGATCGTAGTGTGTGAATAACAATATTGCCCTTGGAACTAACAGAATTCCAATGTGTGTTTCTCTTTGGTTTTGGATTGGACAATGACTCAGATTTATGACAGTTTTTTTATGATTCATGAAACTTTTCTGTGGAAAATGTTAGGTAAAGGAAAGGGAATCACCCTAGAGATATATATATATATATATATATATATATATATATATATATTTACCTTGACAGCTAGGAAGAAAATGATGGGTGTGTTCATCATTTTATCAGTAACTCTTACAAGCCAAAACTTCTTGCCAACATTTTCTGATGCATGCTATGGATATTCAAACAGAAGCATAAACCAGGTTATTACAAAAGAGAAATACAAATGTTAAAATGGTGTTGCGTGGTTGGAGGTGCACATAATTTGCTTAAGAAATATGCCAAAACAGTGGTTAGCCCTTTTGAAATTCATGCACAGAATGTAAGCTACACACAATCATAAAACAACATGAAAATTAACAAACAAACCTCAAGCGTGCAACATTATGGTATTAAATTAAATCCCAACAAAAGTAGCATAGTCATCATCTGCATCTGGTCTAAACACACGTGAATCTGAAGTTTAAAACCAAGAGAGAGAAAGAGTATTATGTGAAGTGGAAGCAAAAAATTTTGAACTTCATAGATGATGATTACCTTGAGAGTGAAGTAAAACATATAAATCCCTCTCTTTTTTTCTTTGATCACTCTCTTTTTTGTGTTAGGGAGGTCCCCCTCCAATCCGTTTTCCACTCTACCCATCAACCAACAAACACAATCCCTCTTCTCTCTCTCATGCATATTCATATTTTAAGCAAACTCCACAACCATCACTCTCATCATCACCATTTCCCACCCTATGAAGCCTTTTATCTGTCCCTCATGAATATCATTCACCTATATAGGCCTCTATCATATCACACTCAAAAAAACAAGAAAACACACACACATTGCATATAGCTTTTGATCATTCCACAAGTATTGTTGAGTGAGCATAGGCAAATGAGGAAACCTGATCTGATGGCCAACAAGGACAGAATGAAGGACATTATTAAGTTGAGAAAAGGGTTGTGGTCACCTGATGAAGATGAGAAGCTGATAAGGTACATGCTCACAAATGGACAAGGGTGTTGGAGTGACATTGCAAGGAACGCAGGTCTCCAACGATGTGGCAAAAGTTGTCGTCTTCGTTGGATTAATTACTTGAGACCTGACCTCAAACGTGGTGCATTCTCATCCCAGGAACAACTCCTCATCTTTCATTTGCATTCCATTTTTGGTAACAGGTAGTCTCTTCCTGTTCACCTTCTCATCAAGTTCTTTCCGATATCAACTTTAAAATGTCTGTATATGATCTACAATTATGAATAAACTGCAACATGTTTCTGTCAAGAAGAAACAAATATTTGGCTTTTTTCTTAGTCTCTTTTCCTTAATCTTTTCGATTTTGTTATAGGTGGTCTCAGATTGCAGCACGTCTCCCTGGTCGCACAGACAATGAAATAAAGAATTTCTGGAACTCTACATTGAAGAAAAGGATGAAAACTAACACTTCAGTGAACAACAGCACTGACTCATCAGAGTCTAAAGATGTTCTGAGTGGGATCATGCCCTTTAATGACCATGACATCATGAACATGAGCATGAGCATGGATTCCTCTTCATCCATATCATCCATGCAAGCAATGGTTTTGGCTGACCAATTTGACCCTTTTTCCTTGTTGGTAAACAATCACTGTGATATGACTAATGTTTCAGAAATTTTTACCTGCATGGAAGATGGACACCAAGTGAATCATGGGACATTGGAAGCAAATAACAAAATGGGGTTAGGAAGAGACTTCTCCCTTCCTTCGTTAGAAAGTAGAAGCATTGAAAGTGACATTGTTCCAATTGATGTGAAAAGCCATAACAACCACTTCAATTATGGTTCCTTCAATAACACTGATAACATTCAAGGCTCCAAGGTAGAGGACTTAATTGGGTTTGCAAATCATGGCCAAGGGGAACTTTATTTGGAGAACTTGATGCAAGACATAACCTCTTTTCCTTTCCTTGATTTTTAAGTTGATTAAGTTTCCTTCTTCTTTTTTTCATTCCATCACTTCTTCGTTGTGAAGCACAGATACGAACACAGACACAGACACGAACACAGACACAGACACGAACACAGACACAGACACAAATACAGAGATACGACTAAATTGTAAAAATTGTAAAAGTATTGGAGAATGCATTGTAGCTATACACAGAAGACAACGAAAAGCTCATCTTAGGAAACTTTAGGCATCCATAATTTTTCCCTGTTGAATCATTTCATATACTTTTGTCTCTTGCATTTTGTTTATTCCAAATGTTAATTTCTGTTTATCCATTTGCAAATAATACACAGTCCAAATATGAATCCAAGGTTCTTAGACATAGTTGTGTAATGAAAACTGTAGTATCTGTAAAGATTAGCCATGAGTGGCTCCTGTGGTTTGCTTGTGAAGTACTTTGTGTGAATTTGTGGGAATAAGTTGGTGTAATAATCCAAACTACACTTTCATGAAGAGAAATAAGGATAATTTAGAAAGTGAACAGAGAAATAAAGATTAGTTGAGTTTTGTATGGAGTAATGGAAGTTGTTATATAGTGTCAGCAGATGTAAACACAATTATGTAAATACATAACACATAGCAACTTTGAGATTGGTTAAAGTTCTTTTATGTTTCTTCCTTTAGCTACCTCGTCACTCTTCATTTAAAACGTTTAAAGTAACGAAATTGCATAATTGTAAATGAACTTATTTTTGCAAACTGGTTGACTATGATAGGAAAAACTCCATCACTATGACAAATGTAATTAGTTTCGAGTTATTTTATTTCTTAGTTCAAACTATTAAAACTTAATTTAAATTTTTAGTACACACTTTAAAATATTGAACTTGCATGCCCAAATTTTAATTAATTAGTTAAAATATTAAACTCTCTTTTAAAATTCTAATCACTATACGAAACTGAATGCACTAGCCATGAGACTACCATGTTTTTGCATCTTTTCCATGTAGGATATAGGGCATCGTTCGTGGATGGTTTAGACAGGGTTTGATCCACGAGTTCTGATTTATTCTTTGCACTCAAAGCCGTGAGCATACTTCGGCTCCATGAATTGTAATTGGTTGGATCCAAAAGAGGAGAAACCAACGCTGCCGAGGGGTTTTCTCCAAGATGTAGATAGTAAGGGCTATTCTGATCAATGGCAGCCATGAGTTGGTTTGGTAAATAAAAAAAACGAAAAGAAATCAAGAAGGGGCAAGAATCAAATGAAGATCAAAGGCACAGCAGAACTCTTCAATTGAAGAGCTTTGATACCATCTTAAATAATGAGAATCATCATTCAAACCAAGTATTGAGATTCCAATGCAGAGGAAGAAAAACATAGAAGCAAAAATAGTTTGTGTATTATCCCGATTCTGCATAATACAGATACAGATATTTATACATCAAGATTATAACAAAATTAGTTATAATTCTATCTAATCTACCAGCTATATAAACATATAGAAATTATGGAGGTACTACAAGAAATTGCCATAACAAAGATTTGCAAGATTGGGCATATAAGGTAATTCAATTGCTGCTGCATTATTTTCAGTGTTCTTTGTTCAAGTTTTCAGCTACTAACTTCTGCCTCTTTGTGTTTCCAATTATGCAATATATATTCTAAACATTTTGTTGTTAGTTTGTTTTATTACATTTATTTTTCTGATAATTAGCTTATTTTAAATTTTTTATTGGATAATGGCTTGATGCAGTGTTTGAACTGTATACTGTAACATCCCAAAAATACAGTCTAAAACTATATAATAGAATAATCACATTAAATAGTAATACAAATCAGTCTTACACTAAAAGAGAACGAACAGTGTGCCGAACGACCTTACAAGGAAGGACAGGAAATTTAAAGCTGTACAGTGTGCAATTCTGACCGAACGGTTTACAAAAGCCCATACCGAACGGTCATGCAAAAGAAAAAGGGGAAAAGGTGATCGAGAGATCACCTTACTATCATACTATACTACTGACCGAACAGTTCTACGGTTCGGTCTTAACTTCTACCTCGACCAGGTTTTCTTCTTCCATCGCCTCTTCCAACAGCTCGTCTCCTTCTGCTCACATCCACATGGATGATCATTGCAACAGAAGGACAACCGAACGTACAAAATAGACAAGACAAGAAACACAGGGTAAGCTTATGTAATTTAATTCATTTATAAACATACATTTCTCACAATCAACCAAACAAGATAATTCATTATTCGTTCATACAAAGCCTAATACTAGACTGACTGTCCGGACTGTATGAAATCTGTGTAGCTACGACGTTCGTGCACTCGGGTGATGTAGTAACTGGGATACCCTCAACAGCTGCCACCCGAGGTTAGTCCTATCTGTCCAAATTAACCATAAGGACTAGGACCTCCTGCCGTTCCCACACATGACTTACCCTCCTCTACGTGAGGACGAGTAATCACGAAACATCAAGATGAACCGCTAGCTTAGCAATGCCCACATTCATACTTCACCAATTCCAATATTCATTCATGAGTCATTCCTCCCCGGAACGCTCGTCCATAATCCAAAACATTTCATCAATATCATATTCTCTTCATCTTTCATTAATAATCATCCCAATTAAACCATTCGTTCAAAGATCACTAAGGGTACCAAATACCGAACGTTAAAATTTAACCTTTAACTAGACCGAACACTTGGAGTGTGACCGAGAGGTCTCCCATTCCAGAACAGACTAAGGCCGGGAGGGTTACTATCAGGTTGAGAAAGAAACCGAGTGCAATAGATATAGCAAGAAACGAATGGAACGAATGTTAATTACAAAGTGGGCCAATTAAATGAACTGACCCTTATGAGCTCAAACCGAACACCGAAAAGACCATGCCAAGTGCTAATACTCTAGGCCGAAACCAATGGATACAGACTCTTCAAGACATCCAAGGAATAATACTTAGAAGAATTCACATGAAGAAACTGAACGCTTATAAATACTTAACTTATTTGAGTTTAACATCAAGAAAACCGAATGTCAGTCAATGGCCGAACACGGTAGAGAGAGAACTCTATTGAAGTTGGACGAACGCTATTTTCATCAAGATAGATTATAGGAAAGAAAATGAGAGCTTGGTGTAAGACCGAGCACTACTCAGTACGAGCGCTTGGTGTAAGAACGAACACTACTCAGTAAGAGCGCTTGGTGTAAGACCGAGCATTACTAAACTTATATTAGAAAGCTTGATAAATATAATAAGATACTATTGGAGT
Source organism: Vigna umbellata (assembly GCF_029865625.1). Taxonomy (NCBI): domain Eukaryota; kingdom Viridiplantae; phylum Streptophyta; class Magnoliopsida; order Fabales; family Fabaceae; genus Vigna; species Vigna umbellata. The sequence continues at coordinate 44,531,015 of NC_142167.1, read as the reverse complement.
AGTATTTAAGAATAAACAAAAATATACAAATACATACATACATATATATATATATATATATATATATATATATATACTTAAGTTTATAACCGAACACCAAGAATCAACTATGCTTGGCCGAACGCTCATGCACAGTATTTCGAAACGAAGACGTTCGTCCTCAACTAGGATTCTTCCCAAATGAAAGAATCCGATTCCAACCAAGTTCACAAGAAAAACCGAACGGTCAAGGACCGTTCAGTGACGAGCGTACATTTTCATAGGGGAAATTTCATACTAGAATTATTTATATTCAACTCATTTATCAACATATATATTCATAATTTCATACATTCATATCATAGTCAATTTCCATACTTCATACAATCCAAACATAGCAACCATCATATATCATATTAATTCAAGCAATTCAACGAACGTTCATGCAATACAAGTAACATACAAATTAAATTAATAAGTTTCCCTTACCTCTGAGCGTGACCAGACGTTCACAGAGGCAGAATACAGTTCACCACTACCAGATCTTCTACCCTCAACGCACAACAATTCTCCAAAAACTAAACCAAGTAAAACCAAAACACTCTCAGAACCACTCATTTGAGAATGATGATCAACACATGAAACCAGAACTGGGTTTGCATGTCTAAGAAAACGAACGACAGAGTGAAGAGAAGGACTTATCAGCTCAGCTTCACAAACCGAATGGTTTATCTGGAAGCTCTTGACGTCGGAAGTGCTTTTACTGTGTCTGAACGAAGATCGGAGAAGAGGAAGGGTGAGATTACGTAGAGAGAAGGAAAGGTTTTTAGAGAGAAGGAGGAGGTTTCAGAAGGTTGAAGATGGCTGGTGCATGTAGAGAAGTGGCACGAACTTAGAAAAATTTCAGTTTTACTCTACCTTCAAAAATGTTTGTCCAATCCGCAACACACACCTGTTTTTCACTTTCTGAATCTCAGATCTCCTTTGCTTGACATCTGGCGTCCGTCAGAGAGTTTGGATGCATTTTAAATGGGCTCTGACATATACCAAAGTCTGTTAAGATAATAGAAGTTGGTCCAAGGGATGGATTACAAAATGAGAAGAACATTCTGCCTATAGCTACAAAAATTGAATTAATTATAGAATGTATAGAATAAATCAAACATATAATGTTCATAATTAGAGGTGTGTTCATAACATATTATCATTGGTTGAAATTTATTAAGAATCACAAAATTATAAGTGAAACTAATAAAATTGGGAGCGGGACCCAAATAATTTAATTATTCCTCAACTAATTAAAAGAGTGTATCCGAAAGTGTTATTAGGGTTTCTCTTTTGGGTTATTATATTAACATGATACAATAAACTAAGCCACTTGCACGAAAACTAGCCATGATGCTGAAAAATGCATATTTCGACTACACCAATGGATTCAACATTTATATGCATATATAATAAAGCAAAAACATATATTATTCCTAATTAGAAGAGTGTTTATTAACACATTTCTTTCACACTATCATTGGTTGAAATTTATCAGAACCACTATTGTAAATGGAGTGGAACTAAAGAAATTGGGAACAGAACCCACAAATGTAATGATCCCCAATAAATTTCAATCAATGATAAAGAGTTCATTTGAGAATGTGTAGTTAGTGTTTCTCTTTCTAATTATTTATGACCATTATACACGGAACCAAAACACTTGCATTGAAATCAAACATAATAAATAGCATAACACAATCCAAAACAAATAAAATAACAAATCCTTTACCTACTAGGTAGGATCAATTGACGTAATTAGACTACCCAAAGCCAATTGTTTAGTTATCAATGTAAAATCTCAAATTTGTTTTATGTCATCTCTTGAATCTATCATGTCTCAGCACTATCTACAATATCATCTACTCACATATAATACATTATACGATCAACGCCGATAATATCAACACAAAAACACATATGGGGTAAGCTGTTGTTAAAACAATCATAATAATAAAACATAAACACATTGAATATATCAACTATAAACAACCACACCATACCCAAATAATAATAACAATAGAAACCTTAATGACGATTCAAACACAGTAAATTACTCAATTCTCAACATATGATCCTCGGTCTTCAATTCTTGATCCTTGTTTCCTTATTCCCTGATGTCATCACTAACATCTCTCACATAGTCCTTTATCAATCCACTCATTAGTACATATGCTAACTACTAATATAACCATTCACTAGTACAAAAGGAAGAAAAGACACCGGTTCTTTTTGTTTATAGGCATCGGTTTTGCAACCGAGACATATACGACCGAGGTAAAAAAAGTAGGCTATATGCCTCGGTCACGGACCGAAATAAAACAAGATAGGATTATGCCTTGGTTTTTAGAGAACCGAGGCAGTAACGTGTTCTTTTTTTCAGATTTTAGAACTCGCCACCGTCAATCAGTGAGATTCAATTTCTGAGGCTGAATCTGAATGTAAGAAAACCCAAAAAATTATCAGCAGGAAGACAAGACCCTCGCCACCATCACCACCGACACCAGTTTCCTTTGCTCGCTGCTGATCCGCATCGGGGTCCAGTGGTTCAAGCCTCGTTCCTCGATCTGCACCGTGGTCCAGTGGTTCAAGCCCTCTACTCGCCGCCGATCCGCACCGGGGTCCAGTGGTTCAAGCCCTCTACTCGCCGCCGATCCGCACCGAGGTCCAGTGGTTCAAGCCCCATTCCTCGATTCGGACCAGGGTTCAGTGGTTCAAGCCCTGCTTTCCGCGGCCACTACGGTGCTTTCAGCCCCACCTCGAGCCTCCCCGCACTCGACTTTGGGCTCCGTGGCTCCCAAATGGATGAAGCTGGTGACGAGAGGCTACGATGGTGGCGACGAGAAAGAAAAAGAGCATGGAGAACGGAAAGAAAAAGAGGAGTGCAAAGAGGAGAAGAAGAACAAGTAGTTGAATGAAAATCAGGCATGGAGGCGACGATGGTGGAGGCAGCTCGCGGAGGCGACAATGGTGGTGGCAGCTCGCGGCGGCGACAATGGTGGAGTCAGTGAAGAACCAAGGAGGAAGAAGCTTATATATTTTAAACGAGAAAGAAGAAGAAGCAGAAGCTCAGCCTTACGAGAAGAAATGAGTGCACAGAAAGTGAAAGAAAAGCAGAAGCGCGCAGGGGCTGAAATATTTTAAACAATGGTACCTCGGTTGCCTTAAAAACCCGAAGTAGTAGCGCAATATATGCCTCGGTCAGTAGAGCAACCGCAACCGAACAAGCTTTTGACACCGAGCTTAGAAAAACCGAAGTCGTAGCTTTTAAAAAATATGCTTCAGTTCTGCTAGAAACCGAAGTAATATCAACTTTTCTAAAAGTTGTCAGCAAGTTTCAGTGAGTTGCAGGATGAGTGTCAGTGTCACGAGGCTTTATGCCTCGGTCCTTCGTTAAACCGAGGTAGTATTACCTTAGGTTAGACATCGGTTCTGAGCGCAGCTGAGGTGGTAGGCCATTTATGTTTCGATTCTACATGCAACCGAGGCCTATAATGTTATCTTATTTACCAATCTGCCACCGCGTTGATATAGACAACGAGTTGGTATAAAATGAGACATATTGTGCGAGTTTAAAAGCAATAATTGTACTAGTGATTGTAGTAACACCATTATTAACATAACATCACCTAGAGCATCTCCAACACCATGATCATCATCATATATATACCACCATCATGACTATCCTAGTCATGATCAAACCATGAGCATCATCGTACCATAAACACCATAGTGGAAATAGTTAGTCTCAGTCTTGTACCCTACCTCACCGACTGTAGCCGCTCCTACAGCCCAATATGTAGCTTCCCCAAATAGATATGCTCGAGTAGTCCCGCAATCCAATTAAAGAACATGCAATTCTGCCACACAAGGAAGGTTCAATACCCGAGACAACCCTTCCTATGCACATAAGGCAAAGGAAGCACCTATCCGAAGATAGAATCAAGATTTACTAGGTACAACAAGTAGACCTTATCCTTCAATCTCATGCTCATCAATTCACATACTCAAATACACCCCAATAATCTCTCATGCTCTAAACTCAACCACAAGTCAAACCTAACCCTAAACATAACCACTAATATCGTTCTCTTATTATCATCATGTTCTACAGCTCCTCAGGCTTGGTCTAGGTCCATTCTTCATCAAATTCTCCATTTTTAACAAAAATGTACTAGGATAATCGATTATCATAAGTGGTGATAGATTATTCCCGAAAAGATTTGCATTCACACAATAACATATTGTGACAATTGATTATCATTTAAGATAATCGATTATCTTAGTGAAAAATTCTCAAATTCGTCCCACAAGAAAGGATAATCGATTATCATCCCAAATAATCGATTATTCCCGAAACCAAACTAAAAATTGTGCAAATAATCGATTATAAGTAATGATAATCGATTATTGTCAAATCGAAACACATCCTTGACATAATTCAAGCATTCAGAACATACATACTACAACCCTAGGTCACGAGAAAACATACCCAAAGCATCATGCACACATTCAAACCTCACATGCCTTTATAAACAAACCCTAGTACACATATTACATCACTTGAATCATCCAAAACTCATCATTATGCGGATTATAACCCAAAAACCCATCATACTGCATATGCACATCATATTATCCTTATATTATGTATTTGCATGGTAAAACTCTCAAATATCATAACTTTGCTCTTCCTTAGTATCAAACCCTATTATGGAATAACCTAAGCAAAACATACATAATACATTCATAGAAAAACCATCACAAACATTACATAAACCATATCCTCATGCTTACACAAACTCTTACACAATCATAATCACATATGATTATAACCAGAATTATCTACATCGAAACAAAATTTATTAATCAAGGTTTTTAAATAATAGTCTTCCAAAAATGTGTGATTTTAGAAAAAATGACGGTTGCATATTGCAAATCACTTATATCTAGGTTGTTTTCCACCATAAACAAAAGTTAGTTTAGTTTAAATGTAAGTTAAAAAATAAGAACTTACAGAAATTATTATAACAGAAAGAAAAAAAAAAGCAAAGGAATTATACAGAAAGTTGAATATTCTTTCTTATCACAGGAACAACAAACATTTACGTACGTCATGTAATACATGGACGTACCAAAAAAGAGAAAAAACTATAAAAGTACATAGTTGCGTAATAGTTATAAATAGAAAAAAAAATTACTTTTTCTTTACTTTTTTTCTTCAGGAGCATTTATATAAAATTATAGAAAATATCTTTTTAACAAATTTTTTTGATAATTTTTTTATAATAATCTACATGATAGTGTGTGATTGGTCCGTTTCAAATATACGGAATAATAAAATAATAATATATAATTTATTATCAAAAAATTATTAAAAAAATTTGTTAAAATATCGGAGTCCTGTAAAACTATATACTAAATAAAAGGTACTATTTCCATAATGTATAATTTCATCGACAACCATTGAATAAACCATTGTCCGAATTCGGCGTGCTTTGCAAAATTACTTTTTAGAAATTTGTAATAAATTAAGTTAATATCTGCTTAATTATATAGAATGTGTGTTTAAATAGTTTATATTTGCTTAATAAAAAAAGTCGCACAAGTTTAAAAAAAACGAAAAAAAAACGAGAGATTAATATGCCCTTGAACTTTTTTATTCTATTTTTATTTCATTTTTAATTTCTTTTACTTTTCTCAATACATCTCTCATCACAAGATATATCACTTTTTTTTTTCTCTCTCTTTCTTTTATTTTTTTAATCCGATTATATCATTACATATATCACTGGTTTGTTATCTTTCAATAATTTACAACTATTTTCTCTTTTTTGTCTTTTCTATCTCATTTCTTAGCTTTATTATTATTATTATCTCATTATTCTATGTAATCATTCTCTTTTTTCTTGTTTCTACTCCATTCACTCGAAGACATGGAGGATGGGGTTGCGATTCATTTTCAACTATTGTACCTAATAATTGACAATTCTTAAATAGTATAGGAAAAGTTGGAAACCTACACCTTAACACAACCACTCATTCATTGATGGTAGTGGAGTACAACATGTGAATAACAGTGCTGTCGGAAGACTTAATAATCTTTATTGGTTGTTGACGAAAAAGTTCAAACTTAATTCAAAAATTACCTTATTAACATTATTTCCATTGCACTGCACCTAGTCAAAGGCATAAGCTTCACTTCAAATCTCACAGTTTCATTCATCCTCTCTCTTCCCTATTGTTATCATGGCAGCAGAAATGGTTACCGGTGTTCTTGTTTCTACTTTTCTCCGGAGGACAATCGACACTTTGGCTTCTCGACTTTACGACATATTTCATCAAGAAAACCACAAGAAGCAACTCAGCAACTTGAAGATGAAGCTGCTAGCCATTGATGTTGTGGCGTTTGAAGCAGAACAAAAGCAGTTCACAGATCCACAAGTCAGAGATTGGCTCCTCAGGGCCAAAGATGTTGTGATTGATGCAGAAGATCTCTTGGATGAGATAGATTATGAACTCTCCAAAACCCAAGTGGAAGCTGAGTCTCAGAGTGCATCTAAGAAGGTGTGGAATTCCCTCGACTCTTCTTTCTTTGAAATTGAATTTGATTCCATGAGGGAAAAAGTCATTGAGGACCTAGAAGAACTTGCAATCGAAAGCGATCTTCTAGGTTTGAAAAAGGGTGGTGGTGTTGGGGTTGGATCAGGATCCGGTAGTAAATTAACACATACATCTTTGCCAAATGACAGAGTTATCTTTGGCAGAGATGATGACAAAGAATTTGTCCTTAACTGGCTCACATCGGACACTCACAACAACCTATCTATACTTTCTATTGTGGGCATGGGTGGGATGGGTAAGACCTCTCTTGCCCAACATGTATTCAACGACCCAAGGCTTCAAGAAGCTAACTTTCATACTAAAGTTTGGGTCAGTGTTCCACAGGAATTTGATGTTCTCAAAGTATCAAGAGCAATTCTTGACACAATAACTGGTTCCACTGATCATACTATACAGCATGAAGTAATTCAGAAAAGACTGAAAGAAGAACTTATGGGAAAGAAATTTCTTCTCGTTTTGGATGATGTTTGGAACGAAAGACCATCTAAATGGGAAGATGTGCAGAAGCCTCTAGTTTTCGGATGCCAAGGCAGTAGAATTATTGTCACTACACGGAGTGAGAAAGTTGCTGTTGCCATGCGATCAGAAAAGCGCCTCTTGCAGGTATTAAAAAAAGATTATTGTTGGGACTTGTTCGCAAAGCATGCATTCGAAAATGCTAATCCGCAACCAGACTCAGAATTCATAGAGATTGGTAAGAAGATAGTTGAAAAATGTAATGGACTTCCTTTAGCCTTAAAAACTATGGGAAGTCTATTACACAATAAATCATCCCTTTCGGAATGGAAAAGTATTATGAAGAGTGAGATATGGGATTTTTCAGAAAATGAAAGTGATATACTCCCTGCTTTAAGACTGAGCTATTTCCACCTTCCTTCTCATCTGAAGAAATGCTTTGCTTTTTGTGCCTTATTTCCCAAAGGTTATTGGTTTGACAAGGAGTGGTTAATTCAATTGTGGATGGCTGAAAATTTCCTAGAAAACCCTCTACAGAAAAAGAGTCCTAAAGAAGTTGGTGAAGAATATTGCAATGATCTATTATCTTGGTCCTTCTTTCAACAAGATTCAAGATTTGGAGGGGAAAAGTGTTTTATCATGCATGACCTTCTAAATGATTTGGCAAAATACGTCTGTGAAGACATATGCATAAGGTTAGGAGTTGATGAACCAAAAGGTATACCCAAAACAACCCGTCATTGTTCATTTTCAGGCTCAGGTTTTGATGGGTTTGGGAGTTCGATTGATACTCAAAAGTTGCATACATTTACTCGAACAAATCGGGATTGGCGTTGGGATTGGCGTTGGGATTGCAAGATGTCCATAAATGACCTGTTCTCCAGATTTAAGTTAATACGTGTGTTATCTTTGTGTAATTGTCGTAGCCTTACGGAGTTGCCTAAATCTGTAGGAAATCTTAAGCATCTTCGTTCATTAGATCTATCCCATACTGCAATAGAAAAACTACCTGACTCAATAAGTTTACTCTACAAGTTGCAAATACTGCAGCTGAACTATTGTGAAGAATTAAAGGAGCTTCCCTCATGTTTACATGAACTCAACAACTTGCGTCGTCTTGAATTAGTAGGTACTGGAGTTGAAAATGTGATAGCATATCTGGCAAAGTTGAAGAATCTTCAAGTAACGATGGATTCATTTCAAGTTGAAAAAAGTAAGGAAATCTATTTTCAGCAATTAGGAGAACTCGATCTTCATGGAAGTCTAACAATTGATGATCTGCAGAATATTGAGAATCCCTCGTATGCATTAGAAGTTGATTTGAAGAACAAACCACACCTTGTGGAACTACGGTTAGAATGGAATTTCATTGGCAGCTCCTCTGTTGATTCAGAAAAAGCTGAGGATGTAATTGAGAACCTACGTCCTTCAAAATATTTGAAGACGTTGTCAATAAGGAACTATACTGGTAAACAATTTCCGGATTGGTTACTTCATAATTCATTACCGAATCTGGTGTCCTTAGAATTGGAGGGATGTGAATCTTGCCAACGTTTACCTCCGCTTGGACTTTTTCTATTTCTCAAGCACTTGAGCATTGCAAAACTTGATGGGATAATGAGTATTGGTGCTGATTTTCATGGGAACAACTCTTCTTCGTTTAAATCCCTTGAAACATTGGATTTCTCCCATATGAGGCAATGGGAAAAGTGGGACTGCCAAGCTGTGACAGGTGCTTTTCCATGTCTACGAGATTTTTCAATACAAAATTGTCCCAAGCTGAAAGGACACTTGCCAAAGTTTGTTGTTTTAGAATCTCTAAAAGTGATTCACTGCGAACAACTTGAAGCTTTGATTGTCAGTGCTGTAAGAGTTGAAGAGTTGTCCATTTGTTCACATCGGGAGTCAATAAGTGATGACTGTGTCTCTCTAAGGATCTTTCCACTTGATTTCTTCCCAACAACACTCGAGATTCTTCAACTCAGTGGATTTCCTAATCTACAGACGATTTCACAGAATCATGTTCACAATCATCTCTTGCATCTGAAAATACAAGAGTGTCCTAAATTGGAATCATTGCCTGCAAACATGCATATGCTGCTTCCATCTCTCTCATCGCTAGAGATAGAAGAGTGTCCAAGACTTGAGGAGTCGTTCTCTGAAGGAGGTTTGCCATTAAATCTAAAACACATCACACTGATTAATTGCTTTAGACTTGTTGGCTCACTCAAAAGAGCTTTAGGAGACAGTCCTTCGTTGAGAAGTTTAGCGGTTGAAAAAGTAGAGGCGGAATGTTTTCCTGATGAAGGTTTGCTTCCACTCTGTCTTTCTGTACTAATAATAATAGATTGTCAAAATCTAAAAAAACTGAACTACAAGGGTCTCTTAGAACTCTCATCTCTTCGATTTCTGTGGCTTGGTAAATGTCCCAACCTCCAATGCTTACCAGAGGAGGGTCTTCCCAAATCAATTTCATATCTTGTTATAAACGGATGTCCTTTGCTGGAACAGCGATGCAACAAAGAAGGAGGCGAAGACTGGGAAAAGATTTCTGACATTCGAGATGTATATATAAATGGTAAGAAATTTGTTTAATTATGTTTAATGGTAGGGATAGTTTAATAGTGGTGTATGAACTACTTTTCCTGTTGGTAGTCCTTTCATGTAACAAATTACACTTCCATGAAATTTTTTTAACACTATAATTATGAAGCCTCTATTTCTTTATTCATTATTAGGTTTAGAACAAATTCTGATATAGCAGATCTATTTACTGTAAACTTAAAGTCTGTCTATCACTTTTATTTTAAACACTTAATTAAATGCAATAATGCTAAAGCCTAAATATATTTTAAGTTTCTAATATTATTTTTGTAAATGAAAGACATAATAAATTATTAAAATAAATTTAACTCCTTGAAAAAAAAAATTGTATTTTTTTAACACTACGTTGTGTCTTTAGACATATTTTTGAAATATTTTTATACTTTTAATTTTTTACCTTATTGTTATCATAAAGTCTATATGTTTTTTTTCTGTAATGGCATATAATAATAGAAGTGATTTAATGTATGCGATTATTCAAGAGATTTTTGTGAAAGATGTTTATGGTACAATTTAGATATTACTTTTGTCTTTTAAATTATATAATTTAGAAGACATTTTTTATTTTTAATTGACAGTCCGAAAATATCAAAATTTTAAAAAGTATTATTTTGAAAATAATAATAATATAATAAATTAGATTGCTATATTATAATTTTTTATAAAAACTTAATTATAAAATGAAAAATAAATTACTTTTGCAATTTTATTGTAAATAACTTTTTTTTATTTTACAAGTAATTATTTTTGTTTATAAAATAATCATTTTAAAGGTGAAAAAAATAAATTTTATGATGATTTATTATGAAAACAGATACATTATAAGTAAAGAAACGATATTTTCTGTAAATAAAAGGAAAACTTCTTATGGTATGACTGATAAAAAGAAATCTATCATATATAGTTCTTCAATTTTTTGGAATTGTAAATTTGTTTGGTTGTTCTTTTGAGTAATTTGAACTGATGCTAAATCACGTTTCATTGGTCCTTTTTCCACGTTTGTTCTCTGTGGCTTCATTCGAGCTAAGCTTCGTTTGCTTTTGTTTTACCTTCTGATATATTATTGTAATCCATTATGGCTTAGGATGATATGACTTTTTTTTATGAGTAAATGTAAAATACTTTGTCTTTTCCAATTAATTATTAAGAGCGTTCGCAACTTAGACGTTCCAATGGCATTACGCATTTTTATTTGTAAGTTGGCTGATTGTGGCTAATTGTGATTTTATCCAGATTTGTTTTACAATCATTTTTAGTGAATTACGTTTTTAAATAAAGCACTTGGTTGCATTTTTCATTTATCATACGTACAACTTCTTTTCATGGCTGATGTAGCAGCATCACTGCCTGTGATATAACTATTGGGTATCAATTATACAGCATAAGCACACACAACTTAAATAGAGAAGAGAAAATACTGACAATAGGCAAAAAAGAAATTTTATACTGGTGGAAGAAATTTACAATACCTCTCTTTCTATACAAAACTTCTCAAAATTATGAGAATATAAGAAATGAGAGAACAAAGGAGAGAATGGGATGTTTAACAAAGGGGGCAAGGGGTTTCTTTTATAGCCACCAAGTCATACCCCTTTACAAGTTCCCACCAATGTAGGACTTCATTCCTCACAATCTCCCACTTGAAGATTTTGATGAAACTAATCAAATCTTCACATCATCTTTGCCTTCGTGTTGCTTGTTCTTTCGATAAACTTCAGTAAAATCGAATTTACATAAATCTGCCAATAACCTTTGACACTAAATTCTGATTCTCCAAAACACAATGCAACACCTGATCAATATTTTATTGCTCTCCACCTAAACCTACCCCGAACATACTAACCACTCTCACTGCTTGTGCAATGTCTGGTATTGTACGCATCATAGCAATTATAAGGTTGTCCACCATCGATGCATATAGTACTCGAGACTTCTCCATCCTCTCCGCTTCACTGCTAGGACTCAGACTTGAGGATAATTGATAGGAGATGGGGTAAAATTGGCTTCCACTCTTGCATGTTGAAGCGTCGCAAGACTTTCAGTAAGTTTTACTTCTGAGAAAGCCAAATCTTCTTATCTTTTTCTATCTCGGTGAATTTGCATCCCTAAAATCTTGTTTACCGATTCCAAGTCTTTTAATATCAAACTCCCTAGCCAATTGTGCCTTCAGTTCTTGGATTAGAGCTTTGTTGGGGCCTACCACCAACATGTCATCCACATACAACAACAAAATGATAAAATCATTATCTTCAAACCTCTTGTAGTATGTACGATGGTCTAAACTTAGTTTGTTGTATTTGAGGCTAATGATAAAGGAATCAAATCTCTTATACCAACACCTTGGCGCCTGCTTTAAACCGTATAGAGATTTGTTCAACCTGTAAACCAAGTTTTCTTGTTCTTCAAAGCCTTCTAGTTGGAGCATCATTTCATTCCTACTTAACAATAACCTTGTGAGCGGTGGAACTCACAGACAATACCCCTTCACATTGTTAGCATAGCCCAAGCACTTCATTCTTTCCCCAGTTTCCAGCTCTACTCATGCTTTGGTTTCCTTGAACTGGTAATAACAACACATTTGACTTCCTCTTGATGTAATATACCCACAAACTCCTGGAATAAACTTTGCTCCTCCTAGGAATAACTCCGGTGATTCCCTTACATCAGAATGAACCAAGTCTTCTTGTGTTTCCTTTTCTGGTAGTCAAACTTGTAAACTTCGATCTATGTTGTTGGCTTATCACACAGTGCTCGCATAAAGGTAAAACAATCTTCTTAAGCCCGAGTACAGATTACGTTCCGCCTTGCAAACTTCACTTTGACATATGTCTAAGTACGATGTCACGTCAAAATTTGCCATACAACCTTGTGAGGTTGATGCATCAAAGTTCTTTCTTCCACTCTTCTCGTGCCAACATTCTTTCTTGACATGCCCCCTTTTGTCACAATTGTAGCGTTTAAGATGCTTCTTACTTTGAGATCTATCATGGGACTGACTCCCACTAGATCCATATTTCGTTGATCTTCCTCTCATCATCACCAAAGCTTGTGTTTCTTTGAACTTTCCAGTATGTCTTCTTTGTTCCTTCGCTTGGATTATTCTTCAAGAATTGCTCCGACAACATCCTCAAAGTGTAGACAGCCTTCAGTATTATTATTCGTAATATTGATGATGAGTTGATCATACGAGTCTGGTAAACTCTGCAGTAGAAGCTCCGCGTGTTCATTTTCAAGTATGTTGAAATATGCCGCTGATAGTTGGGCAAACATAGTGTTCAGATGGTTGATGTGGTCTGTCACCGTTGTGGACTCACTCATCCGAAGAGTGTAGAGTTTCCTCTTCAAGAATATTCTTGTGTGAAGAGACTTCATCTCATAATTTTATGAGGGCATCCCAAATCTCCCTTGTTTCTTTCTCCGCCACACTGGATAACATTGAATCTACCATTGATAGGTGCAAATTCACGATGACGTTGTTGTCAACTTCTTTCCACTTCTGCTCTGTCATTTCTGCGGGTTTTCCTTCAATTGCAGCTATGCAATTGTCCTTTCTCAAAATTGTCTTTATCTTCAATTTCCACAACGAGAAATTGCAGAATACAAACCTATAGCACTGATACCACTATCAGTCATACAGCACAAGCACACACAACTTAAATAAAGAAGAAAAAATACTACCAATAGGCAAAAAAGGAAATTTTATACTAGTGGAAAAACTTTACATCACCTTTCTCTTCCTATACAAAACTTCTCAAAATTATGAAAATACAATAAATGAGAGAACAAAGGAGAAAATGAGATGTTTAACAAAGGGGGCAAGAGGTTTCTTTTATAGCCACCAAGCCATACCCCTTTACAAGTTCTCACAATGTGGGACTTTATTCCTCACAATAAGTAGGCATTGATTACCAATTACTATTCTTTTAAAAAACTTTGAATTGATGGGCTTCTCTTTCCTGGTTCAAATTATTCATAAATTCAAATTATTCAGAAATTAAAATTAATGTTATGCATAGACTTGGCTTTCCTTAAAGTTTTTTCCAATAATGATTGACATTTTAATTGTGATTTCCTTGGTTCATTCTAAAACTTACGACACTACATATTTAAAACGAGCAACCTTGTTAAATGCATGAGTGAGGCTTTGTTAATAAATTTTTATGTATGATTGGAAATTGATTTTTCCACCCAATTGTAATGTTGAAAAGTTCTAGAATACTCAAAATTTAGATTTGTGAATTGTAAAACCAGAACAATCTGTAATATATCTATATATTAAAAAAAAAGTATTCTAATATATTCTATATATTTATTCTAAATTATATAATTTAGTTTACATTTTCAAATATGAAAATATATTCTAGATTTTTATTTACGTAATTCATAAATTTATTTTAATTGTATAATCTACTACGCATTTTTGAATTACACAATTTGAAAATTTGAAAACATGTAAATTCAAAATATAGTTGTAAATTATGTAATAATCTATTTCATATGGTATAATCTATAATATATTTTTGAATTATATAATTTATAATACATTTCTAGATATAAAAATATATTTTAGATTGTCCAAACTAAAATAAATTTTTGAATTTTGGATTTATAATTTAAAATATATTCTTAAATTATTCAATCTAAAATATTTTCATTACATGGACAAATTGAATTTTTTAATTAATTAGTTAAAATATTAAACTCTCTTTTAAAATTCTAATCACTATATGAAAATGAATGCACTAGCCATGAGACTACCATGTTTTTGCATCTTTTCCATGTAGGATATAGGGCATCGTGGATGGTTTAGACAGGGTTTGATCCACGAATTCTGATTTATTCTTTGCACTCAAAGTCGTGAGCATCGGCTCCATCAATTGTAATTGGTTGGATCCAAAAGAGGAGAAACCAACGTTGCCGAGGCGTTTTCTCCAGGATGTAGATAGTAAGGGCTATTCTGATCAATGGCAGACATGAGTTGGTTTGGTAAATAAAAAAAAAATGAAAAGAAATCAAGAAGGGGCAAGAATCGAATGAATATCAAAGGCACAACAGAACTCTTCAATTGAAGAGTTTTGATACCATCTTAAATAATAAGAATCATCATTCAAACAAAGTATTGAGATTGCAGAGGAAGAAAAACATAAAAGCAAAAATAATTTATGTATTATCCCGATTCTGTATAATACAAATACAAATATTTATACATCAAAATTATAAAAAAATTAGTTATAATTCTATCTAATCTACCACCTATATAAACATAATAATAACAAACAAAAATTATAACAAGTAAGATTTTAAATCCAAACCAGATATTAAATCATAATAAATATTAAATCCTAATCTAACATAATATTGATGAGACTTTCCAGAGAGTATTGTTGGAGTAATACAATACTGGTCATACATTATTTTAATTCAAACATGTAAAAACAATATGTTTATAATTGTTTATATCATATTCAATTTTATTATTTTTGTTTAATGCAATACTTAAAAAATTTTGAACTAATATTGTTAGGCCTTTCATAATGTTATTGGAACAATGGGAACCTATCTCTCTCCATAAATCTCGTCCTCTTTTCCAAGAATTAGAACTGGAGTCATAAATCTATAAATCTTTAAGATAACTTTTCGCTAAATAAATCTTTTAAATAATTCTAATATAATTTTAAAAATTAAATTTAGTTTAATTTAATATTATAAAATCAACATGTAAAATAACATTTATATTTATTTATATAATATAAATTTATTTTATTATTAATTAACTGAAATTTTTAATATAAGATGGATTGTGTTGTGTAGAGTAAAAAGATGCATAAGAAAAAAAAAACTCAAAAACAACCGTTTATATAAATTATTTTTACAGTAAAAAGTTTCACAATAATTAATTATATTCTTTCAAAAGTAAAGATGGTCTTTATAATTCCATAATGTTCTTCTTATATTGATATGTACTGTCCTAATCTAATATATCTTCTCCTTAATCGATTGTGGAGATGTTATTTCTTCAACCAACACCTTGTCTATAGATCATGATTGATTCGTACTTTTCCCATTTTTCTACACTCAAATTATAATAATATAAATTATTATTTTATTATAATATAATATTTTACTAAAAAAGATAAATGTAAAGTGATTGTGTTGGAGAAAGGTGCTCACGTATATTTATTATGTAAGAAAAATTATAATCATTAACAACCACTTCTCAGTAATTGAAAATAAATGTTATTATCTTTTAATTTTGAAAAATAAAACATTATAATGTCAAAAATTCACTAATACAAAAATTACTTTTTATAATGAGATTTCGTATAAAAAATAGCGTGGTAACATTTTTATAATAAAGACAGAAACATTTTTATAATAAAAAAAAACTTTTTTTATCTATAAGTTATAATCTGTATAAAAAGTAATTTTTTATTTTCTTTATTTGTTGTAAACACTAAAACAGAAGGTTCTCTCTTATATTTAGGATTTTTTAGAAGAGCCGGAGCCTATAGAAAATCACTTGTCATCTTCATCTTCTCCCTTCTCACCTGCTACAACCTAATATTCCATCCAACCACCATAAAGTCCATACTTCATGGACAACCACAAGCAGCAACTACACGCCATTTGGAGTTCATGCCAAAAATATCAACTTGGTTGGACCAGATTGAAGCTTCACGACACACATGCAGTAGAAACGCGAGCTCCTCGCGACGTCACTTGAATCACCACACCCAAATCACCATGGATTTGCATCGTCAATGAGCCTTTCCCTCTTGCAAGAGACTTTCTCCTTCCCATTCTTTGATTCACGGCTCATCTTCTCCAACATCCCATCTCTTCTTTGACATGCCACAATCGAAGATGTAGTTCTTCATAATGTTGTTCGCCTTTGCCCGTCAGTGATTGTTTCTCTCTTTCTTTTATCTATTTTCTTTTTTTGTTGATTTCTGTGAATGAATGTGGGTGCTAAAATACAATGACCCGTTTGTTTAGAGAAACAAAATGCAATGATTGTGGTGCTTTCAAAGATACAAGACATTATAGAGCTATACTTGGAAAAGCTTGTAAAAATATGTAGTGGTAACTATGAAGGTGAGGATTTAAAGAAACAAAATATTGTGCCAAACAAATTTTAGTCCCCATTTATGTGCTGCTCTTCACCAATTTTAGTCTTTCTGCACACCCAACGAAACTCCTACGCAACAAAACCCCAAAACACTATTTTTCTATAACGATTGTACCTTTAACCGGTATAATAAGTGACACTTTCTATACTGGTATTAAAAGTCAATATTTTCTATACTTTATGTTTCTATACTGGTTGCAAAACTGGTATAAAAGGTCTTTCTTAATTGGTATAAAAATGTTTTTCTACACTATTTGCATGTAATACATTGTGGAAAGTCCCATAACACCTAGGACAAATAATGAAGTGGGTGATAATAGTTATATAAATTGACTCTAGGTCCATGGTAATTTGACACTTCAGTCAAAAATATTTTAAGCATGTAATTAAATTTTCTTATACTATTATAGTAAAGTGTTGTGAGGTTTAGGTTAAATTCTTGTTTTGGAGACTATGGATGTACTTGCGATCAAAGGGCGTGGGAGAGTGGTCTATGTATTATAAAATTTTTCACATAGTGTTATTCAATGACTGATATTAATAAACCTTGTGGTTTTTTCTCCGGTTTTGGAAATTCCACGTTATATTCTTGTGTAGATTTTCTTTTTATCTTATTTCCCTAGTAGTAGGGTAATTGTCAAGGGTAAAGATGTTGATGTTTTTCGTGATGCATTTTTTTTTCATTAGAGTAGTAGAAGAGCTTATGGTTCAATAGGATATTCTTAGTATGCTCTTTGGTTTTAGCGTAGTTTGATCTTCTATATCATAAAGGTTAATTCCTTGATGTTAGAGAATCATTATTGGTTTTTGAAGTACAATTTTATTTACAAGTTGTCAAATGTGACATATAAAAATTTTATGGAATGATCAATTTTGATTTGTGGCAAACTCAAGTCAAGGATGTGCTAATACAATTTGGATTACATGACAAGTGCATAGACATTAATGTATGGTTTGTGGTGCTTATACATGGGCATTGTTTAGCATTGATACAGGTGTGTAATGAAAGAGAATTCTTAGAATGGTTTAATATCAAGTGAGTAGGTAATTGTGCACATGCATTGTTGATACAAGTTGTGTGGTGATTACATATGGGCATTGGTTAGCATTGGTGCAAGTTTGTAATGAAAGAAAATTCTTAGAATGATTTAATTCCAAGTGAGTATACTCTTTATGGTGGAGTATGAATAATTGGTAGTGTAGACAATGGAGATAAAATGAAAAAAGATTTGTTTATTGTAAGCATTGTGGAGATTGTTTGATTGATGAAAATAATATATCTTGAAAAGTCTCACATCACCTAAGACAAACAATAGAATAAGTGATAATAAGTAGCTATATAATGGACTTTAAGTCCATATACTTTCACCACAGTAAAAAAAACACTTTAAACTTGTATTTGACTTTTTTTTTATTTATCGTGTAAATAAAGTGATGTGCAATTAAGGTTAAATTATTGCTTTGGTATGTCTACTTAAGGTCAAAGGACATAGAAAAGTGGATTATGGTCTATGTGTTGTAAAACTTTCTAGATACATTTTTCACGTTATATTCTTATATTTATTGTTTTTATCTTGTTTCGGTAATTCTCATACATAAAAACTTGCTTTACTGGTTAGCTTTAACATAATTTTTTTTTTCAATGTTCTTAAATTTAAACTTTAGTTGCAATTTTATATTTGATGTGTATTTTATTTACTTTCTAACATCTATTTCACTAATCTAACATGATTACTTTCTAACATCTATTTCACTAATCTGAGCAGTTATTTACTTACAATTTTCTTCAGTGTTCTACAACGTTTGTTCTAGTCATCTCAGTTCAATTTATAAGTTGTTTTCTTTCAAAAACAATTCTTTATAATTAAATCTTAAAAATTGTTACTTTTTAATTAATTTTGGCAACCATAAAAAAATCGGACATTTTTATTTAAAATATTATTGAATATAGAATGTTTTGATACAATATATTTTATCGATTCAGTTCGACACCATATATAAACATATTCAAATTAAGCTTTTGTAAGATTACTCACCTAAACAAAATATATTCACAAACCATTTGTCTTTCATTAATAAACTATGCATCGATATAAAAAGAAAAGAGAGAGAGAGAGTAAAAGAACACTTAGAAATTTGAGTGAAAAATAATATAACTAAATTTCACATTATATTTAGTTCAAAATCGTAATTGTATTATCTCAAGTTCGTTAATATAATAATGTTAGGAAAATTATCACATTCGAAATATTACCTTCATCAGTACATATAATTATTAAAGTGTCTCAGAAGAAAAACTGCATTTTAAATTCTCTCACATGGTTTAAAACCCAGAAAATATTTTATATATGCAAGAGAAATATTAAACAAATATATAAACATTAGAAATTGGATCTTCCATGTTTCTTCATATATACATCATTGTATGTGTTTGTGATGCATGCATGTCACAATTTTCCACGCACTTTTTTCTACTATTTCGTTGTTGACGCTGCTGTACAACGTATGCAAATGTTCCCATCTTTTTCTAAGTCTTTGATTTGTTTAATAATTGTGAGTAATAGGAATCAATGTTTTGCCTGCCCATGGAAATGGAAGATTATTTAATATAATGAAATTGATGTAAGTTTCTTCAGATACGTACGATCCTTTTTTTATGTACAAATTTAGGTTTAACTGGGGAAAAAATGGAACTCAATTCAATAGGACGAATGCTAGGAACCTTCGTAATGAAATTGATGTAAGTTTCTTCATTAACTATTTTATTTATTAATATATGTCACATCTTTCTATTCCAAAACATTTTTTATAAATAAATGGTAAAATATAAAAAATATCAGTTCTCGAATAAAATTTGTAAAAATAAGAAAACATTTATGTTATTGCGCGTCCTCGTCTTCGTCTTTATCTTCCTCTTTTTTCTTTTCTTATCAATCATCTTTTAGTATATTAAAAAATTCCAAATTTATCATTCGTTTATCTACAAATTTATCAACAAAAAATTTGTCCATAATTCAAATTACAAATTCTCAATGAATTCATTAACAACAAAAATATCTATTGATATTTAAATTCTAAAATCTATCAATAAAAAATTATCAGTTATTACAAAAATTATTGTAATGATTATTTTATCAGATTTTACAAATCACAATTCATATAAATTATAATCATTAAATTCTTTATTAAATATCTATTTTGAGGCTTAAGGTGAACGTAATCGTGAAAACGCACATAACATAATTATAGTGAGACTTAATTTTTATAAATATTCATACATGAAACATTCTTCACTTCCTTTTCTCGTCTGAAATGACGTTACACAACACTTGATCATAAATATTGATCAAATAATTGTCATTGCGAATGCAGTGACCACGAGACCCAAGTGCAATGGCAGTACGGTCAAGGACAGTGTTGATGAGATACATAAGTTCTTATTTGGATCCATCAGTAAAATTTATATTAATTTATTTATAAATTAAAATCGATAGGTAAAAATACGTGTATAACAATAAATTTACCTACCAATCAAAATTAATAGATAAATATAAGTATGTAATGCTCAATTTACCTACTGTTTCTATAGATTGGGACAGGGAAGATTTTTCTCAGCTCTCCTGTTTGGACAAACGTTTACTCTCTTCTATCTGTATAAACGTTTGCTCTCTTGGTGACCGATCGATTTGAGGGAGTGACCACCGACAGAATACACTCCTACGTTTAAGTTGGAATTTTTTTCTGGAGGTCTAAAGCAATTCGATTAGGGAAAAGTAAAGTTTAGCTCTAAATTAAATCTCTATTTATAGAGTTTACTATAATCTGACAAATTAATTTATAGCTCTTAATTGTCATTAATATCAGTTTTAACTCGTCATCAATAGTTGTTATAGTATTGATTACGCTTTAACTCTGTCTAAATGTTGTCGTGACCGAATGACTATGAAGTCATTTTACATAACCCAACCGTTCAATTTATTCAACTCAGTACACAATCATACCTGACTGAGCGGGTCTAACCCTATAATAACACCTACAAATTATAAATAATACAAAAAAGTTGTATGTAATGTTGAATTTACTTACATATATTTTTATCCATATGTAAAATCAATTAATAAATGATGATTTTCGGAAACTTATATTAAAAAATAAAACGTTTTTAAATATAAAGATCAATAAATTTATTTAGCCTGGAGAAGAAAAAACTATATTATTTAAGACATTTCTTTTATAAAAATGATAAGATTATTTATACTTATGGTGGGTGCAACCAGGGTCTTCCTTACCTGAGGAGGGTTTATGCAGCAAATCATATGCTGTCGAGAGTTGCTTAGATAAGATACACTTGGAAGCATCCTTAATGTGCTTTTCTTAAATCATGCAAACTGCTTTTGTATTCGTTCCATTTATTCTTCCAACAAAGCAAAAAGCGTTTTTCTTCTCTTCTTTTCTCAACATTATATTTTAAACTACTTATTACACATCTTATAACTTTGATTCACGCTCCTTCAAACAAAACAAACCAATGTACAATTCAAACAAATGAATGTTTAAGGAACAATCATCGTATACAAATATAACTATATATATATATATATATATATATATATATATATATATATATATATATATATATATACGTATTCCAATGGAATTTAAGGGTTATTTTAATCCTCATCGAATAATGTGCGATTTCTTCTATATACTCATAATTTATTTTATATTTTACACTTTCGTTCCTTCGAAATGCTGCTCATATCTTTTATTTGTATATAAGCATTCCTATAAAAGAGACGAGTTTGTTAGACAACGTTAATATCGTATTATGATTGATATGGTCATGTAATTTTTTATAAACATTTTTATAAGAAAAAAAAAAGAGATATTAGATTGATATTTCGCTAGTTCGTTTAAGGTGAAATGTTAAAAAAAAAATTAATGTATGGTTTTCGAATAAATGAATTTGCTCCCAAAAAAAAAAAACTAACAATAATATTTACTAAATAATAAATTGGATTCTCCTCATTCTTTTCTTTAGTTTTTTTATTTCTATCATAAATATTCTTGAATCAAAGATTATATTTAATTGTAGTACAATATAATCACTAATCTAACCAGTTTTTACTTGTAATAAAAATCAAGCACATATTTCTTTAAAATAAACCATTCCCGCCAAATATAAGCTCGTGATACTTAACCATTAATTAATCTCTCAAGATTGCATCATCTTTATTATTTATTCCAAAATAAGAATTAAAAATAGCATATCCATCTTTATTGTCCTTCACAATACCATGAAAAGGCCAAAAAGCTTTACCTAACCATGACATATTCCTAATCGTACTTTTGTGAGTACTTGTCTTGCTCACAACACTTGTCGCAATTTTAGTGAAAAACTAATTAATTAATTATGAATACACGTTGAATCTAGGGTTTGGAAACTTTCTTAACCACCAATTTTTCTGACCTAACTTTTATTTTTGCATAACTGAGGAAGGTTCAACTATTCTATCGAGATTGAAAAATGTGTGAGACAAGGAAATGTTACCATCTCGCACCTCTATTCAGAAAATTTTTCAGAATTTAATTTTCGATTTCACCATTCAATAGTGATATAATTAATTCTTATAAACTAACATGTGAACAAAAATATATATCTGAAAAACCATGTCTCCAGAACAAAATATCTTTGATTTAGCAGAAAACAAGTCAGGAGTATTGGTTGGTTAGAAAACTGGATGCATCAGTATGATTTTATGTATATAAAGAGAGACTTAGATTCCAAAAAGTATAATGTGCTACTTTTATTTATTTTTAAATTAAACACCTTCATATAAATTTCAATTATTTTCATATCTCTCAGTCTATTTTGTTCACTCTGTTATCATTTTTATACATTTCGCTCTACACATTCTTTTTCTATCACTCTTCCAAAAGCTAGAAGTTGTAGTATTTAGTTATGAATGTGATAAAATACCCCAAATATAAATAATATATATATATATATATATATATATATATATAAGACTATAAACAGTCATAAATCGTAAATTTGTAAGTCCCAGTAGCAAGATTTATGGAAAGGAATAAGAAAATAAAGCAACCTTTTAATTTATGAGAAAGAATTACAAAAATTAAAGATTTATTGAAGAAAATTATTTATATTTTTTAAAATAAAAAATAATGATTTCAAAATTTTGTAAGAAATGACAATTAAATAGACATATTTTATATAAATAAACTGATTTTTATTACACTATATAAGAATTAAAAAAATTAAAATTTTATAATATGAAAAAACCAAAACTAACTCACTACAAAAATAAACTAACATTAACTATGACATAAATCCGTCGAAAACAGTCAAAATTCGTTAATATTCGTTATTTTTTGATGGATTCTCGACAGCCTAATATCTATTTATAAAAACATTATTGATAACAATTATTGATGAACACAAACCATCGGTAATTATTGATGGATAAATCCTTCGATAATGGTTGTGGCAGATTCAAATGTAATGTTATGTTGGTTGTTTATCCCACAATCACACAATCAAAATTGGTCATTCAAAAATATGTACACACAATCACACCTGGTCATTCAAGGTTAGAGGTAGGAGAGATAGGATGGCATCTTTAAGAATATTTATGTAGTCTTACAAAGGTTTAAATTATGTGGGACTAGATGCAGGCTAGGTGGTGTGTGTTATTCAAGTATATGAAGCATATGTGTGTGATGGTGGTCTATAGAGGATGTTGTTAGCTGTAAAACCAACGGCAAGTGCACCGGTCGCAGCGTAGCAAGTGATAAATATCGTTCTCTCCCAAGGGACTTGTGCAACACATGACAATTCTTCCTTTTGTAACTCAATTAGACATCAAAGTGTACAAAAAAACACAAGAAACTCTTTTTGGTATTTTATCAAACAGTTTGTGTGCAAGGAATTTAACATAGAGTATTTACAATTTGTTAAAACTAGAATTCATCCATTTCATTCTCATGCATTTAAAAACATCTCAATTCCATCCAATAGGTGTTCAATTTCAGTTCTAGGTTCAATTCATATTTCTTAATACATCAAGAACCAAAATTCATGCATGGGTGATCAATCCAAAGCAAGCATTAAGCATAGAAATCGAATACTAACATGAATTGAAACAACATATATCATTAACATCACAAAATACATAAGAATTCCATGTTTTACAGCTAATCTCAACAAATAGGAAAAGCCCTCCATGGTGGAGAACTTAGGGTTCTACAAAATTGAAGAGATAAGGAAGAAATTGAAACCATAGAAGTGTGCATAGCCTTTCCCAAGGTTCTTTGCACCTACTCCATGCTCCAATTGCGCTTCCCCTTCCCCTTCGCATCTCCATCTCTAATTCGTGACCCATCTTCTTCCTCAACCCAAAAGGGGCAAAATCACCATTGATGCGCAAGTTTTTTGCGACCAGTGCGCAAAAACTAGCATCCAGCCCCCCTCCTGGGACGCCCAGGCACAACTGGTGCGCAGAAACTGGCGCTCAGCCCTCTTTCTAGGGCGCCCAGCTCGAGCACACCAGAAATCAGCTTCTATGCAGGTGGCGCTCAGCCCCCCTGAACCAGGGGGCCCGGCCTGATTTTTCAACATTGCATCATTTTCACTTTTTCTGCAGATCTGCTTGCTCCAAAGGTGTCCAACATGGGAATTTACTTCAAATTGATCTTTCATTGTCCCAAAACATGTTCCCTTGATTTATTGCTTGTCTTCCTCCACTAGAATTGCTTCCTATTCATTTATTTCACACACTCAAACAAAGAGATTAGAGGTAAAAACAAACATATACTAAATAAAACATAAGAAACTAGAAAACACACTAAACTTGAGGATAACACAAGGTAAAAGCGATGAAGGGGTTGATTTATTCACAAAATATATACACAAAAACACGTAAAATCAACCGTTATCAGATGTACATTGTATTTTGTGATAGATCCATTAGTGGCCAGGTTCTATGGTTAATATGTATAGGGGTTGTGCTTATGGTGGCCACAGTCTACCTTGTATGCAACTTTTACCAAGATAAAATTTGACTATTTGTAAAACGTCTATTAGGTCAATAATTTGGTTATTTACAATGTTTATAAAAGGTTAATTCATTTAAAGATTGATCTTCTATGGCCATTGTAAGTTGTTGGTCAGATATAGTTTGTACAGGGCATCAGGTAAAGGTATCATATGTGATAACACATTGTTTAGGATATTACTTATAAGAATGGTTTGGAAGAGGGGTGATGATGAACTGGACTTATCCATAGGTGACAGAGGAGGTGAGAATTCCTCAATAATTTTGTCTGATTTCTTTGTCTTGCTACAGATGGGCAAGCTCACCCTATTCGAAGGGAGTTTATAATTTCTTGATTAGTTGCCCCCTATAGTGGTTTGATCGACTTCATCAGGATTTCTAGGAGAATCCTTAGTTGTTCTTGATTTTTGAATTTAAACATTTTTCCTTGGTTCCTTATGTCTCAATTGTTCATAGTAACTATTTTTTTCCTTCCAATCTTCCTACTCTTTCACACTCAATATGCCAAACAATACAACACATTTTAGCTCTACCTTGGCCACTCATTGTGTTTGTTTATCACATTCTTATTTCATACTACTTTCTAAAATAAAAAGTTAGGCACCCAATGTAGAAGATCAAAAACCAAAACAATGAATCAACAGTTTGAAAACCAAGGACTAGGCGTTAGGAGCATTCCCTCTGCTTCTAATTTTGGTCTTCAGTTAACAGAGTAAGACCCCTACACAACAACTAAATGGAGCACCCCACCTTACTTTCTATATGATCAAGGCATAATATTCAATGTAATGCCATGTTCAAAGAACACAAATAAAACAATTGCATAATCAAAACAAACACATTGTTCAATCACTACAAACACATTAAATTCATTAAACATAACCAACAACCTATGGGCACAACTACTGAACAAAATCAGTAAAATCATCCAACCCAACCAAACACAAAATTAGAGCAAGACAGAGAAAGGGAACAATGACCACACCTACTCACTCAACGAGCCTCACTAGAGTTTCGATTGTCCACGAATTGAAGGAATGAGGCAATAGAGGGCTTTGCAACGGAGACTCTACAAAGGGACGAAGGAGGACGTTGCGGGAACACAAGGTGGTGGATGGCAGGGACATTGCCACATAAGGCAGTAAGGCTCGCACAAGCTTCATTCTCTCTTTCGCACAGGGACACAATGTTCTTCTCTCTCTTTCGTACAAAGAGAGAGAAAGTGGTGACCTACAAAATTTTTATACGAGTTTACTAATACACTTACCGACGGTTAGGATCCCTCGATAATGACTCACATCTTTATCGAGGACATTACTAGTGAATATATTCATTGGTAAGTTATAAGTTATGATCCATAGGGAAATCCATCGTTAATGTGTATTACCGAAATATTAGTATCGGTCAAAAATAAGCATTTTTATTGTAGTAAGTCATTTCTATATTTAAACTAATTTATAACTTTTATCTTTCAAATCTTAATTAGCTATATCAATTGGATCTTTCCTGCATTGCAATTCTATTAGTGGAGTCTTCTCATTAGTAAAATTAGTTTATGAAACATTAATTATTAATAACATATACACTAAATTCACATAAGCACAATACTTTGGAGGACTCAACTAATACAATGAGAATTGAAACCCAAAATCACATTTTGATATCTATAGAACCCTGGAATAATTCCAACTTAAAAAACTAAAATAAACTAATTAAAAAATCAAAACTAAAATTATGCAATAATAATAATAATAATAATAGTAAATAATATATAAATCTTAAATAGGAAGTTTCTTCTGCTATATGCACGTATGTGTATGGAGAGATCCAACTGAGGAAGGTGTTTGCTGTAATCTCACATTCTTAATTCAATTAATTATGGAATTCTATTCAACTTTCTAAAGTTTTTTAATCTTTTTTTTTTTTATCAATTCTAAAGTTCTATTCATCTTTTTTTTTTTATCAATTCGGAAATTATATAGCATCTCCAATGCACCGATTCCTCCACTATATATATGTGATAACTGCTTAGTAAGAATTTATTTTAGTAATAACTAGGTTTTTTGTAGTACTAGGGTATGTTCTTTTTTAACACACTTTTTTGACTTGTTTTTTGTTCTTATTAGTTAAAATTGATTCAAAACCACAGAAATCGGGGAGAAAAGTATGAAATCCACGAAGTTTTATACATGATAACCATTAAACATTAGATTATAGGGAAGAATATAAATTATTATGATTTGTGTGTGTTTATAGTTGTCGAGATGAAATATATAGTAGCATAGTTTAACTGAGGAAGGTTCCAACTGTGAACAAGACAAAACTATGATACTCGTAAATGCTTCATTATTTTGCTCTTGGATATCCCCAAACCACTCCTATAAAAACCATCACTTCTCCAGTCATCTTTCAACACCAAAAAGGTATCACATTTCTATCTTCTTACCTTAAATTTCTTCTATTATTTCCATGCACTGTGATCATCGTCTTATATATTTCTTCTCTGTTGTCATTATTAATGTCAACATTCAACATTAATATTATCGAATGATGTCAAACACAAATTATGATGTTATTATATATACTTCTGCAGATTCTTGTCGTTGAGGATTTTCTCCCTCTGAGATCAATTTGTTCAAACACTTCTTCTGCATAGTTTTTTCACTTCTGCTGTGAGTTCATCAAAATTCATTAATGGAAGAGAATGGTAGTTCCAATGAACCAAACAACAACTCAAACTGGCCTCTCTTCATTTTCTTCAAAGGTGCAAGGTATGATACTATATTCAGAATTTTTATATATATACAAGGTTCTGAAACTCTTCAATATACTAATCAGACACACTATTTTGTCGACTGAAGTTTATTATAAATATCTTAAAGAAATGTTGTGTTCTGGAATTTTATTATTTGTTTGAATAAGTTTTAGCAAGTGTTCGGTGAAAAAGTTAAAAGAGTTTCAACGAATAAATTTAACAATATGATTATAATATATATTAATATTATTGAAAGTTCATTTACTTTGTTATGCATGTAGCATCATATATTCGATATATGGGGACAAGTCTTTGACCTATGGTTACATTACATGTGAAAGCTCTTATCTGATAAGCATTAATGTAGTTTTATAAATGAAGTATAGTTAATAATAATGTATTCTTTGATTCTGCTAATTAATTTAATTAATTAATTTAAATATAGGCATGTTTTCAAGCTGGATGCACTTTCTCGGGAGTTATTAGGGATTGCCTTTCCCTCAGCACTAGCCGTTGCAGCTGATCCACTTGCTTCTCTAATTGACACAGCATTCATAGGCCACTTAGGTATTTATTTATTATATATATATATATATATATATATATATATATATATATATATATATATATATATATATATATAAGTATGTATGTATGTATTATAGCCTCTTCAATGCACATTCAACCATCCATATGGTTATGAGTAGCCAAATGGGTTAATAGGGAGTTAGATCAAAAAATCATATTCAATTCAAATCTCTAAATAAATGTCAACTTTGTAAGAGTATTTTCTTTTTTCTCAATTTTCTTCGGATTAGTTCAATGAAATTAAAGGAGATTTTATTTTAATTTGGATTTTAAATTTAACATATAAACGGGTTAGTTTTTTAACTTATTATATCAGCTCTTTACAAAATATTTATTTTATATACACTTTTAGAAGGTGTGAAAAGTATACATTCTCAGATATGTGAGGAGTTATTTTCTAATCCTATTACAACTTCCATTTTACCTTCTTTTTTTTTTTTAAATATTCCTAGAATTATAAAACTTAAAACTACTTTTTTGTTTGAAAAAACTGTGAATAATATTTTTTGCCGAATGTGATTCCTGAAAATTTAACTTCTTATACAAATTATTCCTGGTGATATATATACCTTACTGTGGTAACTTAATTAATTAATCATGAGTTCATTACAAATATAACATAAAATCATAATCATAAGCTTAATTATTAATTCCTTATAATTTGAATCATTTGACTTTTTTTTTCTCTCTTGAAGCTAACATTTTGTTTTGATGTGTTCAGGACCTGTGGAACTTGCTGCTGCAGGAGTTTCCATTGCTTTGTTCAACCAAGCTTCAAGAATCACCATTTTTCCTCTTGTGAGCATCACCACTTCGTTTGTGGCTGAGGAAGATACTCTTGAAAAGCTGAATGTTCAAAATGGTAACAAATTAAAGCTCAAAGAAGTGATTATGCCAGAAGATCAGATGCTTCAAGACTTGGAAAAAGATACCCTCAAAGAGAATATTAAAACTTCAGCAAAACCTGTGATTGGAAAACGTGAATTAAAGGATCTCGAAGTGAAAAGTTTTGGATCTCAAGCTGTGGAAAATAATAATGCTACAACGGACAACAACGACATAGAAACTGGAGATGGTAATTTTTCTCTTTTCTCTCCTAATCCCTTTTTATTATTTTCAAATATCAAGAAAATATTTTAATTTTTATTTTATTATATATAGATCTCAGCAAATTTTCCTAGATTAACCTCTAATTATGATTATGATATCATGTTAAGAAATGAATTCTAAATTTAATTCAATCTTACAAAACTAATTTATAAAATAAAATAAACTGACGTTACGAAACCTCCCACTTGTATACACTAAAGTGACGTTATATCACATGTTTACATAAAACTTTCAACAAATAATAATATAAAATTATTAAAAATCTAGATTTCAAAACTATAAATTAATATAGATGATTACATTATATGTTTGATAAAATAACGAGTAAACGTATATGATAAAATAATTGATACTTGAAATGTTTAACTTATTTATGATTAGTTATATATGTCTATAGTGTTTAAATATAAGTCTCATTATATTTAAAATAATTGATACTTGAAATGTTTCACTACTTTTCAGAAGGCAACAAAAGTATCTGCAAGTCTTCGTGGATTACTAAGAGTAAGGAGAAAGTTGTAAAGAAGAAGAGACGTATTGCTTCAGCATCAACAGCACTACTTTTTGGCACCATCCTTGGTCTTATTCAAACTGCTGTTCTTATATTTGCAGCAAAACCTCTCTTACGCGTTATGGGTGTGAAACCAGTAAGATTATTTCTTTATCTAATCTTCTATGTTATATGTGAAAAGGGTCTAATTTTTTTTTTCATGCGTGCATTTATAAGTTAAAAAAATGTATGATGTTCATCCTGTTCATGGTTAATCACAGTGAATTTGTTTGTTTGTTTAGGATTCTCCAATGCTAAATCCAGCAGAAAGGTACTTAAAACTGAGATCGATTGGAGCACCTGCAGTGCTTCTCTCCTTGGCCACGCAAGGAATCTTTAGAGGGTTTAAGGATACAAAAACTCCATTATATGTCATAGGTAGGTTGAAATTATACAAATGCATGCATATACATATTATATATGCTTTTTGTTTTACTAAATCTGATACATAAATTAAGGAAATATGTAAATTTGAAAAAATTACAAAAATAAACAAGTAGTTCCTATAAGAATTCAAATGACGTAGTCATATGAAGTACTCTGACAACGTTGAAAAATGAAAGTTGTCCGCCTATGCAACGACTTCAATTTGATGTAATCGATTATAATGCATATATAATCGATTACATTCATTATAAAAATTCAAACTAGCATCACACTTCATATTAACACAGGTAGACATTCGGCCAAGGTCTGACATATCTTGACTAAGATATGATACAACACGGTCGAAGTCTGACACAATCCAACCAAGGTCTAACATAGGTTGACCAAGGTTTGATATGGTTCGGCCAAGGTCTAGCACAGTTTGATCAAGGTCTGAAAGTGTAATATCACATGGAAACGGAGTGAATCTTTTCATTTTTTACATGAAAACAAGCTGATGACGGCCTATCCAGCACACACAAGGCTAAAAAGGACTGAAACAGACTGTCATCTGGGTTATTTTAGATTTTGGCGGAGTTGTTTCATATATTGGTCGAGTTGTGTAAAACCTTGATCGAGTTGTGCCAAACCTTGACCGAGTTGTATCAGACCTTGGTCGAACTGTATCATAATTCAACCGAGCTGTATTAGATCTTCGCTAAGTTGTGTCAGACTTTAACTAGACTGTCTAGCTGTATTAACATGAAGTGTGGTACGAGTTTGAATTGTTGAACGTAATCAATTACATAACATTAAAGTTGTTGCAGATGTTGACAACTGTCACTTTTCAATATACGACTTCTTCACTTGAAGTGGTGTAAAGACCACACGACTTGTCAATTTTTATAATTTTTTTAAAATTTGTTTATTTTTATAATTTATGTATCAAATTTGCTTACATAGATAAATATATATATATATATATATATATATATATATATATATATATATATATATTTATATATTATATTTTTATATATTTATATTTTTATATATTCATAAGTATACAATCTCCTCTATCCTAACTCGATTTGTTATTGGTTGGTTTTATTTAGTTTTGGGATATACATTCAATGTCATCTTGGACCCAATTCTTATTTTCACATTGAAATTAGGCATCAACGGTGCAGCCATTTCACATGTTCTTTCTCAGTAAGTCTAATAGTTTGTTTGAATTTGAATACTAATCGTTCATCATATTTCGTGTTCTTACAAAACTGTAACACTTGCAGGTACATGATGGCAATCACTCTCTTACTGATATTAATGAAAAAAGTGCATCTCCTACCTCCAAGCATAAAGGATTTGCAGATTTTTAGATTTCTTAAAAATGGTAAGGCCATGTTGAGATTGCATATTCTTAATATTATTGGAGTAAAAGAAAAGCAAAACATTAAGAAAAAATACATAGAAACTAAACAGAAAACAGCATGATATATATACCTGTGTCAGAATATAGGTTAATCTGAAGAAGAAGCAACTGGTACTGCATAAAACTGTCACTTATTTTTCTTCATATATTACATTATTGAATGATATAGTTGATATGTTTTATTTTTTTTTTTAAATTTCTATGTTGCAGGAGGTTTGTTGATGCTGAGGGTGATAGCAGTGACATTTTGTGTTACCTTGGCAGCGTCATTAGCAGCAAGGCTTGGTTCAATTCCCATGGCTGCATTTCAGACATGCCTGCAAGTCTGGTTGACATCATCTCTTCTTGCAGATGGTTTAGCTGTTGCTGTTCAGGTAATAGTGTATAATAAATTTGTTTATATTATATATAGATTGGGAACATTTCATCTTTATATTTTACTTTTGTTTTTTATTTATAAAGTACAAAATATTGTAGTATTTAAATTCTGTAAATCTTTGCAAGTATTCACATGCATAGATATGGGCAATCTTGAAATTCAATGAACCTATCAAGTAAGCAGTTTAAATAAAAAACTAACAAAGAATAGAAAACTGGTGAAAAAAATAAGAACAATTATTAATTACTGGTGAAAATTGAACAAAAGCAGTTTTTTGTGAGTCAGGAAAAATGTTTGATAAAATATCATTTGTTTATTTGTCATTCGTTTTAAATATTAAACACATTATTATTAGTAAATATTTATTTTAAATCTTTCTGTACTTTTTATATGTTAATAACGTATAGAGTTATAATTAATATTAGTTTTTAATATTATAACTAAAATTATAATATTATGAACTTTACTATTATTTAATTATCATCGTTACGTTTTATTAAGGTTTAATGTCTTAATAGATCCCTATTTTCACCCAGAATTTCAAATAGGTCCCTTTCTTTTTCGGCATCTCAATTGAGTCCTTATTTTTGTAAAATTGAATCAAATAGGACCTTTCCGTCAAATTGAAATGACGCCGTCATTATTTTCACCCATAAATAAAACATATTCTTCTTAACGGCGTCATTTCAATTTGACGGAAAGGTCCTATTTGATTCAATTTTACAAAAATAAGGACTCAATTGAGATGCCGAAAAAGAAAGGGACCTATTTGAAATTCTGGGTGAAAATACGACCTATTGAGACATTAAACCTTTTATTAATTATCCTGAACTATCAAATCATAAAACAATATTGGCTGGTTAATAACTAGTTCAAAAAAGTTAAATCTGTGCAATAAATTAAATTGAGATAAACAAGACTAATGAGTTTCCCTTCTTGACAGGCAATTCTAGCTTGTTCATTTGCTGAAAAGGACTATAAGAAAACAACAGCAGCTGCAGTAAGAACACTGCAAATGAGTTTTGTTTTAGGAACGGGTCTCTCTCTTGCTGTTGGACTTGGATTGTACTTTGGAGCTGGAATATTCTCCAAAAATGTTCATGTTGTGCATTTAATTAAACTAGGCATCCCGGTAATAAATATTATTTAACAATAATTATCTATGATATATTTATGTTTTTCAATCATAATTATCTAATTTCCTTCATATAATAATAATCTTCAGTTTGTGGCTGCTACTCAACCAATCAATTCTTTAGCCTTTGTGTTTGATGGAGTCAACTATGGAGCTTCTGATTTTGCATACTCAGCATGCTCTCTCGTAAGTTCACACATGCCATTTTTTCATTCTTTGTATTTTTATTCGTTGAAAGTCTCGTATCGACTAAAAATAAAACCAATTTATATTATATAAGTGAATACAAACCTAATCTTACCACTTAATTTTATGAAATTAAATTAGACTTAAAGTTTACTTATTAACGTTATCCAGATATATTGATGATGGTTTATATTGAATATTTATCGATTAGTGATAATTTTAAATCCAATATATAAGTTATATACAAATTATATATTATAAATTAATTTTATATGATTCAATTAAATTTAAAATTTACTTTTTAATATGATATCATAATCATATTAAAATTTATTATACCAAATACTTTGTTATTTATAAGGTTTATTGTTTCTGTTTAATGGAGACTGTCTATAAATATTTAGTGTTACATTTAAGATATAAGTATAAGATGTGAAGGAGTTATTAGAAATAAAATTAATCACAAATATAAGTGAAAATCTTACGTTATTTTGTAAATTTAAATTAAAGATAAAGTTCATTTTTAATAAATTTCTTTGTTTGCAGGTGGTGGTTTCCATAGTAAGTGTAGCCATAGAATTTCTTCTCTACAGGACCAAACATTTCATTGGGATTTGGATTGCATTAACCATATATATGACTCTTCGAATGATGGCCGGTGTATGGAGGTAATTAAACTTTGCATGTTGTACACCATTTTCGTACTGCTTTAATTTTCATGATACTATAACTTTTCTTGCAGTAAACATAAGTATGCAAATTTTAAAAAAAAAAGGAATTTAATCACACTTTGTGATATACAGAAGAACTGTTACACAAAATAGAAGTAAAAAACTTCAATATTTGTTAATAGTAATAATAGCATTATCTAAAATGTATATATATATACAAAAACCTAATTGGTTGGATCGTGTGATAATTGCACATGCAGGATGGGAACTGGGACAGGACCATGGCGTTATCTCAGAGGTTGTTCATTGACTTAGCACATATTATGTAATGACCAGACAAATTTTGTTGTCGAGATCTGATTTCATATCACGTTCTCACTTTCCCCTTATACATAGGAACTTCATTATATATTTTTGTAATACATCTAGGTTTGCTTCATTCACACTTATTTTTTTCCTTTATTAATACATCATTGCTTCGTATACACGTTATATATATCATGTTGTGGTTTTCAGAAGATTCCTAGTCATATGTTGTGTTTTTTCATTGCGTAAAATTTCAGAGTCTAAAGAATAAAAAGTGTCCAAAAATTAGGCATTATTATGCAGAATAAAATATCTTTAGACATTATTATGCAGTAACAGAATAAAATATCTCTTTAATTTACTCAATCACTCGGCACCTCAAAGTAGCCTAATAATTTTCTACTTGGCCACTCAACTACTTGACACCTTAGTGTTGTTTGACAACATTATACAAGATCAATCAACTACTCAACACCTCATAGTCTAACAACATTTTACATGATTAATCACTCAGTGACCTTGCTTGACACAATTCTACAAGGTCATTTAACCACTCCACACCTCGACGTTGCTTGACAACATTTTACACGGTTACTCGACACTTTGTGCCTCAACTACTCAACACATGACTACTCGACCTCTCAGTCTCTTAGCAAAAGAAACCTTAAAACCAATTCTTCTAACCAAGAAAATCTCGACATAAATACATTTTCAACCTCACGAACATTGTCATTACACTCTCTCAACCTACATGACCAAATGTTATAAATAAATAGACATGAGGCAGAACTCGTGAGTCAACCCAATTCATTACAAGTTCAAAATAGGTTGAGTTCAAAAATTAAAACTTTTATCGATTATGGACTAAAGCAGAATCATCTCACTCAACCCACAAGTTATGCGAATTCAAGCTAGTTTGCGAGTTCAAGCTAGGTTACAATGAATTGACTCATAAACCACTTTTTTTTTATAAAAAAGATACCCTTAACTTCAATCAGAACTTTGAAATCAATTTTCCTCTTTCTTTCTAAAATCTAACAAAAACCCTAAATAATTTTTTCGGGCCCACAGTACACAGACATAGAGTTTCATCTTCATTATTGTTGTTCGTCGTTGCTTCTCCGATTCATGTCGTGAATGCTTCTCTGAATTACTTTCGTCGGTGCTCCTCTTATTCACATTCGTCGGTGCTCCTCTTATTCACGTTCGTCGGTGCTCCTTTGCATCGCTGCCCTTCTGCGTCTTTTCTTGTCCACATCATACGTGTGTCAATTTGATTTCCAAAGGTTTCGAGAACTTGTTCTAGTTTTTTAAAATGATGATGTCTTGTTCTCAACTTAATGCAGGGGAAAAGCTTTGTAAGTTCATATGTATGTAGTAAACTAGAATTTTGACCCGAGATTCATTTTTAAGACAAATGTTTTTTTCTTCTATAAGAACAATTGTTTGGTCTGGTCTAATCTTGTTGAGTTGGTCTAGTTTAGTTTGGAGCACTACCAAGTTAACCAAGCTATCTATTAGTGTCATGATCGTTGGGTTGTTCTGTTCTTATTTGGATGATTGGATTTTAATGTCATGTCTGTCGAGTTATTCTGGATGAAAAAAATTAGTAGTAATTGTCTAACACTGATCAGTTAGATTAGTGTTATAAAAAATTTAAAAAAATAAATAAATAAAAAATAAAAAACATAAATTAATATTAATTGTCTGTTGATTATTTAAACGAAATTAATATAAAAGATCAAATTTAATAAAATTAACAAAAAATAGAAAAAAATATTAAAACCGAATTAAATAAACTAAAAAACAATAAAGACTAAATTAGTATTTAAGTAAAAAAAAAATATAGATATTAAAAAGCGTTACAAAAGAAAGATAAAGTTTCTGTTTAATTATAATTTTTCATAAAAAGGACGTTACAAAAGGAATATAAGGAAATATAAAGTTTGTGTTTAATTGTAAAGTTTCATAAGAAAAACGTTACAAAAGGAAGATGAAGTTTGTTTTAACTTTTAATTATGAGAATGCGTAATAAGAATGAGAATGTATGTGTATTTAATTATAAAATTTCATATAAAAAACGTTACAAAAGGAAAAAAAAACTTATGTTTAATTACAAAATTTCATAAAATGTTATAAAAGGAAGACAAAGTTTGTGTTTAATTATAAAATTTTATAAAAAAGCTGTTACGGAAGGAAGATAAAGTTTGTGTTTAATTACAAAATTTCATAACCCAACGTTACAAAAAGAAGATAAAGTTTGTGTTTAATTATAAAAGTTTAAAAGAAAAACGTTATAAAGGAATATAAGGAAGATAATGTGGTATAATGTAATTTTAAATAAAACTCGGGACTCGAGGTTTAATCATTAAATTTGATAGGAATAATTAAAATTAAACCATCTGTTTTTTAAAATAATTTAAAAAAAAAACTATAGTTTTTATATTCTTTTGAATCTTTTGTGATCGATTTTTAATTTTGAAGATCGTATTTATTGAAATATTGCCTCTTTGTATTTGTACAATATTTTTGAGTGAATATTTTATATAATTTTGAAGAACCTATTGTATTGAAATATTGCATCTTTGCTATGATTTTGGATAGTCAATATACCATATTCTTATATATTTCATTTAAATTTCTATAGCTTCCTAATAATTAATTAAGATCAATTTTAATATAATTATTATAAAATATAAAAATCTTTATATATTAATTTATTATTATATAATAATATAAAAAATATATATTTTTTTATTAAGAAATAAACTTTAAACTTACACCAATCTCAAAAAATCAATTTTTTAAAATAATATTTGCATTTACTTCAAAATGAACTTCCAAACTCTGAGTTATATAGTTATATATATATATATATATATATATATATATATATATATATATATATATATATATATATATATATATATATATATTTATTTATTTATTTATTTATTTTATAATTGTAAGACTAGAGATTAATGATGATTCAACGGTTCATATATTACATACATTCATGTCTTCTATGCATTGTTTTTCTCTTGTATAATTGTTCTCCAAATTTTCATTTAGTGGTCCATTATTTTTGTTGATTATTTTATAGCAATAAATGAATCACGCAGTATTGTCAATTATTTGCGAGTTCTAGGGCTTCTGCATGCCTTATCTTGCATGTAACTGCTTAATTCATTAATAAAGGCCTTCCCTATCGTGTTCTCTTTTTTATATTTTAAGAAAAGTACGACTTTAATTCAACTAAACTATATAGACAAGAAATATAATAATGTTATAAACTTGTCAGAGTACTATAAATACATCACTTCCTTGTGTTGTGATCTTTCAACGCCAAAAGGTTAACTTTATTACTTTCCTTTATTCATTTGTTAGAAGAAAAACAAAAGATTATTACTTCAATAATCTCTAATATTTTTCATGCCTTAACCTTTATGATTTTAATTATAACTATGTTCGTTTGAAACTTGTCAGATTGAACAAGAATATTGTGTGGATCTGTGATTATTTGAGAGTACAAGACCATGGAGAACAACAATGGCAATTCTCAAGAACTTAGCAACACCAAACGAGGAATTCCATTCATGGTTTTCTTCAAAGACGCAAGGTATTACGTATGCTTTCAAGGTCCACATAATTTTTTAAAGTTTTACAATGTTTTAATATTCACGATGCTTTTTTTTTTTGTTCTTTAAAACTTAGAATGATTTTGCTTTCCTAAATTTACTTTTTAAAATTATTTATATCATATTTGATTACAATGGAGCATGTTTTTGACCAAAAAGTGAGTTATATTTTTGATATATTTAATACATAATAGCATGCATACGCTTTTTAAAACATAAATGGGAATATTATAACAAATCCCATATATATTACGATGTTAATTTTTAGTATTTAAAATAGATTAATGGGTTAAATATGTTTTTAGTCCCTAAATTATTGGTCGTTTCTGGTTTTCGTCCCTCTTTCAAAATAAGGTACGATTTGGTCCTCATTCTTTTCGAAACGTTCATTTTAGTCCTCAAAAACTAACACCGTTAAAAATTTGATCCTCGTTTAGTCAACAAAATGAGAACTAAAACCAAAGTTTCGAAGACTAAAATGAACGTTTCGAAAAGAATGAGGACCAAATTGTATTTTATTTTGAAAGAGGGACGAAAACCAGAAACGACCATAGTTTAGGGACTAAAAACATATTTAACCCTAGATTAATTTATCTTAAGAAGGAAAAGTAATATAATTTGCATTTATATGAAGTTTCCTAAGCAAAAGCATAGAAATGTAATTTTGGAAGAGCTAACACTTTGTAATGTTTTAATGTAGACATATTTTGAAGCTGGATTCCCTCTCTAGAGAGATATTAGGGATTGCATTCCCTGCTGCTCTTGCTGTTGTTGCTGATCCCATTGCTTCTTTGATAGACACAACATTCATAGGCCACTTGGGTATTCATTCATTTCTCTCTTCATTTTTCCAACATTATTTTATAATTTCACAAATATTCATTCATACATGCTTCAAATAAAACACACATATTCTACTCAAATTATCTCTCACATGAAGTGCTTTAAACTTAGCAGATAGATATATAATAATGAGTTAAATATATTTTTAAACACTAAATTTTAACTTAAAATTATAATTTGTTTATAAGTTTCAAATTTGGATAAAATTTTATCTTTAAATTTTTAAAATAATTAAATATTTAAATTTTTAAAATAATTAGATATAATTTTTTTAATCTAATTGCGATGAATTATTTTAATGTGTCAAATTACATTTCGAGACTAATATATAAGTTGTTTATATTATATAATACTTTTTAGGCTTAATATCCTATTTTGTTTTCAGTTTCGCTCGACAATGTCAAATTAGTCTATTCTTTAAAAAATGCGTCAATTACGTCCTTACTTAATAAAATTTATATCAATAAAATCTCTTCCGTTAAATCCGTACAAACGGCGTTAATTAATTATTTTTTATATAAATTTTATTAAGTAAGGACGTAATTGACACACTTTTTAAACAATGGACTAATTTGACGTTGTCCAGCGAAACTGAAGACAAAATAGGGTATTAAGCATACTTTTTATATCAAATGTTAATCTGATACGTCATTTAACATATAAAAGAATTTAATATTGTTAAAATAAAATAACTACGTTAACTTATTTTAAAATTAAAAACTAAAATGTATTAAAACTTTGAATAGATGGATCCCAATTTTATTTACTAGAGACTAAAAAAGATAATTAATCGGAAAATAATTAAAACAATAATACTTGATCTCATTCTAAACATTAAAGCAACAAGTAATATACATACATATCTCCCCTAATATATAAAGCATCACACTTATCATATATAATTTCAATCTACCTTTAGAATTTAATTTTGACATATAAACTTTCTTTCATGTTTTTTTGTTCCTTTTTGTCTTGTATATGTATAGGACCACTTGAACTTGCTGCTGCAGGAGTTTCCATTGCTGTGTTCAACCAAGCTTCAAGAATTACAATTTTTCCTCTTGTTAGTATCACAACTTCCTTTGTGGCTGAGGAAGATACCATCAAAAACTTGACCACCAAACAGACAGAAAACGATAACACTAAGCTAGACAGAATAATTGTGTCTAAGGATCATATGCTTCCACAAACAGATAACGTTGATACTCCAAAAGAATTAACAGATGAATCAAAAAATGTTGAAACAAAGAGTTCTAATGTGGAACAAGTTGGCACAGGAAACATGGACATCAATAATGGAAATGGTGCGTTTTAATTTATGCATAGATTAATTTTATGGAAAAAATAAAAATATATAATAATATAATTATTAAAAGGATTGTGTGTTTGTCCACATGAATTTGTCTGTAATACATTGTTACATGAGCTATTTAGGTCAAAATATTCTTCAGTTTCATGGTTTTCTAGCAATCAATTTATACTTTTTGGTTTAATTTTCAGAAAACGTTATGAGTAAGAGGAAGAAAAAAGTTGGCAAGAAGGTTATTGCTTCAGCATCAACAGCCTTAATTTTTGGAGCAATCCTTGGCCTCCTTCAAACTGCAATCCTTTCATTTGGAGCCAAACCTCTTCTGTATGCAATGGGTCTAAAACATGTAAGGGGTTTTTAAATTTTATAAGTCAGTTTTTGTTGTAACTGTCGAGTATAGATAAGGTCAAATTATAATATATATAAGTGGAGTGCAAATCTTATTTTACAAACCAATTTCGTGGGATTGAATTAGACTTAAAACTATTTTCTCATAGTTTTGATAGATTGTAAATTAATTTTTTAAGATTAAATTAGATTTAAAATTTATTTATTACTAATAATTTTGATTAATTAACTTTTTTAGTTTTAGATTAATAGTAAGTTACTTTTGTTGTATTTAGGATTCTCCAATGCTAAATCCAGCAGAGAAATACCTAAGATTAAGATCAATTGGGTCTCCTGCTGTTCTACTCTCTTTGGCCATGCAAGGAATCTTTAGAGGTTTCAAAGACACAACAACTCCTTTATATGTCATTGGTAGGTTCAAATTAATTTTGTGTTATATGTGAATATTTACTCACACACTTTATTAAATTAATTGAATTAAATGTGTGATATTTATTATACTTCCAATAAAAAATTTGATTTTATTATACTTCCAATCAAATCTGATTTTTTTTCCTTAATATATTGATTTGATAAATTTTTAGTTTTCCAATATATTTATTCCTTTTTTAATTATTTTTTTGTCATTAAATAATCTTTTATTGTATATTGAAATGTTTTTCCTAAGTAGGGTTTGTTTTTTTTTTTTTTTTTGACAGTTTCGGGATATGCTTTCAATGTTCTATTGGACCCAATTCTTATCTTTTATATGAAATTGGGCCTCAAAGGTGCAGCCATGGCCCATGTTATCTCCCAGTAAGTCTTATTACTTTGTCATATTTCATAACAATGAAGCTTCTTCCTGCACCTCAATAAATTTTCCCCTGCACCTCCATAAAAATTAAATCCGTTTATGTCATTTTTAAATTGCCTAATTTGACAATTAAAAATAACTTTTAGATCGAAAAATTTACAAGTCATTTTAAGAAAAAAAATTCAGATTGGATATATAATATAGAAACCAAATATTTCTGATCATAAAATCTAGAAGTGAAAAATGATCTTCAAATGTTGAGGAGTATTTAGAAAAAATAAATAACTTCTAAATTATACAATTCCAAAATCATTTGACTTTGAGATTACATAATCAGAAATTATTTTTAGCTTACAGATTACATAATTGGAAAGTCATATTTTATTTTTGGGTTACTCATTCTAAAAATCATTTTTGACTTTTGGATTACACTAAAATTATTTTTTTTGTTTTAGATTACATACCAAAAGTATTGTTCACTTTCTAATTGACTATGCATTACACTATTTAAAAGTCACTTTTTACTTCCATAAATAACTTCTAGATTGTATAATTAAAAAATAATAATTGATTATTATTTTTTATATGAGGATGCACGGAAAATTTATGGATATGCAGGAAGAAACTGTGTGGTAACTATAGGTTATTTATTTTTGTTTACATACAAAATTGATGGGTATCCTTATAGGTACATTATGGCAATCACCCTCCTTATATTGTTAATGAAAAGAGTGCACCTCCTACCTCCAAGCATGAAGGATTTGCAGATTTTCAGATTTCTCAAAAATGGTGAATGCTTATAATTAATTAATTAATTAATTTAAAAAAGAAATATAAAAATGTTAGGGATTAATTAAAGTAATTATTAATATGTTGTACAGGGGGTCTACTGTTGATAAGGGTAGTTTCAGTGACATTTTGTATGACCTTAGCATCATCACTGGCAGCAAGGCTTGGTCCCATTCCCATGGCTGCCTTTCAACCAGGCCTTCAGATCTGGTTGGCATCATCCCTTCTTGCTGATGGTTTAGCAGTTGCAGTGCAGGTACACTTTTTTCTAACCCTAATTTCCTTCGATTTCATTACTTAATATTATGAAAAAAAAATTTAATATCTTTACTCTTTTTTTTAAATACAAAAAATTATTTTTTTATGATATTTTCAAAGTTAGTGATTATGCGTATAGATCTATTTTGTAATCCTTAAATTAACTCAACTTAATTAAATTGAGTGTAGTTTAGGGTTATATATGCAACAAAAATGAAAGTATAACCGGTGAGTTTCCATGGTTGACAGACAATTCTTGCTTGTTCCTTTGCTGAAAAAGACTACCACAAGGCTACTGCTGCTGCAACAAGAACCCTACAAATGTCTTTTCTTTTGGGATTTGGACTCTCTGTCGCAGTTGCTCTTGGATTATTCTTTGGAGCTCCGATCTTTTCCAAAAATGCTACTGTTGTGCAATTAATCAAAATTAGCATGCCGGTATGCATCCTTTATAACACCAAATCAACCTCAAACTCATGCATAGATATTATCTCACATGGGAAAATGAGACTCACGTCTAAACCCTAAAACTAATCACATGTTACTGTCGTTGAAGTAACTATTATTTGCTTTTGGCATGTTTTAAAATGATTGATTTTTAATTGTAAGGTGAGATTTGCATCTCACTTATATACTCCAATCATAGCTCTCGTATCATGTTAAGAAGTGGTGGATTTTAAGTCTAACTCATCCTAATATAATCGGTTTGTAAGGTGAAGTTTGCTTATATATTTGACGTTATTTTTAGTCGATGTGGGACTTCCAACCACCTAAACAGAATATCAGAAATACCTTGCTGAGTTATTTGATATCATTTATTTCCCAGTTTGTTGCAGCTACTCAACCAATCAATTCATTGGCCTTTGTCTTTGATGGTGTCAATTATGGTGCTTCAGATTTTGCTTATTCTGCTTATTCTTTGGCAAGTTCACATGCTTTTTCTTTTCTTCCTTTTCATAATCTGTCACTTTAACAAAATTTATTAACTTTTTCTTTCTGTTCTTCTACTGTTTTAGGTTTTGGTGTCATTAGTGAGTATTCCTATAGAAATCTTTCTCTTCAAAAGCAAACAATTTATTGGAATATGGATTGCATTAAGTATATACATGATTCTTCGTATGATAGTTGGTATATGGAGGTAAACTTTCTCCTTCTCATTCAATCTTCTAATACTTTCAATGCAATCTTTCTCGATTTTTAAGAACATCAAAACAATATATAATGCATCTTCAACCTTAAAAATATATTAAAAAAATTAATTTCTTTTAAAATATTAAAATATTAAAATCAGTGTCAATTAATATATTTTGAAAATCCAGCAGAAGAACAGTATAAAAAAATTTAGCATAAAATCTGAATTTGGATATGAAACCAAAAGGATTATATATACATTGAGTTTCCAATTATATATTGGCTTGTTTTAAGAATAAAGGCTTTTTAATAAAATGTCATTTGTATATTAACTATTTTTACATATTTGAATTAACTTAATTAAAAGGAAAACACACAAGCAGAATAAAATCATTAATTAAACTTTTTTTTGTCTATTTATATTTTTTGTTCAGCACAAACATGTAAGATCTACTCTATTAAATATACGGAATAGAAAAAAAAAAATCTAGAAAACCTATTCTATTTAATGATTTACATATTAACAGTATAACTGAGTTTTACATTAATTATGAGTAAATAAAAAGTATTATTATCGTATATGGTTTTCAAGATAACTATAAAAAGTTACCAAACTTATAATAAGATTATTTACAATAAATAAAAAAAACATATTATGCCAAAGAACATTGGTTTAATTTGTAAATTTTTTATATGCAGGATGGGAACTGGAACAGGACCATGGTACTATCTTAGAAAAGAACCATGGTGTCACATGAGAGGCAACTTGTTACCATAGAAACATCAATCTTATCAACAAGGAGCATCACTTTTTTTTTATCATTTTTTAGACATAGATCTCTATATAGAGTTCCTATTTTAATAATTTCCATTAATTTTGGTGATAAGTTATCTTGAACTGCTCCACATGTGTTTTGTTATGCATCGTATTCTGTTTCGTCACTTTGAGGAATTACAAATCTGTTCTGTTCGTATTAAACTTCATCACGTGACTTTTACAAGATTCTCTTTTCCATTACAAGCTTTAGTATCTTATCTTTTGTATTTAAATCATATTTAAAAGTATTAGAAATCCTAGTCACTAATAATAAACACAATTTAAAATATATAAATAATCTAAATTTTATTTTACAAATT
Organism: Vigna umbellata; assembly: GCF_029865625.1. Taxonomy (NCBI): domain Eukaryota; kingdom Viridiplantae; phylum Streptophyta; class Magnoliopsida; order Fabales; family Fabaceae; genus Vigna; species Vigna umbellata. The sequence goes on along the minus strand of NC_142167.1, from coordinate 44,486,379 downwards.
AATTTTGGTTTAAAGTTTATTTTATAACAGCATTAGAGTTTATCCTAACGACACATCTTATTTACTTAGTCAATTATGTAATTTGCTATCAAGATATTTTTTATTTGTTGAATATATTATTTCATTATTATTAGATCATTCATCAATATCTAGTCTTTTATATATATATATATATATATATATATATATATATATATATATTTTAGTTTGGGGAGATGTGTTAGAAGTCTCATATCTATGATTTATTTTTGACATTTGAATAATTGTAGTTTTTTTCTTAAGAATAATATAGTTATGAAAAAATAAACTTTTTTATTTAGTTATAAAGAAACAATGAGAGAATAAGATAGTAAGTCAACTTTATATGAATTTTTCGAAGGTGTTAAAATATTATTATTCATTTACATAATATTATAACCCTTTAAAAAATAATTATAAACATGTGATGCTAATCTAGGAAATATTATTGGAGTTAGTGGTATAATATGTACCCTACCCTCACTTGAAAAATTATTCTTGATAAAAGTTGGATTTTTTTTTATTTGTGTATGAAGGAAATTGATTTGATTTATTTTGTTAATGGTGATCAAGAATCTTACCACCAACAAATGGAATATAACTTTTCTTCGTATGCTTGTGTTTAATGGGTTGCTAGATATGGAATTTTACATGCGAATACTTTTTTTTAATATATATGTTTCACAAACTTTGCCACCTTTATATTTGTTCTTTATTATACCTGTCTAGTACAAACAAAAATAATATTGATTATATATATATAGAATCTAATCTATTATTTTTCACCTTGTATTTATCTTTATATGTTTGCTCCTCGACTTTTGTCAAATCGATTAAATTATCCTTATATTTCTATTACGTTAATTAAAAATTAAATTTTAGTTTTTACTATTTTCAACTTATTTATTTTCTACTTTCAATTCAATTTTATCTTGTATATAGTTTTTCTAACTAATTTATTCTCTATATTATTTCTTCTAAATCAAAGACACTCTAAAAATAAAATAAAAGTTTTTTGTACTAGTGACATTATTCTCTATATTTTTTTTACGATTCTTTAGATAAAAAAATAATCAAAATAATAAATAAATTTAAAAAAGAAAAATACAAAAAAAATGCATGAAGGTGGTAGCGAACAAAGTGGCGATGGTAGTGCTCATGTCATTTTTTATAATAATTATGGCTCTAATCAATATAAAATCTTCACCATATTACTTTCTATACTTTATAAATTAGAATCAATATAATTATTATAATATATCGTTATAAAAATGTTTCTAATATAGTATTTAGATTAATTTATCTCATCCTGTCACTGTCCACACGAACTGTAATGAGACGGACCCAGGTCAATAAAATAAAGTAATTAGTTCGTTTCATACCTTTTTTTTCTTACAATGTTAGGGAGTTTGTCTTAATCATGTCCACATTGTCATTCATAGAAATTTTGTGACATGAAAATAGGTGCAAATCATATTACCAATATAATTCTTTCATTAATTCACCCGTCTCATTTAATTATATTTGTTCTTGCTAATGAAAAATATTAGAATTTTATGTGTTAAATTTATATATATATATATATATATATATATATATATAACATATATCAACATAAATTTAAATTTAACTATTATCAACTGAGATGAAAGATTTTTCAACTTCATCTTAATAAAACATTATAATCTGTTACACTAAATAATTTTTTGGATTACTCGTATTATATGTTCCTCCATGGATCTTTGATGTCACAGTATAGTAAAAACTTTTTCACGATAAATAGATTTTTTTTTTTTTATATTAGTTCTAGTTAACATGGAAGAAACAAATTTACACATGACTCACACTTTAGTTCATTTGCTTATTCCCTTTAATATCTTTTTGCTTAAAATAAAAAATAAGAAATAAGAAAAATAAGAATATTTAGTTTAATTGAAGTCGTGCTCATTTTAATGACATTAGTATAAATTAGTTTGAACTGAAGTCATCATACTCTCTGATGACTTCAATGTTAATTAGTTTTGAGCTAACTCCGTGAATCTCTTTGATTTTCAGAACAATTGGTTTTGAAACTCAAGTTATCATCCTCTCTAATGACTTCAGAGTAATTTGGTTATAAACTAAAATTCTCATTACATGTGGTAACTTCAATGTATTTTGAAAATTTTGAAAAATACTTAAGTTATTTAGTCTATAATAGAAAATTTCTAGAATTATAATTATTAATTCTGAATGTTACAATATTATAATGGAATGAAAACATACTACATATGTTAATTATACAAATTATAAGTGAAGCACATGATTATGATCATGATTGTTTATATGGACAATTGCTTTTATTGTGGCTTTCATTTCAACAATAAGAACATTTTTTTTAATTTGTTTAGAATTGGCTCATCCATTTTGTTACGAATACGATTAGTAATTGGTCTTCCTGGTTAATGACGTCTCATAATGGGATCAAGTATGAAACGTGGTCCCGTATAAATAGACCGATAATTCTAATTTTAAGCTGGATGAAGTTGGAACTCATAAGCCTTGAAAAGAAATTAGAGGTTGTACACGAGGGAAACAGATGTCGCTAACTGTAAATCAAAAAATGAACAAATGGGAAAAACATAAGGACAAGGCAACCAAAGAGTTTGGAACCCACCAAAATCACACCATCATTCATTTAATTTAACAATTTATAACATAGGGTAGTGTCCAAGTTAAGGACTGACAATTTCTTAAACAACAAATTCTGAATTCTGTCGATCGATCTTTGCACATGACACAGTTGATTGTTGTTCATTTATTTCTCAATATAGCAGTAATATCTTCATGATATTGAAGTCCTACTTGTAACATGCCTTCGATCTTTGTTCCTTCTTCAACAAATCAGACTATTGTTCTTTCAAATATGACCTTTACTAGAGCAAAAATCGATAAACATTGTATACCTTTCAAAATTGAATTCATGCATTTGTCTAGGTCTTGTTATGCGGTCATACCTCTTACCGTCGTCATATGCCTAAGTCTATTTTTCTAGTGGAATTTGACCAATTGAAGACATTGTTTGGCCGAATCATGCTCTCATTGCCATTAACTTTACCTGTAGAGTTGGTTGTTTCGTGTTGTAGTTTATGAAAAGTAATAATCACTAATTACATTTGTGGTTTTGTCATCTTGGCTTGCTTACATCGGGCTCTTGATCATGGAGTTCACCTTAATCGAGTAAACATAAGGACAAGGCAACCAAAGAGTTTGAAACTCACCACAATCACAACATCATTCATTTAATTTAACAATGTATGACATGGGGCGGCATCCAAGTTAGGGAGTGACGATCTCTTGAACAACAAAATTCGGAATTTTATCGATCAAATCTTTGCACATGACACAGTTTATTGTTGTTCATTTTTTTCTCAATATAGCAATAATATCTTCAGGATATTGATGTCTTACTTGTAACATGTCTTCGATCTTTGTTCATCGTTCAACAAATCAGGTTGTTGTTCTTTCAAATGTGACATTTACTAGAGCAAAAATCTATAAGCATCGTGCACCCTTCAAAATTGAATTCATGCATTCATCTAGGTTTGTTGTCATGCGGTCATACCTCATACGTCGTCATTTGCCTAAGTCCATTTTTCTAGTGGAATTTGACCAATTCAAGACATTGCTTGGCGTAATTATGCTCTCATAGTCATTAACTTTGCATGTAGAGTTGGTTGTTTCATCTTGTACCATGTGAAAAGTAATAGTCACTAATTATAGTTGGGGTTTCATCGTCTTAGCCTGCTTACATCATGCTCTTGATCATGGAGTTCACCTTAACCGAGTAAACATTTGAGGGTGCATGCTTCTTTTGCAGTTTTTGGCTTAGGAGCGCATTAAGAATCTTTCTCCATTCAATGGAAAATTTGATTTCACTTCTTTAAAATATTTTATTCTAATACTTATGAACATTATTGCAGTTCCTTTAGACTCCATATACCAGCTTGGAAGTTGCTTCATTTTGTAGTTAGTTAAACATGTGTTCCGCTAATATGTTTTGTCATAGTTGAATTCCACCAAGTTGATCAGGTGATGCGTCAATTCAGCTTCTGACAAATTATTCTGGTTCAACCTTTAAATTTAGATCAAGTCCGCATAGAAGATATGAAAAAGAGAGTTGACACATGTTGACCGAAGCATCATCAAAGGTGGATAGTTAATTGAAATGATTGACACATTTGTCTCATTCAAGGTACGTCATTAACTAGTAATGGTCATTTGCATGACACCATACCTTATATACAATGGTACATTACTCATACAATCCGTTATATATCACCTCCCTAACCAACATCTAATGGAGATATAAGTTTAACTCCTGAAACATTTATTCATGTGTTTCATTTTTATTTATGACCAATTTTCATTCTTCCAATAGTATAACATTCCACCATATCTTGAATCTAAGTATCAACATGTTAGGTCTTCTTCCTACGCTCACCAGTTTCATGATCACATAGTTGGTCAGTCTATTCTTTTGATCTGCAACAACCTCTCTTGTCCACACACATGGATCATTAGCAACCTATGTCTTTTCAATCACCATACTAAGGTGTTCCATACACTTATAACATTTTTCCTACTCAACATGATCCTATTTTTGGTCTACCAAATATGTTCGAAACTTTTGCATTCACCCCTCATTTTGCATACAATCTCACATCATCCATGGAGTATTATCATCCTACAATGTCATTCCAAGACATGATGGATAAAGGTGACAACACTGATAATGAAGATAACAATGATGATTAGTCGCCAACTCCTTCCTCTCATCACCCCAATAAAGGCCTAAAAAATAAACATGAATACCACGTTGTGAGACTTTGCCCGGTGGATGAACTCTCTAACATTATGTATCAATCATGAAACAATATATGTATTAACATTTATATGTTTAATTGTTTTCTTATTATAATTTCCTATATGAATTTTTTTTTCTTCCAACAATCCACAACTACTAATTAAATTTTCCAAAATTTTCAACTTTAATAAAAAATTTAATTTAATTTTCCACAATAGACTACGTAACTTAAATATTCTTCAAAATTTTCATAATACACTGAAGTCACTACACATAATGATAATTTTAATTCATTACCAAATTACTATGAAGTCGTCTAAAGGTATTATGACTCGAGTTCTAAACTCGTTAGAAGAGTGGATGAATTTAGTTCAAAACCAATTAACATTGAAGTCACCAGAAAGTATAACAACGTCAATTCAAAATAGTTTATACTAAAATTGTTAAAAGTAAGCAAGACTTCAATTAAACTTAAAGTCTTCGTTAACTTATACAAATTCTCTTATGAAAAATTTTAACTGAAATCGTCAATCTCAAATACAATTTCTTCTTATTAATTATGGTTTATCCTAATTACGTTTTAATTTAATTACGAGAGAAAAGATTGATTTTAACAATAAAAAAGATCATCATCACATCCTACAGTTTCGTTACGATAATCCAAACTCGTGAAAATCTTACAAATTTTTGAGGAATTCTTTACCACAATGTCACCATCACGTATGATGACTTAACCCCTTTTGTAATTTTTTTTAAAACGAGTATTATATGCATAGTATTCGAAATAAGGTTTAATCATTCACGAAGTTCCTATTTTCGCGTAGAATCTCAATTTAGTCATGTTGTTTATGGAAATCTCAATTGGGTCCCAATGAAAATTGCAACAATTGGATCCTTTCCGTTAAATTGTCTCCAACGACGTTAGTGTGTCTTTGACGTAGCACACTGTAGTCAGTTTCTTAACTGACATGGCACGAGTTTTTTAATTGACGTGGATTAATGATGTGCACACCGTCACCTTCCTCACGGCATATCCGTGCCCATTAAGCACACTCACGGGAACCCTATAGTTCCTGACATTTGTAGACGGGGGTTCCAGACGACGGAGTAAACGCAATAGGCGTGCTCCTTGAAGGTGCGGACCCTGGTGGGGCAGTCGAGGGTCCAGAGCTTGACGGTGTCATCCAAGGAGGAGGAGAGGAAAGAGTCGCGGCGGATGGGGTTGTAGTCGGCGGAGTGGACCTTGCGGGTGTGTTCCGGGAAGGAGCGGATCGGGTTAGAAGTGGGGGGTAGGGCCAGGTCGTAGAGCTTCACGGAGCTGTCGGCCACGGCGGCGATGAGGATGGAGTCGTGTGATTCCGACCAAGCTACATCGTAGACACCATCGGCGGTGTCGTAGGAGGCAAGCTCCGCGATGGGGAGGGAGGGGTCCGGGGAGAGGATGAGGACGTGGAGGCGGCCGTTGCCGAGGATACCAAAGTTCTGGGCGGTGGCAACGACGAGGCGGTTCTCATAGAAGGGGATGAACTTGACGGAGTAGTCGTTGAAGGGGGTTTTGAAAACCAGCGAGGCAAGCAGTTCCTGAGGCAATTGCTGATGGTTCTGTTGTTTTGGGAAATCCTGTTGCACCTCCAATGAATGGTGACATTTATACAGATAATGCCATGCTTCAGGGACCTCGGTACAATAGTTGTTTTCATTTAATTGGGCAAAGTATTTAATGTTACTTGTTTGGCTTCATTCATCTAAAGGACTTTGAACAGGCGAATTGCTAAAGGTGTGGAGTATCTGGTTCAAGCATCAGCTGCAGAAGCTGAAGCTATCAGTGCAACACTGGCTGCTGCCAAGGCACGACAGGAGAATGGAGAGGCTGAAGTGTCTGACAGAGACCGTGGGGCAGAGGCTACCCCAAGTGGGAAACAAGCATCTTCCTTGATTAAGCCTGATTCTGCAGGTTCAAATAACATTGATCAGTTTGGTCTGCCTGGGGAAGAAAACAAAATTGGATTGATGTGTGGAGGGGTATGTGTTTAAATGGAGCAAGACGTGAGAGAAGTACTGGGAATAGGTTTGGCTTTCGGAGAGAAAAAGAAATTTAATTAAAAAGAAGGAGAGTTAGAGAGAGGTGCACGGCTGTAAGTGTATTAGAATGCTAAAATTCTTTGTTGAGAAGAGAAATAGGAAATGATTATTTAGTATTGGGTGGGCCCATGTGTAAGATAAAGTAATTTAGGTTTTAGAGGGATAGGGTACTAGGTTGCAGTAGAAAAAGATTGGAATAATAATATCCACGAGTTGTCCCACTTCACTCAGCCACGTCAGTTAAGAAACTGACTACAATGTGCCACGTCAAACACATACTAACGTCGTAGAAGACAATTTAACGGAAAAAATTCAATTGTTGCAATTTTCATAAATTTGGACCCAATTAAAATTTTTATAAACAACAGAAATAAATTGAAATTTCACGCAAAAATAGCAACTCCTTGAATTAATAAACCTCGAAATAAATACCCATTTCAGGCTTACCCTACCACAAATTTTCTCCATTATTATGAACATTGTTCACACTATGCAAATACTTTGTTTTGTAAAGTAATGATTTTTATTTTATTTATCATCACTATTATTATTTCCCTTTTTACTTTTCTTGTTTTGGTTTTCGAAAGTCAGAAGCATGAGATTTGGTTGGATAAAGTTGCACAATGCACATGATATCACTCATCGTCAAAAGAAAATAAAAGCACGTGTCATCAAAAGTCCACATACTCCATTTTCTTTTCACACACTTTCTTAAACTTTGGTCAATGGTTTTTCATTTCCAGCCGAAAGAGATCAGTAAAAAACTCACCTTTTACAAACCAAAATTAAAATAATTGTTTGGAATTGAAAATAAATAAATATATTAAAACCATCTTCGTATATAAACAATTCTTTTACATAATGAATAATTTTTATCAAGTTTAGGTAAATGTTTTTTTTAAATAAAATAGGTTTTTATAAGACAAAGTTTATATCTATTTATATATTATAATTTTTTAATTGAGATAGAAACCTAATTTTTTAATCTAGGATCTCAATATTAACTAAAGTTATTTATGTAAACAATTATATTATATACACTTATCCAGGTTAATGTTTCTTAGAATTAATTAACACAATTAAGTCACTACCTTAGACGATGCAGTGCTCTAATGTAGAATTTACGTTCACATTTTCATTTCATTAAAATTTAGGAGGCATTTGAATTTAGATTTCAGGATCCTACCACTCGAATTACAAAACATTACACGTATAACAATTTCACTAATTATATTTGTTAAGAAAACTCTTTTCTCTCTCAATTCGACCTTATTGTATTACCAATAACAAAAGAAAATTCTGCAGAAAAGAAATTTAGTTGCAAAAACTAACGGAGGAAAAGATAAAAAGAGAGTCTCATTTGATTTTTGAAGAATGAAAAAAATATGATATTTAGAAAAATTAAATAATTAAAATCCATACATATATTATTAATATGTGCTATCCTGTTATTACAATATGACCTCCTGATCAATCTTATATTAGTCTCATTGAAACTATTGCTCGGTCATACTTATATTTAAATTAGATTATTAGTGTTTAGACTGTAATTAGTTCAATACTAATAAAAAATATATCTCAAAATCTATAAATACAAGTTTAATATTAAAATAAAACATTCGTTTAAATATTAATTTTAACATTAAAATGTTTTCTACGAGTAACACTCAATTCAACTGAACAGAAGTAAACACTAAAAAAAGCCTGAAGACAAATATAAGATTAACCTAAAGTTAAACTTTGAGAATTACTTTTAGAAAAAGACTTAGGGTGTGTTCTTTTGGATGTATTTGGGGGAGATGATTTGGAAGAGATGATTTGAATAGATTTGAGTGGATTTGAGGGTAATTTTGTAGTTGTTTTTTTGAGTGGATTTGTGGTTAATTGAGAGTGTATTTGGAAGTAAAGTTGGTGAGAATTAGTGTAGGATTTGAATGATGTGATAGATTTTTAAAATTAGTTTAATTGGTAGAAATTAAAGATTACCAAAATGTCCCTAGTTATAAAAGTAATATAAAAAGTTATTTTTTAATATTATATTTAATTGTAAAAATGTTTATAAAGAGAAAAAAAATTATGAATAATTTATAAAATTATTGTTTAAAAATTATAAAAGTTATAATGTAGTAAAATGAATTTATTTTAATGTAGTATTAGGTTCTAATAAATCTAGTGATATGAAACATACAATCAGTTAATGCGTCAAAATTATTAACTTTGTACGCTGCAAAACCACATTGCAAAAGCATGTCTTTGGACAGTCCAAAGTCTTAACTTGGGAAGCCACACTATTGATAGCACAGTGCAACTGGAATGGAGTACGAAAATAATGCATGATTTTTTTTAAATGATCGTGGAATTATAGTTAAAGCACAGGGACATTTACGACTTTTCATTCCAAATCAGCGCCAATCTTTACAAAAGTGGGAGAGCCTCAAAAAGCGTAAATCCTCACAAATCAGTCCTATAAAGTGCTTATCCGTCGTCCCAAATCAGTCCCACCGAACACAATTTACTTTGCAAATCCATCTTTGCAAATTCACTTATACAATAAATCACCTCAAACGAGCTTAACCTCAACATAATCTTTAAATTGCTCGAATTTGATTTGTTTAAAGATATATGCCCAAAATGATCTTTAACGAAAAATATAATTATATTTACAAAATATTTAATTCAAATCAACAGTAATTAAATTAAATTTATTACTGTAACACTCCCATTAAAAGTATTGCCAAGGTTTTAACATCTTGGACAGAAAAAAAGTGGAGAAATTTTAAACACCCGTCTCACTCGGTCATCATCATATCTTTCTTCTCTCCAAAATTTTAGTCCATAACAATTTAAACACCAAATTCTAGCTGTCTGAGATTCGAAATTATTTAAGAACTGAAAAATGTAAATATTTTCTAAAATATTTCTCAAAATTTTCAATTATAATATATTATGTATTATATATAGTCCTTTTACTAAGTGACAGAGTAACCTTAAAATGATCGATTGCAAAGTAGCTGGAATGGAGTGGTTTGTTACAGTGAGTGCTGATAGGTTAACACAATTTCTGAGTACGTGGGAGTGGTTTGATGAAGTGTTGAAAGATTCAGTGATTTTATTCAACTATTTGGTATACGAAGTTTGCAAAACTAAAAACAATGCATATATTTGTGATCACAGGTCATCAAGTAGGTGCAACCATAAACACCAACTATCAGTTGGGGCACAGAAGAATCACCCAATAAAAAACCCCAACTACCACTTTCATAACACTAGAGTCCACTTTCTGCAGTGTTGCCAAGCAACATAATTAACACCATCCCCAGATCTTGAATTTTATCATTCAAAGCAGCACAAAAGCCAAAAAGATATTCCTTCAGTGGTTTCACAGTTTAAAAAATGATCTCAAGCTTTCAGAGCAGGACCACAAAATCAATCCACGTAACCACAGCCATTAATGACACTTTGCAGGCAATAGGTGAAATCAAAGCATAGGTAGTTGCACAAATTTAATGTAAGTGGATACAAAATGATAAGATATAGGATAACGGAAACATTGCATTTGAATTTAAAATAAAATGATAAACAGTACAATTCAACGTAAATATTCAACAGTGCAGATCATCTCTAATTATTCCATTACAGACCAACACCTTGTTCTTTGGGAACAGCAAATCACTGACTTGGCTTAACTTGGTGAACTTTCAGAAAAAACTTGTAAACAATGGCATGCTAGTGGTTTTTGTTGCATTATAAACCATCTAGCTTGCAAGATAGTGAACTCAGAACTTGAGTAAAATGGAAAAGGGCAGAATCCTGTGACAATGGCCGTTTTGGAAGAAAAATAGATAACCTCGACAGGATTTCTCTCCTATGGATGTAAGCCCCAAGAGAGAGCTTCTTCAGCTCTCCCTGAAGCTCTGTAGTAAAATAATGAATGACAATTATTAAAGAAAGAAAAAAAGAGAAAAAATAGAATATCCTTCAGGTAACTTTGCAGCCAACCCCCACCTCCTTTACTACAATTCCTCCTCTCCTTGTCGTCTTCCCAAAAAATTTCACCAAAAGAATATGTACCTTACGAAAATTAAATACCTATCTCAACAAGATAATGTAAAGGGGTCAATTTTACTAGACTACAAGCTGATCCAGTTGCATTTGCTCAAGCCAGGCTCCTAAAACGGAATGATCAATGGATTCAATTTGAGGATTAGAATTTGGTCCATCCGCTGATGGTGCTGTGGGCAGAGGAGAAGCAAACTTCTCTTTCATCATCTCAGGTGGGGATTCCTTCACCAGAGACTGGACCCATGACAGATCAGGCTCTTCGCCATTGTGCTTAAGCTCGAATGAGGACGACCTTCGCATCTTACCACCAAGCTCGTCTCCATTTACTGACCAATCAGCTTTTCCATTAGGAGATCCCCACTTGGACCAACCGTTTACAGGGGAGCCAACAATTGAGGCAGGACTGTTGGCACCAAGGTCCCTTGAACTGAAACTTCGCAGCTGTAGCTGCTGCTGCTGCTGTTTCTCACGCTGAGCAAACGCCGACATGCGCGTGCTCATCGGTGAGATTGGTTCCACACTTCTTGGTGACATCCTTCCAGACGAAGAGACACCAAAGGAGGCCTGTAAAAGAGGATGGTCAACGCTCTTAGGAGAAAGCAAATTAGTATTAATTGGCGATAACATGTTCTGTATCTGTTGAAACTGATTGAGAACAGCTGATTTGTGGGTTGGAGAAAACACAGACGCCGCTGCTGGATCCGAATACCGGGGAGACGATGAAATTTCAGCAGAAAAGAGCTCTTCCAGATTTGCTGGAGTTAGGGTCTTGGACCGACCAGATCGACTCACAGAGCCAGTACCAGGGCGAGGCTGTAAGTAACAGCTCAAGTCATTTAAAGGGTGCTGGTGGCCATCAAGATCAAGCATTCCGTTCAAGTCTTCGGGTGGAATGTCTCGTGCACTAAGGGAAGACCTCAATCGGCTAGATTGAAGATTGCTTCCTGGTAAATGAAGAGCAGGCACGTTTGGCTGTGCCCAAGCACCAGAGGAAAGTGACATGCCATTGGCAGATGGGGACATCGGTTGCCCAAAGTGAGATGGCGACATGGAAGATACAGACGAAGGCGAACCCGGCAGAAGGCTCATCGCAGCAGCCATGTCCATGACATTAGCAGCCGAGGCCGATGACCGTGGTGAAGGAACAGCAGATCCGGTGGATACATACAGTGGACGCAGCTCCTCTGCAGTGTGAGCGAAAAAACACACCCTACGATTGCAGCTAGTACCATCTTTGCAAAGCCGTGTCCGATACTGAGCCGGGTGAAGCCAGCACTCAAACACTCCATGAGCATATTCACACATGTCTCCTCGCCTACAAGCCCCTTTCCTAAAATCAGGGCACGGCACACAGCTGTAATGAAACTTCCTAGGGTCTCTCCTCCTTGCGTTCTCTCCGGGGTGAACAAATGGGCACTCCGTCCAATCATGAGAGTAGGCCCGGGAACAAGGCCTAACCTTGAAGGAAAACATCCGAAACTCGTCGGTGGCGTATATGCTGTTCTTTATATCAGGCAGAGATGGATCTATGGGATACTCCTTCTTCTCTGACAAAGACCCAATAGCTGCTTCAGTAAACTTTGCCACCACCGGAGATGGTGGCGAGGCTGACGGAGAGTATGGCAAACCATTCGGTGAACCAGGGCTTGATGAATTGACAGACATAGGAACAGATAATTCACCAATGGACCCACCAATAGACCCGTCCGAAGCACTGTCGGATAATAGCTCCTCAAGCACAGGTTTCATTTCTTGCAGCTTAGGAGGGACAACAATCACATCTACTGGGCGATTTCCATAGGCATCCATGCAACTCGCATCAGCACCTGCGGATAAAAGCAGCTTCACAGTTTCAACAGCATTGGCAGAACCACCAGAAGCAGCACAGTGAAGGGCAGTGGTTTTATTCGCCCCACATGCGAAATTCACATCAGCCTCAGGGCACATCAGAATAAGCTTGAGAACATCATTGCTACCGTAAGTAGCAGCGACCATCAAAGGAGTACGGTGCTCAAGAACAATTTGCTTTGATCCGTTTTGACGTCCATACCAGAATCCAACCTCGTTGATCGCAGAAGGATCCTTCTCTAAAAGAACCTTAAAACCTTCAATATCATTGTTAGAGGCAAGCTCTAGCAGACTGGAAAAAGAATCTTCGGTGTTAACAGTTAGCGTTTTCATTTCTCTGAAGTTAGTCGTATGGATTTTACACCTAAAGAAAGAAGAAGTTGGAACAGATTTTGATTTCTCTGGACCACTTTCACATGCCTTCAATTAACTGGACAAAACAATCACAAAAGAAAACAATAAATCAACAATTATGAAAAAATAAATAAAATTTAGCATGTCAGAAATTGACACAATTCTAACAAAAAAAAAAAACTAGGCAGACATCATGCTTAGTTAGAGAATATACATAATCCATAACATCACTTAAATAATAAAAACAAATCACAAGAACAGCCTAACAAGTGATGAAATATTCTTGTCACAGCAAGATTTGCTGAAAATACCAATAAAATATAAAAATGTATAATTTAAATGTAATGAAACACACTCACTACACAGATCTGATGGAAACATAAAAACCTAACATCAACACATTTGCAAAAAGAAAAAGAAGAACCAACAAAAGTTATTCTAACTAAGATTAAAAATCAATCTATGATCGTGCAAATTCATCATCTGGTAAAAGAAAATGAAAGCCACACAGGTTAACAAAGAATTAAAATCTAAGAGAAAATAGAAGGAAAAAATATAAGCTGAAAGGAGAGAGAAATTCACCTTGACGATCAAGTTTGGAAAACGAAAGAATGAGCAAATGCAAAATGAGAAAGAGCGAAGAATGAAGAAATGGCGAGATCTGAGAGAGTGGGAAAAAGTTCAAGGCTTCACTCTCCATCGATGGAACTGAGGGAACATGAGAGAGTAAAGAAGAGAGGGAAAGTGTGTGTGAATGTGTGTTTAGAGAGAGAAGGTAACGTCTAGAAAGAACAGAAGAGAGAAATTGAAATGTAAATGAAATGGGGAAATTAAGGGTGAATTTATCCCAGAGGGATGTGAAATGGTGGTGAAATGCACGCCAAATGCAAGTCCAAATGAAGTCTCTGGAGAGAGTTTCAGGGAACTGGGACTGCCGGTGGGAGGGAAAGTGGAGATGGGAGAAAGTGGGAGGGAGAGGGGAAGGGCTAAACCGGTTACAGGTAGAGGTGGATTTGATTCGAACATTGAAGAAGAATGAAACTGAGTTTGGAATCCGCCAATAAGAGAGTGACTCATGCGCCAATGATGGCAAAGTGAGGACAGTGGTCAATTGTGTTAATTGTGGAGTCAAATCGAAGCACTCCAAAAAAAAATCTTCCCTTTTTCATGCTAAAAACCCTCACAAATAATAAATATTAAATTACGTATATTAAAATTAATATATTATCTATAAATATTTAGATGAGACTGTTATAAATATAAAAAAAAAAAAGAGTAATTTACTCAATTGTTCCTATTCTTATCATTGACACTTTTTCAAATTATAGATATAAGAAAATAAAATATAACAAATTTATTCAATTATATATTCATATATACACATATACAAAATTATATAAAATCCCTTTTAAATACATAACCAAAATTTTTAATACATACAAAAAAAGAAAGTAAAACCACTCAAACTATTTTTTTATTTTTTTATGTGACTGAAACAGAAATTTAATATTTATAACTAAAATAAATTTAATCTCATAGTACATGTTTAACAATGAGTTTTGTTCGTTTATACACATAATTATTCAATAAAAAAAAGAAAAACAAAAATAACATAGTCATGGTTAGTAATACCACAGTTGTTAATTGTATATTGATAATAAAATATAAACTTTATATTTATCAGAATCTTAGAAAATATTAATTTTTCTCAGCTGAATAGAATCAAGCATCATCCAGATGTCCAATTTCTCATGCTATATACATGCTTAAAACTTAAAGATTTATTAATTATGAGTTTTAAGATTCATAGATATTCATGGGAATATTAATTTTTTATCTTATATCAATAACTAATTGATGGATCGTGCATATAGTGTATGAACAATAAACGAGCTCAAAAATTGAAAGCGAAAGTTCATCAAAACCCAAAACGAAACTAATCATGAATGAAGGTGTGTTAAATACCGAAATAAATCGTTGTGTTATGAGGAAACAAGGTAATCGGTCAAAACGAAAAAGTACTTGTACACAAAACCAATCAGTCAAAACGAAAGAAAATCATCTCTAAAGTAGTTAATCAACAAACATTTTGTGTAAAATGAAGGAAAAATTAGTTGTGTTGGTCGCTAAAAGCATCATCGTAGTAAAGAAGAAGAAAAAGAGAAGAAGAAGCGAAGAGAAAGTGATGATGTGCAAGAGGAGGCTCTGTTATTTCATGAAATATAACCCTAAGAACATATATTACCATAGTTATTCTATTAACCGAAGCAATAAGGACTATATGCCTTCAGTTTTATAAAGAACTGACGTCTAAAACCTTTCAAAAATAAAAAATAATATTTCAATGAAAATTTTGAAATTTGTTTCAAACTTTATGTCTCAGTTTGCGGTATAACCGAAGCATAAAGACTTTATGACACCAATTTTCAAAACAACGGAGGCCATAGAGTTGTCCATAGGGCTGCCAATTGAAAAGACAACCTGCAACATCAAGACCTTATGGCTATGGTTTGTAACATCCCAAAATATAGTAATTACCATAAATTAGAACTAATCACATTTACATGATTAAACAGTGCAGTCTTAACTAAATCAGCTATCAAAGCCGAACGTTAATTAAATACAGGGTTCAGAAAAATTTAATACAGGAATAACCAAGGTTCGATGACGAACGGTTTACAAAAGCTAATAACCGAACGTCCAAAAATTTTAAGTAAACTAAGCCTACTGAACGATCTAAGTCTCGACCTTCACTTCAACTTCCACCAGGTTTTCTTCTTCAACAACTTCCTCCAAAAGGGTATCGCCATCTGCTCACATCCACACGGATGATCATTGCATTGACAAGACGGACGTACATAAACAGCAGACAACACAAGGAAACGCAAGGGTAAGCTTAGGTAATTTAATTCATACAATTAACATACAATTTAACATATGCAAATCAACATACAATACACACAACAACAATATATATATCAGTATAGAATTAATCATCCAAACTCTTACAAGACCGACCGTCCGGACTATATGAATCCATGTATCTACAGGCGTTCGTGCACTCGGGTGATGTGATAACTGAAAACACTCAACAGCTGCCACCCGAGGTTAGCCCTATCAGTCCAAAGTACTCATTAGGACTAGGACCTCCTGCCATTCCCACACATGACCTACTCCCCTCTACATGAGGACGAGCACTCACGGAATATCAGGATGAACAGCCATCAGCAGCTTTACCATGGTCATACTACACCACTTCCCATATTCAAATCATAGAGACGTTCCTCCTTGGAACGCTCGTTCAAAATCCATCATCATAAAATTTCTCCAAACATGGTTCACACTTCAGAATTTTACACTTTAATTTCATTTTCATCTTTAGTTTTAAGGGGGTAAAATAACGAACGTTCAATCCTCTGAAGAACGAGGACGAACGCTAAAGACTGGATTTACGACAACTCGTTCCAAGATTTGAAGAAAACGACACTAGGTATTTAACGAACGTTGTGGCTATTCAATCAGTTGAGGGGAACTGACTCTACAGTTATGAAATCAATATTCATAAAAAAAAAACTAAGTATACAGGCTCTAGACCGAATCCAAATGTATAAGAATACAAAAGAGAAGTATTTAACTTTACTGAGAATAATCATTCAAAAGAAATCGACTGCCAGTGAATGACCGAACGTCAACTAATAATTTGGACGAACGCTATTTACGTCCGTGCAAGAATCAAGGATAAGGACGAGCGTTCAGTATAAAACCGAACACTACTTAGGAAGAACGCTAGGTAGATGACCGAGCACTAATTTGAACGAACGCTCGGTATAAGACCGGTAGTTCATTTGGACGAACGCTTAGTATAAGACTAAGCGCTACCTATAACGAACGTTGGACATAAAACCGAGCGTTACTATTATAAATTCAATTAATTACGATCATTGGGTACCACTAGGCTGTGCCGAACGCTCAAACCTAGCCTTTCACAAGAGGACACTCGTTCTCAAGCAGAGTTCCTTCCAAATGAAAGAATTCCATTCTAAGTTATTTTCAGGGAAACCGAACGGTATAAGACCGTTCGATGACGAGCGTGCATTATCAAGGTAGGAAATATCATATTTTCCAGATTTTTCATCTACATTAACTCCACATTTTTCATACGATTCATATCTTATAATTTTATCTCCATCATAAATCACATACTTTATAGAATTCATATTATCATCTCATACTCTACATAACTTATCCATTTTTTTTTCCAATTCATACATTTCATCATCAACATACAGTTCAAACAATATCACCCATATTCAATCAAAAACAGTGTTCGTTCATGCATCTTTACAAAACATATTACTCATATATCCAGTTCACATCATCACATCATGCTTTCACTTTTCATACAAGTATCAATTAAATTACTAAGCTTCCCTTACCTGGTTCAGTAGTGAACGCCCTAAGAGAGTGATTTTTGATTCGCCCAACTATGGCTTTTTCTACGCTCAACGACTTCCTTAAGTCCTTCACTAAATCTAATCAAGAGAAACGTAAAAGAACTGAGATTACATCCCTGAATGCAGTTGAGTCTGGGCTCACATGAACTCCAGAAACGAGCGTTTAGAGTTCAGAGGCTTACCGGTTTCAGAATCGGAAGTTGTTCGGTTCAGATTGAAGCTCACAACTCCGGAAATGCTCCTATGGTTTCTGAAACGTGATCGGAGGAGATGGTGGTGAGTTATAGTAGAGAGAAGATGAAAGGTTCTAGAGAGAAGGAGGAGAGAATGGGGTCTGAGTTTGGAGGAAGAAGATGAGTGCAGGAGAGAGGAAGGGTTTTCCAGAAATTTCTTTTTGTTCCTCCCACATCCGCACGAACGTGCGTCTCCCCTGTCGACACCTGTACCCCCATTACTGACTCCCATTCTATCTCGGTGACACTTGGCAGTGAGTGGCAGAGTTATGAATGTGCGTTTTTAATGCACTGCAGAGGGGTTTCCATACATAAATTTTGATTTGACAAGGTGTTTATCAGAATTAATTTTCCAGGGTCCCACATGGTTCTACAAGGAATCGAGGCCAAAAGTTCTATCCAGAAAGCTTGTCAATTGAAAAGTCTTAAATTGTCATTTTCACAAGATCCTATGACAGCGATTCTACAGAGAATCGAGGCCAAAAGTTTTGTCCAGAAAGCTTGTCAGTTGAAAAGTCTTAAATTGTTAGTTTCGCAAGAACCGAGGTCATAAGTCTTGTACCGAAAGCTTATCAGTTGAAAAGTCTTCAATTGTCAATTTCGGAAGACCCTATGGCAGCAGGTGGGAGAACAATCGATGCTAAAGGTAAGATATGACTTTGGTTTTTCTTTAACTGAGGTCTATATATTTGCAAAAATTATAAAAATACTATTGCTTCTTTGTATGCTTTAGTTTCATGAGAACAGAAGCATAATAGATACGTTAAAAAGTCTCTCTTTTTACCAATGAAATTATGTTCAGATGTTAAAAATGATGAATATATATCACAAGAGTTATAATATCCTGAATTGTCGATAACAACAAAATACTCAAGAAAGAGAAAAAATAAATCATCACCCTTTGTTATAGTTTGTTTTATTCATTTTTAATTTATAAAATATATTATTTTGTATAAAAATATTTTTTTACAAATATACCTAATGCTACATGTTTTTCAATATTTAGTACGAATTTTAATTATGTTTACTTTCCAACAATGGATTATATATATTTTAGATATCTAAAGTTTCTTCGTATATAAAGTAATTATTACAAGATAAAATATTGTAATTATGCGGCACGATCTAGGATATATATATATATATATATATATATATATATATATATATATATATATATATATATATATATATATATATATATATATATATATATATTTATTTATTTATTGTGTACGTATGTATAAAAACAAGATTAATATAAACCTTTAGAACAATATTTGTATAAAAGGTTTAACAATTAAGTTATAAATATTAATTGTTAAACTTTAAAGACAAGACTATTTGATAATGTAACTCCAAACATTTCATCACCACCTTCAAATTTCGAAAATAATTTTACGAGTTACAATTTTTTTTGTTGAATTTTAAAATTTAATTAATGATTTTTCTTCATCGAATTTCAAAATTCGATAAAGGATTTTTCAAAGATATTATTATTTTCAAAATTTGATAAAGAAAATGAAAAATCATTAATCAGATTTTGAAATCTGATGAAGAAAATGAAAAATCCTTTATTTGATTTCAAAATCCGATAAAAAAATCTTTCGTTAAATTTCAAAATTCGATGAAACACAAGTAATGGATGTAGGGTTTTCTGAATTATAGAAGATAATTTTGAAATTTTAAAAAATTTTGAAAATACAAAATGAAATGATTGGAGATGTAAACTGAAATAGCCTTAAAACAATTGACTTGGAAATGATTATAAAAGAATTCAAACATAATGTGCCATTATGATTTTTTTTTCTTTGCTATGACATGAGATCTTAAGTATCCTTTCCTTTTTTTTTTTTACGTTTACAAGAAGATGAAGCCATGACTTACCTATGTTCCTCTTTGATGTTTATTCCATCAATGAATGATATTTCTTTACATATTTTTGAATGGTGAATGTCTTGATGTGCAATTCTAACAAGGGTTACCTTTTAAGTTAATTTTATTGAAGTCATCTATATTGATGTACTAGATATTTAGACTATACTAGACATTTATAGAAAATTTTTGAAGTTATTCAAATTAGTATTGATTGTTGTAGAAATGCATTTACTTTCTAAAGTTATACAACATTTTACATGTTGTTTGGATTTGAAACTTAATTATAAATTTATAATGCTCGTGGTATTAAAGCATCTAAGGTCTTTATAAAACTTTTCATTATAAAACAAAGTCTAGGTCGATTATCAAAGGGCACATATTTATTATATTCGATATTTAATATTCTTCATATATAAATTAATTTGATGACAGGAATTAGAACTGAAACAAAATTTAAACACAAACAAAAATGAAAAGCGGAAAGAATTGAAAATAAATGGTCAATTTACAAATTCAAGATCTATAAAATTCCTTCTATTATAGTTCTATGATGATTTAGATTCAAGTTGGAACAGTTTTTCAATTAATTAATAAAAAAACTCCATTGAACCAAAAATAATATATCATTTCATCTAATTTGTATTCATTTATTAGGATTCAATCGATTTTTAATTTGATTTATAAAATAGAAACGTAAATTAATATCAGAAAATGTGAAAATGAATTTAGATAAAAGAAGAATAAAGTCGTAACAATGAATGATCAATAGAAAACTCAATTCGAATTATAAGTTTTTTATTCTGTAAATTGAAATTCAAGAATTAATTTTTCATGAATAAACAAAGAATGTCATAAGAGAGAGAAAGAAAATAAAAAATAGAATTATAAATTTGAGAAAAAACATAGGAGAGGAATAGACCATTTCTAAAACTTAAAAGCTAAATATATGAATTATGTTTAAAATGAGCTCAAATTGTCTAATCATATCTCATTTAGTAATATATACAAGCTCTCTGATAAGTTGTATAGATCAGCTTAATTGTGGACTCTAATTAAGTTAATAATATAAAAGTATAAGCAATAACAAGAAAAATTAAATCTAAATAGGTTTCTACAAAAATAAATATAACAAATTTACCTCAACTTAAAAAAAAAAACATAAAATATTAGAAGACTCCAAATCCAACAAAACATATGTTGATTTTGAAGCCCTGAAATGTATAATTCAAAGCGATTAGAATCTTTAAAAAATAATTTATATAGAAAAGCAATAAAATTATAAATGTAGGTGCGAGATCCTAGAAAATCATAACAATTAGTATATTGATGCAGTTGGTTAAGATAATTGAAAAATGCAACTTTATGAGATTAGGAAAAAATATAATAATAATAAAATAAAATATAGAAACTTTGGTGTATTTTTACTCTAGTAAGTTGGTTACAAACCGAATCCTCTAATACTTAGTGAATAAAAATGAATAGATAGGTCGGTTTTGGTTATGAAAATTAGAGTAGTTACGATTTATGATTTTTGTCAATGATTTCTTTTAGGCTATGAAATTTAGGGATAGTGGAGCTTTGTAAACAGGCATTTGACCATGGACAATATGATTATGTTATTTCTTTCTGCTGCACCATTGTGTTGTTGTGTATAGGGAGGGGTAACCTCATGCACAATCCCCTCATTTTCAATAAAAATTTCTGAATTCAGTGGTGGTATACTCCCCTCCTCCATCTGTTCTCAACACCTTAACTTTCTGCCCACACTGTCTCTCCACAATATTTTTAAACTTTTGAAATACCTACAACACTTCTCCCTTTCTTCTAATCAAAATAGACCCAGCACTTCCTAGTCCAATCATCAATAAACAGTAGAAAGTACCTGCTGCCTTCAGGTGTCTCTACTTGAATAGGACCACACACATCTGAATAGATCACCCCTAGTTTCTCTACAGATTTCTGGGGTAAACTTTTCTGGAAACTGCCCCTAGTTTGTTTGTACTGAATACACTCCTTGCAAACAGTTTATGGAGCTTCCACCTTAGGCAAGTCATTCACCATATTTTTGTGGCCTAATAGAGACAAATCCTTAAAGTTTAAGTACCCATACCTTAAATGCCACAACCATTCCTCCTTACTTTCTGATGCAGTGAAGCATTAGTGCTTTACTGCACTCATTACTACTCTAAAAGTCATGTTCTGTGACAGCTTAGCCTGCAAAACAATCCCCTTATGTTGATTGAAAATGCTGAGATTGTTATTCTCAATTTTCATCACATATCCCTTCTGCAATAGCTGCCCCAAGCTTAGCAGTCAGCCTTGGTACATATAGTACCTCTTCAATTATCACTTCTTTTCCCTCTGCATCCCTTAGAACAACCCTGCCAGATCCCTCTGCATTCAGACTTCTATCATCAGCAAACTGAATCTTTCCTTGTGTAGCCCCTTGTATTCTCACAAACCAATCCTTCCTTCCTGTCATGTGGGTGGAACACCTAGAATCTAGGTACCACACAACATTCTCAGATGAATCATCCTCGGTTTTGGCCATCAACATTACTGCCTCCGAATATGATTCCTCATCTTGGGCCAGATTGGCCCTCTTCTTGGGCCAGATTGGCCCTCTTCTTGGGCTTGTTTTTAGCACCTTCACCTTTCCAACACTCTTTGGCATAATGGCCAAGTTTCTGACAATTATAGCATTTAACTTTCCTTTTGTCAAACTTCCACTCTCCATCTCCATTCTTCTGGTTCTTCACCTTTCTTGACTACTGGACTCTTCTCCTTGCTGGTCCTGTGAGTCTTTACACTTTCTGCTGCCTTTTCCTCCTTTCTTGAACCCCTTCTTGCCCTTAAACTGTGATCTGGCCTGTAGGGCCTGTTCTTGACACTGCTTGCGCTCATTGATGCGATACTCATGAGCTTCTAATGAGTGCAACAACTCCTTAATCTCCATGGTCTCCAGATTACGAGCTTCTTCAATAGCCACTACTACATGGTCAAATCTGGGTGTTAGGGTTCTCAGAATCTTATCCACAATGTACTCATCTGAAATTGCATCCTTGCATGCCCTAATTTTGTTCACCAACTCCTGCACTTTGTCAAAGTATTCTGCCACAGTTTCATCCTCATCCATTATCAGAATCTCAAACTGTCTCCTCAGTTCCTGTAGTTTTATCTTCTTGTTTTTGTCTCCATCACCATATGTCTTTACCAGAATGTCCCACACCTCTTTTGCAGTATCAACCTTGGAGATCTTGTTGAAGATCTTTGGGCTGACACATTGATACAACAGAAATCTGGCTTTGCTGTCCAGTTTCACCTCCATCTTGTAACTTTTTTTCTCCTCTTCAGTGGCTCTTGCACCCAATTCAGGTAGCCCATCTTCTATAAGCTCTGAAACATCCTGGAAGCCAAAAATGGCTTGCATCTTGATGCGCCAGTCATCAAACTGCTTCCCATCAAACACTGGTAACGATCCTTGTATTCCTCCAATACTTGTCATCCCTTTCTTGCTAGAATCTTGCAGTTTCTTTGATTTTTACACACCCAAAGAAACCTTCTTTCTCCTCTTCTGGATACACACAATTCCAGTCACCAATCACACACCCACTGTACACACCAAGAACCACACAACCTATGCTCTTGATACCATATTAGACGTAAGGGCATAAGAGGAAAAACACACAACATTTAAATGTTATTATATGAAAACATGTGCTGGCAAGAAAGAGAAACAAATATCTCTGCTAATAAGCCTCTAGAGAGAAGGCAGAGAAAAGCGACTCGCTAGGGTTCGTCCACACGCACAAGCCGGTGAAGAAGATGATGATGGAAGCAACAGAAAAAGAGAGAGCACAAGACTACACAAACAAGGTACTGAATAAACCTCTGTGTATTTCGTGTGTGTGAAAAGTATGAGATTATAGCTTTTATATGCATGAAACTTAAAGTGAATGCTCTGTTTTTGTTTACTCTAACAAAAAAAACAGAAAATAAGAAATAAGATGAATTGCTTAAGAGATAAGAAGAGTTAATATTCTTTCTTTGAGTTTAAGGTGTTTTAAGTCTATAAATTTGTGTTTCTTTTATTATATATATATATATATATATATATATATATATATTATTCTTGTAGTAAGTTAAGATTATGTTAATATAACTGCAATACTATATACAACTACAAATTACACAAATTATGTATGGAGGAAATACAAATTTATGTATTATAATTAAGGACGACAACAAGTCACGACAAACAAAGATAATGGTTATTCATTACCAGATTCACGGTAAAATTTGATACAATTTTTTTAAATCCACGAATATTCGTGGATATCCATACATTTTTTAAAACAAATATTTTTTAAAATGTTATTAATAGTATAAACAATATTTTACAGAGTTCTCGATGAATTTGGAAATCTGAATCTTGATTAGGATTTATAAAAATTTGGAGACGAAAAACAAATATCTGGAGATGAAAAGAAAAAATTTGAAGAGAAACAACAAGAGAAAAACCTAATTAACGACAATAAGGAGTGATGGTCAACACTAATAAACCTAATAAAAGAAACTTAAAATTTGGGATAAATATTAATTTTAATTTTTAATGAGTAATAGATACCCGTAGGTAGGGATAGAATGATACTAGTCCGCGACCCATTAATAAGGTTTTAAATTATCCATTGTCCATTATCTGCGATTCTCGTTTTATGTATCCATTTACTACTCAACGAATTTTATCCAGGATATTCATGGGTATGAATATTTTTGTCATTCACAATCACAACAACATCTATCTTCCTCTTGATATTCTTCAACATAACATTTATAACTCATCATATCTAAGAATTTGGTGGATATAAGGTTATTTTTCAACTTCATGACATATTGAATGTTAGTCAATGTTCAAGTCATGTCATCATGCATCTTTATCTCAATAAAACCTATATAAATCATCTTGCATGAGACATTTTGCATATGTCATTAATTGTCCTATGGCGTAGGCTAGATGCGCCAAGTCTCAATTGGATAATAACATTTGGACTATTATGTTCTTAAGTAAAAAGAGTTGTGTCATAACTATTAGTTTTAACTTTTGACATAGTGATAAGTTCTCAAGTTAACAAAACCATTTTTCCTTTGATGGAACTAGAAATATCTACAAATGTCTTTTAGGTTAGCTTTTGTCTTCTTATATTTCTTGTCATTCATGAAGACTAACAACCTAGATGACGATGTGCCATCATCATTCATAATGCATTAAGTTGTAGTTCCATTGCATAGAGGATCAATTTAATCTCTTCAAGTGTGATACAATATTTAGCAACACCCAAAGAACTTACTGAGTTCTCGTAAGTTGTTGAGAAAGGTTACCAAAATCATAGATGGATCCTCAATTTTTTTTAGTTTCACATTGATGTCTTAGTTTTGTATAAAAACAAAATTGAACTTGAGATGAGCTTTTGGTAGTGTACTCTCGTTTACATTTAGTATGAAAATTCATCTCAACAAGATATACAAATAAACTTCATTATAAATAGCTTCTCTAACTTTAGCCACTACACTATTGAAGACTTATCCTTTGTAATCTCATAAAGAATCTCATTTTAATATAGTAAAAGGATCATCAAATGAGCATTTTCTTCTTACTGCTAAAGAATTTGCATGTGAGATATAATTTTGGAAAGTAATGCCCACATGTCTTGACGCTTGAGGAAAACCTTCATCATCTTAATTCTTCATAGACTAAATTTGTTCTTCTCATTAAACTTCTCAATCTTAAAAGCGATACTCATTCTTTTGTTAGACCTTGTGACAACAAATGCGAAAAAGAGATCAAAATTTACTTTGATGCCGATTTGTTGTGCACGAAGTTTTAAATTAAGTCAAACAACATATGAATTGTGCAAAATGACAGTGTGAATCAAATCTAATAAAGACTTATAACAAAAAAACAAGCAAAAAGTTAGAAATAGATAAATTAAATCCTGTATTGTGGACGATCAACATTAAGTTGCATCTCAATCTCGTTCCATTTGAATAACTCGCCTATATGAAGAGTATAAGGTATAATAAGAATTAGCTAGAGTTACAAATAAAATCCTAAATAAATCATTCGTATAAAAAAATCTATCGTGATCAAATGATATAACTCTTCATCATTAAACAACCTATCAAATAGTTTAGTATTCTAAAATCCTATAACTATAATTGTTGGAAGTCCCACATCGACTAGAGATAAGGCCAATTTATAATATATAAGTGAGGTGCAAACCTCACCTTACAAGCCGGTTTTGTGGGGTTGAGTTAGGCTTAAAAGCTCACTTTCTAATATGGTATCAGAGCCAGGTTAGTGCCTATCCTAGCGAGTTCTAAGTGGACATTTTATTCTTCTATTCCACCCGCAATCGGGCCGCTATTGGACCATCCAATTTCTACTATCACGCACGAGATGTCTGAAGGGGGTGTGTTGGAAGTCCCACATCGACTAGAGATAAGGCCAAATTATAATATATAAGTGAGGTGAAAACCTCATCTTACAAGCCGGTTTTGTGGGGTTGAGTTAGGCTTAAAAGCTCACTTTCTAATAATAATGTGAAGGCGTGAAGGAAGAAAAATTTGTAATTGTTCAAATGAGAAAAGTTTGATGATAATACGTACTGAGAATATTTCAATTAAATCCAATGTTTATCCCAAACTACACTTAAATTTAAAAATAAGATTAAAAAATTTAAATTATATAAATTATGACTACAAAATTATAATATCGCAATCTGACTTGCACTTAGTAACGCTACTTGAAAATTTTCATTCATTTATACGCTCATCACAAACTGCATAGAAAAATATTAGGCAACATTAAATATAAAATATCACCATTAAAAAGTTATTTTCTTAACTAACAATCTAATACCCAAATACTTCAAAAAGGCATAACAGTGACACCAAATCTTAAACCACTTTAATATTTGTACGTAATCACATCAACATTTTAATGACAGGAATTACACACATAATAATATATTTTTCATAAATCAACTATCACTCATAAATCATTATAGAAAAAGAAAAAAAAAAACACCATTTTAGTGAATGTGTTTAACATTCTCACATCACATGATATTATCATAGTTTTCTTTTTGAGATGAAATAATTGATTTGTCTGAAAATGTATTGATGAGTCCAAAGTAACTAGAGGCCAAAGAAGAAAGGAAATATCGTAGTTGGTGTTAACCTTAGATAAATGAAGGCGGGAAATCGATTCTGCGTTTGAGGTTTGGTTAGGTTAATGCTTCATAAATAGACAATACCTAACCTAACATGGTCCCACCTTTGTTCTCCCATGAAAATGAAACCTTCTTTGTATTCAATGTCAATGCAAACCAATGTCTTTTCTTTTGGACTCTTTCAAACTTTCTATTCAGCTCCCCCTAAAGGCTACCATTCCTAAGTGGGACCCCACAACCATTTTTGCCTCTATTCTTATCCTTCAAAGTCCTTTTCACAATTAACAATTAAATAGCTTAATCATATTCATCAAAATATATTAGGGTTTTATGTCAATTGATTGTTATCATATATATTCCTCTAAAGTACCCATCTCACATGCCTATTTTCTCATCATTTGTTGCATTTAATTTAAAGTATATCATGATGTTAACCAAGTAAAACTTTAAAATAATTATTCCTTTCTTTATCATGTCTTCTTCACAAAATTCAACTTATTTTTCATATGCTTCAATTGTTATATGCTAATTTTTTAGTTAATATTTATTATAGATTAATGTTTCATTATTTATAAACTCTTATTTTTATCGAATTTAATCTAGATATCTTTGAAATAAAGTATACACTTTTCAATAATTTAATTCTGTTTTTAGATAAGAAAACAATTACATTCTAAAGCTAAATAGGAAAGATTCACTCATAATAAAATTGTCAAACATTAAAACTAATAAGAGTTTAAAAATCTAAATAACATGTAATAAAAAAATTGAATATAATAGTTGATCAATATGAAATATTCACTCTCAGATGTAAAGAATGAATATTGGGTTAAATATGTTTTTCGTCCCTAAACTATTGGCCGTTTCTGGTTTTCGTTCCTCTTTCAAAATAAGGTATATTTCGGTCCTTATTCTTTTCGAAACGTTTGTTTTGAGGACTAAAACGAACGTTTCAAAAAGAATGAGGACCAAATTGTACCTTATTTTAAAAGAGAGGCGAAAACCAGAAACGACCAATAGTTTAAGGACTAAAAACATATTTAACCGATGAATATTTATAAACCTTTTTAATTTATAAAAGATATATGAACAAATTTTATTGATATTTTATTAAATAATAATTAAAATACACATACATCTTAAATAACAATGAGTTTATTATTATTTTTGACCTATAAATGGCATCGGTCAAATTAGGACGGGTGTGTACAACTCTTATTATATTTATAAACTTTTTCTTTTGCTTTTTATGAACTTATGTATTATTATTATTATTAGAATTAAAAATTTAAAGAATTTTTTTTATAAGATAAAGTTAATATTATTGGAGACGTTGTACTCTCATCCACCATAGAAAGTCATGAATTGACTTTTGTTAATAAAGGAATAACTTTGGTTGAAAGCAGTGTACGTAGAAGACAAACAAATAAACAAGTTTGAAAAAGAAAATAGCATCCTAGTAGTCTAGTAGAAAATTAAAGCTCCCTATAGTTATTATTATAATGATCTAGTGAGAAATTAGGGCATCCTAGTATAAGGTCCAAAAGATGAACAAAATCATAACATTCATGTCCACCTTAGTACCACCGTCTCAAACAAAAAAATATGTACCGACTATACTTTGCAAGCAACTTTGTTTCGACATTTTTGTGTTTGAAATAATAAAATAATAATAACGAACAAATAAATAAAGAAAATCATGAATGTTATCAGCATGATATAGAACAAATAACATTAAAACATTATCGAACAGGAAAAAATATAAACAAAATAATTCATGCAATTTTCTATTTATTTAATTTTATTAACTATTGCTTTATCTCAAATATAGATATTTAAATTTTATTAGATATTATTCATTTGGTAGAGATGTTTCTAAGATAAATTATGAGATTCTTAAGAGTTACATTATTGTCCCACGATGAGAGAGCACGAGTTCTATTTAAAAAGAGAAATATTCAGATATAAAATATTTTTTTAATGCTTAAATCATTAAGAGTTAAAATGATATGTATAATACATTAATAATGAAAGAATTGTATAAGAATTCGTCTTTATATAAGTTTTCTAAGTTATAAGTAAACAAATATAATATAATAAACATATTCAATTATTTGAAGATAATTAAATATTATATAATCAATTATTATATTATAATATCTTGAAAATATATATAATAAGTTATTATACATAAGAGAGTTGTGTATTTTAGAGATATTTCATGATATATTGTGGATATGTAGAAATATAATGAATTATTTGATTTTAAGTATTTTTGAAATAATATAGTTAGAGTTAACATCATATTTAAAGTAATGTTTATTTTAAAACTTGGGATTCTTTACGATTTTGTTCTTAAAAAACATTTTAAATAGTTAAGAGAAGAATGTGTATATAAATTGTTATTGATCTCGACTTCTAAACAATGTAAAATTGTTAGATGTACTAGAATAAGTTCATCCGTGAAGATTAATAAGAAAAAGTCAAACGTGAATCTAATTTTCATGTTGAGTAAAAATAATAAAGTTAAATATCATATAAGAAAAAAAAACTCATATATAATGTCTCCTTAATGAATATACAAAAAAAACAGACTCATCAATGATATCAAAGTCAGACTTTAGTGATCAACTTAAACTTTTGTAACAAAAAGGACAAAATACAATAACGCCATCAATAACAACAACGATTTAAGTAGATATCACCGTACAACACACACAAAAACAAATTAATTTCTCACTTCATCAAATAGAAAAAAGTTTTTGTTCACCAAATAAGTTGAACTTTTCTTTAAAGAAAAAATGAGAGAGTTAAATTTTCATTAAAGATATAATTTAAAATAAATAAATAATAAATTTTGTTTTAAATAAGTTATGTTAAATTATAATAATTCGTGTTCACCATTAATACATTCTTACATGATGTATTATTTGAGAAAATAAGATTGTAAAACAACAATAAAAGAATTAATTTGTAAGTTAAATAAGTCTATACATGGATTTAGTAAGTTTTCCTTGACAATAATATAAATTGATTTCACTCAATCTAAAAAGGATTACTTTCTATTCACTTATGATTTTAGTTTTTCATTAATCATTTTATTTGTCTATGTGATGACATCGTGTTAATGTACCTTAATTTTTCTTGTAATAAGAATGTAGACTTGATATTAAAATTATTGTTCAATGTGAATATTTTTAGTCTTTCATTTATGTAGACTGAGAAATTGTTAGGTTAACAAGATATTATTTAAGTCAAATAAAATATATGTATGTGTGTATATATTTGTTAATAAAATTAAGGAATATTCATTGATATTATTTTCATTATAACAGTGGAATTTAAGTTTTTGATATATTATTGTATTAAATAAATGAAAATAAATATTTATTATCATAATAGTTTTTTTTTCTCTGGATTAAGTAATGGAGTTTACAACTATATATATATATATATATATATATATATATATATATATATATATATATATATATATATAAGTGAAGGGTTTGAAAAATAAAAAATAAAAATCTACCATTCTACCCAACTGAAAAAGCTCAATTTCATACTCTTATATTTCCATTGTATTCAATTCAAATCATTATTTACTAATTTTGCACTATGGTAGGTTGATTGAGTTAGAAAGGTTGATTTTCTTTACTTTTTGTATTAAATTTAAAAAGAAAAACGAAACGTATTTTATATTATTTAATATTTGAATAATCAAATAATTCAATATTTCAAAAATAATTTAACTAAAGAATAAAGGAGTATATTGAATAATATTTTTATCATCATTACTAGTGTTTTTACACTTATTTTTATACGTTAAAACATATAATTTAAAAAATAAAATATAAATAATTTTGTAAAAGTAAATTGAGTAGTCAATTATCCTTTTAGTTGATTATAGAAATACTTTTACACCGTTATGTATAATTTTAATTTAACAAAGAATTAAATCGTTTACCTAAAAAGAACATAAAAAAAAACAATTATAAAAAAAATTGTATCGTTCATATAACGATTTAAATTACTATTATTATTTAATAATCTTGATTAGATTAAGCAAAGTGTCTCAGTTTTAAATTCAATAAACAAACTTTATCTTAATTCTTACAAAATTAAATTTAACCAACGAAAATTGAAGAGATTAAAATATTAAACACGAAAATCATAGAGTTCGAACAGCTAAGTTAAAGAAATATAATTGAAAAATTATTAATATTTATATAAGTAATAAATTTTAAGTTTAATTCAATTTTATAAAATTAATTTGTAAGATAAAATTTATGTTTATATATATTTTAAATTTTATTTATTTATGATCGAGTAAAACTTCTAAAAGGAAAAAAAAAAGAATATTTTATTTGTTTATGTGATGACATCGTGTTAATGTACCTTAATTTTTCTTGTAATAAGAATGTAGACTTGATATTAAAATTATTGTTCAATGTGAATATTTTTAGTTTTTCAATACTTCTTAGACTGAGAGATTTTTAGGTTAACAATATATTATTTAAGTCAAATAAAATATATGTATGTATGTATATATTTGTTAATAAAATTAAGGAATATTCATTGATATTATTTTCATTATAACAGTGGAATTTAAGTTTTTGATATATTATTGTATTAAATAAATGAAAATAAATATTTATTATCATAATAGTTATTTTTTCTCTGGATTAAGTAAGATAGTTTCTCATAATATATATTTGTAATGGGAATTCAATTAAAAAACTAGGAAAGAACATTTTTTTTTAGAAAGAAAAAACTCACTTTGGCAGTATGTGTAAAAAGGTTTGTTGCATTTTTTATTAATTGTGTGATTTTAGTGTTTGAAAAGTTTATGTCATTTTTTTTTATATTATTGTGGTGGAACTTTATTCATTTTGTATTTTAAGTAATGGAGTTTACAACAAATTAATTAAGGATATATATACAAGTGAAGTTGGGTTTGAAAAATAAAAAATAAAAATCTACCATTCTACCCAAATGAAAAAGCTCAATTTCATACTCTTATATTTCTATTGTATTCAATTCAAATCATTATTTACTAATTTTGCACTATGGTAGGTTGATTGAGTTAGAAACGTTGATTTTCTTTACTTTTTGTATTAAATTTAAAAAGAAAAACCAAACGTATTTTATATTATTTAATATTTGAATAATCAAATAATTCAATATTTCAAAAATAATTTAACTAAAGAATAAAGGAGTATGTTGAATAATATTTTTATCATCATTACTAGTGTTTTTACACTTATTTTTATACGTTAAAACACATAATTTAAAAAATAAAATATAAATAATTTTGTAAAAGTAAATTGAGTAGTCAATTATCCTTTTAGTTGATTATAGAAATACTTTTACACCGTTATGTATAATTTTAATTTAACAAAGAATTAAATTGTTTACCTAAAAAGAACATAAAAAAAAAACAATTATAAAAAAAAATTGTATCGTTCATATAACGATTTAAATTACTATTATTATTTAATAATCTTGATTAGATTAAGCAAAGTGTCTCAGTTTTAAATTCAATAAACAAACTTTATCTTAATTCTTACAAAATTAAATTTAACCAACGAAAATTGAAGAGATTAAAATATTAAACACTAAAATGATAGAGTTCGAACAGCTAATTTAAAGAAATATAATTGAAAAATTATTAATTTTTATATAAGTAATAAATTTTAAGTCTAATTCAATTTTATAAAATTGATTGGTATGATAAAATTTATGTTTATATATATTTTAAATTTTATTTATTTATGATCGAGTAAAACTTCTAAAAGAAAAAAAAAGAATAAAAAATTTATCTTTGAATAATAATTTGAGTATCCATTATTTATGCATTATTGAGGGATGTCTTAATCATCGTACACTTGGCGCGTTCAAGGTGACATCAGAAGGGAACCACATTGAGGTGTGGGAGCAAAATGAACCGACAGGATTCTCTTTCTCTTCTTCTTGTGGATCAAGGAACCTCCTTCATTCATTCACATACATGTCATGCTATCATATCATATCATCCATCCACGAACAAAAACAAAATCACAATGTGCTGTGGCTAAGGGACGGTGCTCTTTGGTGGGTCATACTTTTTGAATTTTTCTCACATAAAATTCATTTCATTTTTATAAACTTTTTACTTTTTTAAGATTTAATTCTAATTAATTTTTATATTTTTCTATTCAATTCCTTTATTTAATTTTTTGAGTTAAGTGTGTAACGTAAGTATTTATCTATCCTATTATTTTAGTTTTCAATTTGTAGAATTGTAATAATGTTAGCGAACTTATCTATGTATTTTTTTAATGTTTTTAAAATTAAGTTTTTCGTTTTTTTTTCTTGGAACACTAAATTAACTAGATAGTGATTATTTATTCTTTCTTGGATTGTTCTTTGTAGATAGTGTGAGTGGATTACACAGGACAACCAACGTGAACCGTTGATTCGAAATTGGCAAATTGATTACGCAAGTGCAAGCATATATATGGTGAGTCACTGTTGTACCATAGAGATGTTGCAATTGAGGTGGGACCCATCTTTGCCTTTCGACACGTGTGTGGATTTGCATGACCCTGAGATTGAGAGCATCTTATTTCTATAGGCACAGAATTTGATAAAAATTAAGGAATGAATATAAAAGAATAGAGAAATAGATGGAGAGATTTAAAAAAAAAAACTTTTAAAATTTTGTGAATAATACGGTGATTAAGGTAAATTAAAAAAATATTTTAATTAAAAAATAATAATTATTAATTTATTTTTTGTTAAAAAGTGATATAAATTTAAATGTAATTGATAAAAATTATATTAAAATAGAATTAAATTTGTTATTTATAATTTAAATAAATAAAATTCTAAAAGTAAAATTAAAATTTATAAAATAGATGTGTAGGAATAAATTTTAAATATATTTTGTGTAACATCCAAATTTTTATTATATTCAACTATTAATTATAGGATTCATCACATTTTTAATATTACAAAACAATTGATTCGAAGAAAACATATAAATTTATTATGGATATGACATATAATTACAAGTTATATACATATTCCACACTATCAAAAGATATACTACACTGAACTAAAAGTGTAATATAATATTTATTAAACAACATGAAAAGTTATAAGTCCTATTCTAAATTTCAACTTCGTCACTAACTAGCACATGCTTGCTTGAGACATATTTTCATCTGCACATACTATTAAGGTGATTATTGTCAAAAAGATTATAACACACAAACAGACAACACAAAAGCAATGGTAAGCTAAAGTACTAAATAACTTTCATAAAATTTTAAATCAATTTATAATGCAAACATAATTCAAATCAAACCAAACAAAAATATCCATATTCACTCTAGACTTCGACCATACAAATACATGTATTGATATCAGACTTTTGGGGACCTGTACCAGTGTATGGTGGAGCAACTTGCTCAATATAACAACAATGCCATACATCAAGGTTAATCCGTTAAACACGTATGATCAAACTGACCTTAGGCTAGGGTCACCACACATGCACAGGTCCCCCAAGAGTTCGACATAAATACATGTATCCATATGGTTAATTCTAGAGTCTAGATATATGTATACGAATTGGTTTTGGATGGAATTGGAGAATGGAATTGTTATATTCTTAATTGATTGAATTGCGTGTTTGAGTCTTTTAAAATTAGCTTACATGTTACTTATGTTTGTTTGTTTTGTTTGAATCTTTCTTTTTAACAACGATCACCTATTTGGTGTGAGCAAAGAGAGATATTTCAATGGAATAGGTGTTGGGTGATGAGGGTTTTGATGCTTAGATAGATAGAGTAACTTGTTTTAATTTCACTGTTTTAAAGAACCTTTAGTTCATTTTTATGATAACTTGTATATAAAGTTTGAATTATGGTTATATTTTTAGATAATTATAATCATATTTTATATGTTTCCTTTAGTTAATTGTTCTTATTTATTGAAGATGTGATGATTCCCCAATAGTATTAAAACTATAATTTTTGGGATGTTACAAGATTTATGAATGTAATTCTTTTTGCCCAACGATATTAACATTTATTGTCATGACAAACGAAAAAAATCACATTCAATACAATGCATAAGTTTTATTCCTATCAACGTCTTAAAATGTTAGTATGATTTACCATTTGTCACACCAAAAAATAATTAACACACTTGAGTGAAAATGACTATATTCATGGATTTATTAAGTATGAAGACTTAACAAGAATAAAGTTTTAGATAAAGATAAAAGTCAAAGATTATATTATAATGTAGAAAGTAAAAGCATAATTAACCCTTAAATAAATAATAAAAAATTCAAAACTAATAATAACAATAAATCTAAACCCATCAATATGCCCAACAAACATATCGTTAGGATATGCTCTAACCTGGCTCTGGTATCATGTTAGAAGTGAACTTTAAGCCCAACTCAACCCCACAAAACCGGCATGAACCCGTGGGACTTCCAACACCGGTTCAACGGGTTAAACCCGTGGTGATAAAGGAGAAGATGTTTCAAGAGAGAAAAATATTATAGGTTTATCTATTCAAGACTCTAATATTATAAATAGACAAGTGATACAAAAATTATCAATATTAAAAACTTATGTGTTCGCCTTTTACACATTTTTTGGATTGCACTTGGATTGTATGATATTTTTTTATTTTGAATTATCTTTGGAGTTTAACATCATTTTAGTGTGACATTTATTTATATTTGAATTAAAAAAATTAATTTTTTTTATTTAAAAAAAACTTATAATTAAATGAGCTAGTGAGTCAATCCCTTTAACCCACCAACTTGTAATGGATTGAGTCGGGTTCGAATTTTTTCAGCTTGCTAATAAGTGAGCCGAGTTGAGTTGGCTCACTAAGTGACTAACTCGTGATAGGGCCGGATCAAGCTGGATTACCCGTTTTAACAACTGTACTTGTATATACTAGCATCTTAATTATATAATATTCAAAATTATATAATATTCAAACCTTGAAACAAGAAAACAAATTAAGAGTTCTTATATAACTAAACTAACATGTTAAATTTGAAGAACTAACTAAATCTACATAATTTAATATAAACTTCTACAGTTTAATTTATCCGATTAGTATAATATTTTCTTAAATGACCTTTAGTTTCAATTAATATTTTTTTAAACTTTAATACGAGTGACAAAAGAAAGTTTGGGTTGATTCACCGGCCTAGAATCTATCAAAATTTGACGGATCTAACCCGTGTCAACTATTTTTCTAAACAAAAACTAATTTGAAAAATATTTTTTTGTTACATTTCGTAAAAGATAAAAATATACAATAATATTATAACTTAAATTATTAATATTTATAAATCAAATTGTAATTATTAATTATAATAAAGTAATTTAACATGATAATAATTATTAAAATTTATTCTACTAAGTTTAATAAATGAACAGTATGTAAAAGATGAGTAACTAGCCCGTTTATCACACCTAGTATTATCTCTTGGTTATTTTGTGTGGATACAAATTTCTTGTATGGATTTATTCATTCACCATTAAATATTGTCAGTGGATGAATATGGTTGGTGGGATACAAAATTTAATGCAAGAGATCTTGGTGAAGGAAAAAGAAAAAAGAGAAATTATTTAAGGTTTGAAGATGGTGATAACTCCTAAAAAGGGGACAAACAAAACACTTGTGTTTGACTTTAGAGCAAAGACTGACTCCAACCAATGTACCAAAAAATAAACAAGATAAAATCATACCCATATTTCAACTAAAAGGATAAGGATAACACATTTTCAATCATCATTTTCTATTAATTGCCTTTACAAATCTTCTTCTCTATATTGCTTTAATATATTCTATCATCACATTAATTTGCCCTATTAAAGAACTTAGTTGATTTAAGTTAATTATTGTGTTTAATTTTCTATACTTTTAAGTATGAAGAATTTAATTTTAACTATAAATTATAATTCTTTAACTTAATAATAAGTGTTTCGTCTAATAATTAATATCGAAATCAAAGTTTATGAAGTTTGATCATCGAAAATTAATTGTTGAAGACAGTATTGTTATTGATGAGATCATTTAAAAAGAAAACAGTTAATTTCTTTTAAGTATAAAATTTTATTTATATGTATTTTTCTAAAATATTTATAGAAAGTTATTTTAATGTATATAAGTCTGAAATGTTTATAAAAAAGTTGTATTTGAATGTATTGTAAAAGTTGAATACAAAGTTGTATACTTTATTTATTTTTATTTATTTTCTCAAAGGAATTTTTTTTATATAAAATATACTTGTTAAATAAAATTAGTGTTTTCAAATTATTTAACATTTGTCTTACAGTTTTAAAACCAAAATAAAATAATAAGTAAAACATCTCTATTTTATATTTTCTATTTAGTTTTTTTTAATCAGAAACTCTTAAATTTCATGCATAATACTTAAAATCTTTTGTCCATAAACCGACCCTAGTATTATATTTATCTATTAGTTTTGCTTTTCCTTCATACTTTCTAAATTTTATTTCTGGTATCTCTATTGTCCAAAAGTTAATTTTTAAAAGTTATTTAATAAAATAATTTTTAAAACACACCCGTGAAATATGAACATAAATCTCCAACAATTTTAACGACCATGAATGAGTATTTATTTGTTGAAATTATTGTATGAATTTTTCTGAAAGAATCAACGGAAAACAAAAATTATAGAATTTTTCTGTTAGATTTCTATCAATAATAATTAGCACAAACGAAGATGTTCATGATAAAATACATGTGTTGTCTTTTTAAGTAAATCTATTTATTTTATTCCAATTATTTGAAACCCAAAAATAAATTTAGGTCTTTTATTTCTGAAATATAATTGTTTTTTACTTCTACCTTTAAAATTTTTCATCATTGTAAGAGATCTTTGTTATTTAGTTTCAATCCTTTCAACACATTTTTTTTCTTATAGTTCGTTGGTTTTAAATATATATCTTCAAAAGGTTTAAAAGGGCCTAAGTAAATGATACCCATGTGATACAGATTAAAGTAAAAGTATATAAATACAAAATTAATGAGATAGATCATATTAAAGATTAAAACTTTATAGAACCAAATGATAAAGTTTTTTAAACAAAATATAATTCAAGAAAAAAAAAATACTTAAACCTAATTTGAAAGTGAAAGATAAGTTTTTTTTTTCTTTTTTCAATTTCTAAGGTTTAAACTTATATATATATATATATATATATATATATATATATATATATATATATATATATATATATATATATAAGTGAATTTAACCACACATTTCTCCATCATAAAATCAACTCATTCACTCACTTACACACACATATGAACTTTATTAGGGCACCCTTTTACATATTCAAATAAATATAAATTTTTTATTTCATTGGAACATGTGGCTGTAAGCTCACCACAATAGGAACACCACTAAAATAGCAATAGCTAGTTGTGTGATTTATCTTTTGTGGATTCTTGGTTTGTGTCACGGTTTGGGCAAGAAAAGAAAAGATAAGGCATTACATGAATTAGGGTTTTGTATCTAATTTTGAAGAACACCATTTGTTGAACCAAGAAAAGTAAAAAAAAAAATCACAAGACATGGGTAGACAGCTGTTAAGGTTTGTTTTGTTTCCCTTCAACTTGATTAAAGATAGAAGAATTATACGTGTAAAGAAAAATATGCACTTCATTTATTTTTTTTTTATTTTTAATTTTCTTTTAAAAGATAAAGAAAAGACAAGTAGAAGATATCATTCACCAAAATTGGGTCTTGGTGGCATCAACATGTACATGCACTACCATTATAGGCATAAACACTTGCTTTTGCATAAGAACTTATCTACACACACTTTCGTCATTAAAAATGGTATTTGAGCTAACATAGATATCCACAGACACAAGTAGATTAGATTATAAGTCTTCTTCCATAGATTTCTTGTACTGTTCCATTTGTTTTTAATTCTAACAAGAAAGATTCTTTTTAAAAAAAGTCAACTTCATTTGTATTAAGAAAAAACAACTTTGTTATTTTTTCTTTCATGCACCCAATTATTGCTAAATGCACCTCCATACTAATAAAAAACTTTGTTGGAAATTTTGTGTTGTCTCTGTTGTGCATTCAAAATAGCTGATTTTAATGTTTTAAAATATATTAAAAAGAATTATAATATAACTACATAAGTTTTTTTTATACTAAGTAGAAGATTATACCAAAAAATTTAATAAAACACTTGAACTCGTTGTCAATCCTATAATTATTATCGTTGGACCTTCTTTTTTCATTCTCCTTGTACCATGGTGTCATTTTTATTATTGTTGTTGTACTTTATTTCTTTGTTCTCATTATTCTATGTTATTGTCATTATTGTCATTGTTGTACCTTTTTTCTCCATTGTACTCTATAGAAAAAACAAAAAAGAAAAGATAGAGTTTGTTATAGGGAAAAAAACGAAACAACCTAAAAAATTCATTTTCACCAGGGCAAGAAAAGGTTTTGGTATTGGTAATTTTGGATATTGTACATCGGTTCAACAATCAAAGCATATTCGGACAATGTAAAAAATGATGGTTTTTTTGCCTTAGTTATGAACCAAAGCATAAAATTCACTATTAGGCCTCAGTTCTACAAGAATCGACGCATAAAACCATTAACAAATAATAAAAAAGCACAAAAAACAAAAAAGAAAACAAAAAGAACAAAAAACCACTCATAAACGATGTTGATCGATAGCGAGAATGGAGGTGCTCAACAAGTGGACTTCATCGACAGAAATGGAGGTCCTTGAGAACTCCTTCAATGACACAAACAAAGGCGGAGGAAGCTACAATTGAGGTTATGGAGTTTGCGAAAGTGTAATGGATTTCACTAGAGGATTTCACGAAAAGAAGGAAGTTTAGTGGCTATGAAGGGTGTGCATTACGTTCGTAGTAGAGGAAAGAAAAAGAAAACTACAAAAATGGAGTTGACACCTCTCCAACTTTCATGAAAATTAACCCTAGACAAATCATTAGGTTTTGGTTATTAGAAAAATTGAAGCCTAAAGACTAATATGCTTTGACTTTACTAATAACCCAAGCCTAAGACGTTTGCGCTTAATGACAATTTTGAAATTTTAAGAAAACTTTAGGCCTCAGTTCTTTAACAACCGAAGCATATAAAAACTAAAGCCTATATACCTTTATGTTTAGATAAAATAATTTTTAAAAAATGTCAATCAAATCACAAAGGCAATATAGGTTTCACTTCCAAACAACCGAGCCCTAAAAGTTTGCAAAAATTACAAAAATGTCACCATATATGTTTTATTTGTTATAAAACTAAAACATATAAGACAATTTCAAAAGCCAAATTTGCACTAATGTT
Organism: Vigna umbellata; assembly: GCF_029865625.1. Classification (NCBI taxonomy): domain Eukaryota; kingdom Viridiplantae; phylum Streptophyta; class Magnoliopsida; order Fabales; family Fabaceae; genus Vigna; species Vigna umbellata. The sequence goes on along the minus strand of NC_142167.1, from coordinate 44,445,976 downwards.
TGGAAGATATAATTTATTTTATGAAAAATTTACTCTAAAAATTGTTTCAAAAAATTCATTTTGAAATTCATTTCATGTGTTCAGAAAAACTTGTTTCAAAAAGCTTATATTGGAAGATGTAACATGTTAAAAGTTTATTTCAGAAAATTTAACTTTTATTTTAGAAAGTTTTATCCACAAATCTCATTCTTGTTCACATAAATCCTCTTTCACAAATCCTATTATGACAATTTCAAAAAACTTATTTTGAAAGACTTTGGAATAAATAATCTAAAAATCATTTTTTTAAAGAGTAAAATTGTCGAAAAGGGAGCCCTTTAAGCCCTTCAAACCAAGTAACTCAAAATAGTTTGATAATACATATATAAGTGTTTTTTATGATGATAATTAATGTTCCTTTCTTTGTTAAATAAGTTATGAAACTAGGTTAAATTCTATATGTTATAAATCTATAATTGATTAAATAGTGATATGTGATGAGTGCTAAAATTGTAAAAAATGGGTTTCACTCACTATTTTAATTGATTAAGAAAAATAATTGATCGATTAAAATTATGTGTACATGTTAATCGATTAAGAAAATAATTCAATCGATTAAAATGGTCTGTTCCACACTAAGAAGATTGCTCTCTGTTTTAATTGATTAAGAAAAACACTTAATCGATTAAGATAATAATCTAATTGATAGATTTGTGCTTTTGTTATATACATTTGTTTCAATTCTTTGCACGCATGAAAACATTTGAAGAACTAGTGAAACAAGAACATTGTCTTGAGTGGTCTTGGAACATTCTTGGAGAAGCCAACATTGATTGAGAAAATTCAAAAGTTCTAAGCTTCCAAGAGTGAGAGGAATATCAAGCAAGAATTTGCATATGAGTTCTTTGTAATACCTACACTTGTGGTGCATCAAGTTTTGTCTTTTTGTAAATTATTTGTGTATTATTGTTGCCTTTGATGTGTAGGCAAGACTCTTAACGGGAGTGTGTATAGCCTTATCTTTAGGATTGTGTTTTGTTGTGATTGAGAGAGTAAGAGTACATAGAGTAAGTCTTGTACTCTATAAATCTTAACACTTGATATTAGTGAATTTCCTTCCAACTGAGGTTGTTGGAAGAAGACTGGATATAAACTCTGAAGAGTTGAACCAATATAAATCTTGTGTTATTTTCTTTCACTAATCTTTCTAAATATGTGAAGTGTTAAAAGATTAATTGAAAATGACCTTATACACCAATATTTTTTAAAGAAAGTTAAACGAGTTTTCAAACTAATTGACTCCTCGTGGTTGATATATATTGTGTCAGAATTTAACAAAATTAATTATTTTAAAAATAATAAGAGTGCAATTAGAAATTATGTGATACAATAAAAAGTAAAACTAGAAATCCTCCTTTTAATCATCAATAATCTAAAAATGTGCTCAATTTAGATCGAGAGTTGCTTCCTCCTTCACCACACAGGGCTCCCAGCACCTCCCCATTCTTCTTTTGTCCTTCTGCAAAATTTTTAATTTTTGTTTTTACTTTCACCAATATCTAATCATTTCATTAAATCTCATTAATGGTTTCCACTACCGTATGAATGCACCCACACTCCATCACTTCCATGGAAATTAAATTGCTCTCCATTTTCTTCTACCCTACTGTGATTCTTCAAAACAATACTCGTTTAGATCTTAGGAGCGCAAGTGCAAGTGGGCTATTCACTAAGCCCACAAATTCATAGAAGCTTTGACTCCTTTTTAATTTTTTGCAAGGAATTTTGCTTTCTTTTACTTTTTTATTTCAAACGAACGAAAACTTATTTTAAATCATATTAATGAAATTGAATAATATTAATTTACTTTTTAAGAAAACGTAATGTTAGTTATTTTCGTTTGTATTTCATTTTCCGGCTATAATATTAGACAAATTAAAAAATCTGCTTCCCATTTTCTCCTCATTCTCGAACCCTAAAAAAAAAGGAACTTTTACACTAATGAATGAATTTTACCTTTACTTTAAACATAAAGCATTTAAAAGAGACAAAAGAGAGAGAGAGAAATTTCCACACTCTGCTCAATCTTCCACTCTTTGAGAAAGAGCTTTTGCAATTTTGTGGAACACGAGATATTATAATTCGTAAAATAATAATTAAATTAATGATTAAAGAAAACAATAACATTTCACAATGATAATATAACTTTTTTATATATACAATTATTAGTTCTAACATGCTAATTCTTTGGAAAAGAAAAAAAAAAGTTAAACTCACGATTTATCCCTTTCTATTTTTACGATCAAGTAAATTTTATATTTTGATCACATAAGTTAATAAAAAAAATAAAAAACTGATACAGAAAAATAACACAACTTAGACCCTTTGTTTAATCTCTCTAAAATATTTTAATTTTAAACATAAATCTAATGGCCTATTTAAATTTTAAATTTTTATAAATTTGTGTATTTTTCATCGAGGTTTTGTTAATTATTTTTGTTTACACACTTGGTTATGTATTTATTTAAAAATTTCAATTACATCCTTAGATTTTGATTGTTTTTATTTGGATTATATTTTTTAAAATATGATGTAATTTGTTTTTTTTAATAATTTGTTTGTTAATAATTATATATTATAAGTGTAGTTAATATAAAATGATATCAAAATAATACAAATAATTTCTTTTATTATCTCAGTTATATTATTTTTAATTAATCACAAAATTTTATAAACAAAATAATAATTACACTCAATTATAAATGTTATAAAAAATCTTAACAAAAATATTAAAAAAAGACTTAAATGTAAATTTTTTTAATATGTAATAAAAAATAATATAATAAATAATTAATAGAAATTGATATAATTTTTTGAATATTTAATAAATAAAAAAAATTTAATAAAAAATTATTATATCATTATATAAAAGAGATTCTCTTTCTGATATACACAGTCTACTCTCTCTTTTTGTTCTTTAAATAATAATTTTTTTAAATTAATTTTATCAAATTTATCCAAATATTTTCAAACTTAATCGTTTTGATATTTTTATTTAACTACTTTTTAAAATTAAAATAACTATTTATAATAAAAAACTATCTACAAAATAAATAAAAATTATTTAGAGTAAAATTATATATTCTAATTATACTTTATTATTTTATGATATCGTTATGTATTTCCAGTAGTGAATTGAATAGGAGTACATATAAATATGAAAACTTGAAAGTTAATTGAAGTTAAAAAATATTATAAAGTTAGTGATATTGTTTTTAAGAATAAAATGAAAAGTGGAAATAGAAAAATGAAAAGTATTTTAACTTTGCATTCCACAAAAGGAAGAATAAATGTACATTAAAATTGAAAAACATGGGCACAAATCCTAATAATATATTAATTTATTGTTCTTTATTGTAATGTCTTCTTCCTTTAGCTATCACACATTGCTTCACAAGCTGTTTGAAACCTTTCTTTGGACTTTTACTTATTGCACTCCCCTTTGTTAACCACACTTCCTCCACCTGCAAACAAAGCTTTCACACAACACATTAAGCACTATCATTAGGTTACAACTATAATTATCCTCTACGTATTAATCATCGTTAACCCAGATCACACGGTGGAGATACCTTCAGCACTCGATCCTCCACCTGATTCAGCCTCTCTATCACCGTTCCCTTCGCTTCCGTCTCCATCATCACGTTCTCCATCGGACGGCACTGCTTCTCCAAGCTCCTCGGGGAGAAATCGACGGAGGACACGCGTCCATCACATCCGCCTGTTGGTGTGGATGCGCACGAGCTCTTTGGTGATAGATTGCACCCTCTAATTTCCTCCAATTGCCTCAACTGAGTTTTTTTTTTAAACATAAAAATTTGTCCTTTAAAACCACTTAAATTTTTTACTCTGATAAAAAATCTTATAAAAAAACATACTTTATTTTTATAAAAATCATGATTTCTTGTCTAATAATAATAATCTAAAATCATGTTAAAAATAGTAGAAAAAAAATTAATTCAATTAAAACAAAAGGGACCTAAAATAACAATTTTAAAAAAATTAAATATATTTTTAATCTTTAACTTGAACACAAAATGATAATTCGTTCTTTCTAAAAAATTTAATACATTTTGTTCTAAATTTTAAAAATAAATAAAGATAACTATTTACTATATAAACAATTTAAATGCTAAAATGTATTTAAAAATATTTATTATAGTTTTCAAAGAAGAATTGCATAACCTAATAATTAATTAAATAAACTATATTAAGCTAACTAAGCAAAATAAATTCACTATAAACATACCAAATTATCCAAACGATCAATCCTTGAGAGAATTGGTTCCTGAGTTGCGGAAGCCATTTTCTGTCACTTTCCCAGAAAAGAAAAAGAAAATTTCTTGTTCTTCCTTGAAATTTATGAATGTCTTCTTCTTCAAGTTATAACACTTTTTTTTCAGTTTCAATTTTCATGCTACTTTCATTCATATAAATAACGAAGAAGAAAGAGTGAAAGTATGTGTTCATAATTCCGTGGTGCCACGCGTTCAGCTCTTACTGTGGGCTGCCACCTCCTACTCGCATCCTCTGCCACGTGTAAAGATGACGTGTTACCGTTTGAGACGGTTTTCAACGCTGATCCATTGGCTTAACATCACGCACTCCAAGGACACGTGCACGCCATGCATGAAATAGCCAAGGACACGTGTCCTTTCACGTGACGATCTTTCTCTGCCAATGAACAAAGCTTCTCGAAGATCGCAGATATATCTATATGTTTATCCACACGGAGCTTAATTTATTTTTTTATATTTTTTCAAATTCATATATCTATATGTATTATAAGAATTATGAGAGTTATTAGAATTGCTAAGTGTTTATAAATGTAAAAAGTAGTGAGTTTCTGATCACAAAAACACTGAGAAAGATGTGTGTACATACAAAACTGGAAGGCACGTTTGAGAAACAAAACAATGCCAGAGAGTTCAAGATCTAATACTAGGTTGTTTTCTTATGTATCTTCTATGAACTGCACATAACATAAAAGACAGAACAAACATCCATGGTTACTACAAACAATAGCTATAATTACAAAAGCCCAGAACACAACACAGACATACTTGTCTTTTGGTCTAGCAGTTAATACCACACTCTTCAACATCAGGGCCAGTGACCCTGGTGGTGAAAGGATCAATTCTGACCCACAACAGAGAGAAAATGGATGCAAGCAGAATCGACCACACCACCACAATGGTTGGTGTTCTGTTCTGGCGGCCCATGAGACCTTTGAGGAAAGGGTAGAGATGGATGATGACCCAGAATGCAAAGAAAAGCTTCCCAAAGAGGGGTCCCCAGGATTGGTAGCCACTGTTGATGGCGTAGGAGATGCCGGCAACAACTCCTACAATGTTTATTATCAGAAGGGTTGTGGGGGGGATCAGAAGGGTGGTCCATTTGAACATGTAGAGCTCAGCAAAATCTCCATCTTCATCTGAGGCCTTCGAGGTCACAGTGAAGTTGGTGTCAATTCCAGCCAGCACTTTCAGAAGGCCCTGGAAAACGGCAAAGAGATGGGCCGAGACACCGCCGATGACCCAGAACTGTTCGTTCCTCCACCACTCGTCGATTCCTACGCCGCTCCATCTCATCTCCAGGATTCCGGTGGCAAAGATGGAAAGAAAGAGAGAGATGAACCATATGCTTGCAAGGTTACTGATCTGCAAGCACAGCAAAAAACTGAGTTAGAATATCACAACACAGGATGGTGAGCTTTGCCATTTGAGAAAACGAGACTGTTTCTGATCCTACCAAATGCATTTCCCATTTTTGATGAATTAACCAAAACAATGGTAAATCATCAGAGTCAAATGTGAAACCATCTATGGATGTTCTTCATCATTAACTTTAGCTAATCATTCTAAAAATCCTAAATGGGAAGTGTGTCAGCACAACATCCTAAATTTTCTTGTCATTCTTCCATGAACCCTAAAACATCATTTTTTATGTACAACATCATGATTTATTCATCACACATGACAAATGATTAGTTCAATTCTAAGTTGTACGAAGAAATCACAAACCTGCGGAATGATGAACTTGTTGGTGAGCAGACAGACAGCAGGCAAGATACAATAAATGAGAAGGGGAATGGCTGTGACTGGATAGATTGTGGTGTTCACATAAGCAAACCTTTCAAGCCACTTTAGCCTTCCACCATAACCATACCAGATGGGACAATGTCTGCTGAAAAGAATTTCCACAGAACCTAAAGCCCATCGAAGCACTTGGTTTAGACGGTCCGAAAGATTGATGGGAGCAGAACCTTTAAACGCCGGCCGCTTAGGCATGCAGTATATTGACCGCCAACCGCGGGCATGCATCTTAAATCCGGTAAGAATATCTTCTGTGACAGAACCATAGATCCATCCTATCTGTGGAACAGAAGACAAATTGTGAATGATCTTTCAAGGTAACTATATTTTTAAGCCTAGTTTATAGTTCATTTGTTAGAAATAATGTGCTCAGTTGATAAGATCAGAGTGCAACTAAGGAAGAAAAGAAAATTGAAAATCAAAGAACGTTAAGCATAAGATGACACCACACCTCCGATCCCCATTCTGATTTATCCTCATAACCACAGCTGATAACATGAATAGCCTCCTTAAGAAGAGTTTCTGGAGTAGCAGACTGAGGAACACCACCATTCTCCATAAGAGTGGAGGCTACAAAAACTGCAGACTGACCAAACCTTTTCTCAAGGCTCATTTGTGACATAAGTAGTGATTTCTCATCATCAAATCCAGTACCTTAAAACATAAGTCAGAAGTAAAGGTATGATTAATTGGAAGAGACTAAAAGAGTTACTAAAAGAGTTGTTTTAAAAGAGCGTGAAAATTGCACACATTTCACGAAGTAAACGCAATTTCAAGAGTTCTACCTTCTACTCCTTCTTCTATATCCTCTAGACTGAAAATAGGTACAGTTGGGTCAACATTCTTGCTAGATTTTTTCTTGTCTGATCCTTTCTTACTAGACTTTGAACTCTTCTTCCGATTTCCACCACAAAGTGATGATAAAAACCCAGGCTTTTTATGCTTGGGTTTAAGAGGAGGTTCATAACCATATAAAGCTGTCCTATTGAAGACACATCCAGTACCAACATAAACAGGACCCTGAATGCCATCCAAGCCTCTCAAGTTTATCTGTTCCAGAACAAAAAAAGTATAACAAAGAGATTAAATCTCATAGAGTACACGAGAATAAAAAACAGTAGCAGAAATGAACACAGATTGGATGAACATGGCATGAGGTACTTACATCAAAGAACACTGTATTACGATTGGCATAACGATCATTTCTATCAATACCATCAAACCTCTGTGGAAACTGGACATAACAAACATGTTTACCAAGGTTGGGATCCATCATAAAGCACATAGCTTCCCTCAAGGCCTTGCTGTTGTTTATGTAGTGATCACAATCAAGATTCAATAAGAAAGGTCCATTAGTAAGGACTGCAGATACTCGTACCTACAAGTTAAATAAATCACCACCAGTGAGATGACTATGTCTGGACTATGTAAAGAGAAAAGTTAACTTTCACTTCACATTTTATATTGTAAAATGGTACTCACAAGTGCATTCATGGCACCAGCTTTCTTGTGATGTTGGAAACCTGGGCGCTTTTCACGAGACACATAGACTAAACGGGGAAGTTCATTGCCCTCAGTGTCAAGTCCTCCACTTTGGCCCAAGAAAACCTGCAGATATAAAATGTAATATTGTCTTAGTGAATGACATGCTAGCAATTATGCAACATTCCAACCAAAATTTAACATCTTCACAGTGTAATACTTGCTCAAATGTAATTAGTAATAGAAATTTAGAAAACTACTTGAGTATAGTCCATAAGGGTAATGTGTATTAAGTAAAACTTCGATAAATGACTCCAACGATAATAGATGAACAACAGCTTCTAAAATGTCATCATAAAAAGTATTCAACCAACCTGGATCATTCCTGGATGGTCTCTGGTGTTATTTCCAGGCCATGGTGTACCATCTTGCATCACCCATCCTTCTTCGGGAATTTTCTGTGCCTTTGCAACTAGTCCATTGATACGAACTTTGAATTCCTCATATTCTCTCTGTGAAGCATAATTGAAAGGTACTATTAAAAGATGCCCCTGTGAAATACCAAACTCATGCAAATAGAGCAAACGCATAAAGCATTTGTAAACCAATATCTTACCTTCATTGCTCTACGATCCTTGACAAATGATGGATGAACCTTATCTTTCAAGTAGTCAATCTTTTGTGCAAAGTACCACTCAGGTGCACGGGGTTCAATGCTATACTTCTTGGAAAAGGGAACCCATTTCCTCGCGAATTCTGATGTCTCGGCAAGGGCTTCGAAAGTCAACATAGCAGCACCATCATCAGACACATAGCAGGAGACCTTATCCACAGGGTAGTCAACTGCCAGAATAGACAGTACAGTATTGGCAGTCACAAGAGGAGGTTCCTTTAATGGATCAACAGTACTGACAAAAATGTCAACGGCAGCTAGTTGTGAAGGTTCTCCTTCCCTATCATACCTGCAACTCAGGAATTTGGTATTAAGAGAATGAAGATTGAAAAAGAAAAACAGCATGCCACATGCCACAATTTTCAGAACAGAAGCACGGTAAAGTTCAAGAGTTACCTCAATGCGAGCCTGTCAAGATATGTTTCACGGTTGACAGGAAGCCACTTGGGGAATTGATCCAATATCCAAGATATGGCAAACCAAATCTCACATATAACTGATACCAACCACAATGGATATGCATTCGGCACTGGATTCGTTATCCGATAATGCAAGAAAATGCAAAGGATAACCAGCCGCAACATAATGACCATACGATATGGATTTATCCTAGATGATGGAATCGAAACCTTCCTAGAAAGAGGTTGTCGAGCTTCGTCGTTCCTGCGTAAGAAGAAGACAGCACTCATATGCTATGCTTATTCAGAACATTTTGCATGTCCAACAGACAAAAAATACATAGTATTTTACAACAGTGTTAATTATCAAACAGTAATGACTACTACAAAATAGATATCTTAATTACTCACAACAAGGAATCATCCACAAGCACATCAGTAGTAGCATCAATATCTCCAGCTCCTCTCTCAGAAGCAGCTTGGCCGGTGCTCATAGGAACAACATTCTTTTCTTGCTTCATCTTCCAGCCATCAACTCTTTCTTTCCATGCAACATTACCCAAACCTGGATCCCCAGCCCTGACATTAGCTGCACAAGAATACATTCAAATCACAATCAGTTTGCTAGATAAAGAAAAGTAGCAATCATAATTTCATAAATCATAGATGAGAGTGCATGGTGAGAAGGGGTGAGAAAGATACGAGATTGATTAATATCAGATGAATATGGAATATTATGAACACGTTTTCCTCCACCAGCTGCAGGAGATGCCATTGAGAGCCTCTCAGGTGAGGCTGCAGACAACTCTCCAGACACCTGCAATCAAAGATAAACCAATTTTCATTCAGACTCCTGAAATTGAAGCTACAAGGTGGAGAAAACTAAAATGCCAAAAGCTAAGTGAAAGACCTCTTGTCCACTGGTCAACAGAGGAATATGGTTGTGAGAAACTTCCTTATCATAATTTGGAGCACCGACCTCCTCTCCTCGTGCATAAGTCAATTGCCAGCTTAACATGCGCTCTGAAATCTTCTGCTTTTGGTGTTGAGTGTCTGAGTCGTAATTAAAGTCACTGGCACCATCAGTAGCAGCACCGTCCTCTTCCGTGTCTCCAAGAATTGCAGGACTCCCTGGAATCATTCAAACAAGTAGTATGATCAATACATACAACCAGAAAATATAAGTTCTTTAAATATGGCTGAAGATTAAAGATCAAAACAGAAGGTGTAAAAGCATAAAAAATTAAGTAGTGTGCAAGAATAATACACACCTTGCAACAACAAAATCCTAACGACAAAAAAAAAGGGAAGGGAAAACAATGTTCTCTATCTAGGCATCACACACAAAGATAATCAAAGCCAATTACTGAGTATTCTCAACATATGGAAAAGTTTACAAAGTAATATATGTAATCTCCAATAAATTATCTATCCACTCAGCAGATTTGATTTGGCTTGATGAAAATGAAAATACCCCCCTAGAGTTTACTAAGGTTACATGCTTAGTTTAGTCTAACTTATCCAGTTTGCAACAGCTATAAAAGGTCTAATTCAAAAGTTGATTGAATAAATGTTTTTGAAGCAAAACGTACAACTCTCATTGTTTCCCTGGAAAGTGGTCAATTAGCTTCATTTACCTTTGTGCCTCTTGTAGCGGGTTTTGCACTGGGGACAAGACTGATTCCCATCCTTCCTTTCATACTCATAGCAGGGTCTGCATACAGGGAAAGCACAAACATCGCACGCAATGAATGGTTCACCATCGACGTTCTTCCCAACACCATCACCACATATCTGGCACACTTGGGCACTCAATGCTGTCACTGGCTTTGCCTGAACAATTGAAATGTCATAAAAAAACTTCATAAAGCATCAACCAACAACCATTTCACCGCAACAGCATCACAAAATATTGGAGGAAATCAAACAGAAAACTTAGTATTTATATACTCACCCCAGCTTCGCCTTCAGACTCCATAGTTCCCTCTACACAACACTTCTCAAATGAAAATAAGGGCAAAGGGTAGTATTTCAAGCCACACTCCTTAATTTCAACACTTTCAGATACCTGAGAAGATCGATTTGAAAGATTCACCTCTTCTGAAACAGCTCCCTGTTTTTCTCTTAAGAAGTTAAACCTATAATTACAAAAATAAATTATAGTTTTTAACAAGCATTCTCAACGGTTGGAAAGTTGAAAATAAAAAAACTATAGAACTTCTATCACAAATTGAAGTTATAATCACAAAAACAAAACTTAGTTTATGACAAGCATTCTCAACAGTTGGCAAAATGGAAATAAAAATACTTTTGGTCACAAATTGATATTATAATCACCAAAAAAAATCTAGCTTCTATCAAGCATTCTGAGCATTTTGCAAAGAGGGGACAAAAAAACCTGTAACGTCAAATTTTGTTTGGTGGATGAGAAAAAAGGCGGGGTGCAAGATGAAAAAGGAAATTCTGAACAATGAAATCTCCTTTATGTTCATGGCTGAGAAAACAAAGCACTTTCCTCATCACAGACAAAAGAACAAAAAAAGTCATTTTTCCTTAAGATTCTCGCATGATCAACAGTAAACAACAGATTTCCACCATTCGTTGAAGAAACAAAAACCATGTAATTAAAACTGCGCATTCACACCAAACTCACCTAAAAAAACAATATTTTGCACCACTTCCACTGAAAACAAACGGATCAAAGAGAATCTCAGAAACCCAGATGAATTTTCAGGCAATGAAGCCAAATCACCCCGAAATCTCCCAACCTTGTAGCTTCCAAGAGACAAAAGGAAACACCCCAGTTGAGCAAATCCCCAACAAAATGATAAAAAGAAAGAAACCCAGATCGAGAATTGAGTGGGAGCAAAGAAAAGGTGATGAAAACAATGGATAACTCCCTCTCCCTTTCTCTCTCCCAAGCGTTCGATTTTGTCAATTGAGTGACAGTGTCTCTATGTATGAATGAATATGTGTATAGCTGTAAATGAATAGAGAGAAAAGGAAAGGCTTTAAACAGAGGAAAAAGACAACCACACTACAACTAGTATAGTACCACCGACACCTGTAACCTGAAATCATAGACACACAAACATTTATCCCAACATCCATTCCACAAAAATCTTAATATTTGTAATTATGTACTCTCATCAAATAAAATATAACAGATCGTGGACGAGTCTAATAAAAAAATAGTTTCTTCTTTGACAAAAAAAAATAACATTAGATATAATGATATGAACAGTAACAATTATATATTAATGTGATAAAGGAACCTTTTAATGGACAAATGACAGAAGGTTTTTTTTGTTGTCAGAAAATGTTCTTTTTAATGTTAACAAAGGCGACAGAAAATAGAAAAGGAAAATGTGTTGGCCTGTTTATTTTTATTTGGTCAGAAATAAAAAAAGCATTAAAAGTTTCACTCTTCAAAGTTTTTTTTTTAATGTTAAAACTTATTTATTTTTCTTCTCGTGTAAAAGGCAATTATATGAAATGCAAGATGTGAAAGAGAAAAGAAAATATAAAAAATATGTTGCTATTTAATAAAATAATGTGTATAATAAATTTACTACTTTTGCAAAAGCATGTTGAACCTTAAACTAAATTAAAATATCAGTTTCCTTGAATTCTTTACAACTTGCTTAGTCTCTTTTTTTTTCACCATTTTTGTTTCAGATTTTAAAATTTTGCTTTAGTTTTTTAATCTACCTTAAATGAAAAAAAAAAAAACTAAAGTGATTTAGTTGAAGTTACAGTTTTTTTTAAAGGTGGAAATTTAAATTACGGAAAGAAAAAACTTATCCATGAGAAATTGTAAGTTTCTGACATAAGAAGTTACTTTGGTTTTTGACTATATTAATGATATAGTTTGGAAGAAATATACTTTGGTATTTGTTTGACTATGTTGCGTAATGTTTACGTGAGACTACGAAATTTTGTAAGTATGCGTTATCTTTACGTGAGACTATGAAATTTTGTAAGTAAAGGGTTAAAACTTTATCTTAAAAGGATTTTTATTTTAATTAAGGAAGCTAAAGTGTATGAGGTCTAACACGTTAGATATGATTAGTAATGGTAAAAATATTTGTATTCGATAATTTTATAATTTTAGATAAAATTTGCAATGGATAGGTGTAGATATTTTTATACGTGAGTAGTAAATAATAACTATTTATTTTGTATTTACGGATTTTTATTATTAAAAGAAATAAAAATTTTAAAATTAATTCATATTATATTTTATATTTTTTAATTTTATTTAGATTTTATTTTAAAAATTTATAAAATATATTTTTAGATATTTACATATTTAATATTTGTTGATATTTGTGAATAATAAAATAAGTAATAAATATTTTCTTTTATTGTAAATCGGATAGCAAATAGATAATATTCGTATTCAACTCGACGTGTTGAATTTTTAAGTATGATTAGCTGAACTAAAATTTCATAACAAAAGTTTGGTATTTTTAATCTCTAGTTTATCTTATCCTATTAAGTTGAGTATGAGAAATAAGATGAGATAAGTTAATGGTTGGTTTTCTTAAAAATCCCAATAAAAATAAAAATAAAAATTTAAAATTTAAAATTTAAGTTTAATGATATTGATTAAATATATAATCTTCACTTTTGTATTCAGTTTTATCTTAAATTACTACAACATTTATTAAATAATTAAAAATCTTATTTATTATATATGTTTCACATCATCTAAGACAAAATAGTGAGAGATCATCTTGAACAAGATAGTGTAACACCATTTCGATAATCGTTAGTAAGATCAACATAATTAATAAAAGAGATTTAAACACAAACCAAAATAACAAAATCCTAAAAAGCTTAAAAATATATCACCTAGATAACCTTGGTCCAACCAAGTATAAACCTGTAAATCTATTGTAAATAACATCGTTCACTGGATAAATACAACACATTCATTATAACATTTATTATCATCTAACGCACATACTTCACTTAAGCATTCGAATATCTTTTGTATGCACCCCACATCTCAAACGTTAGCAATATCTTGGACTCGGTACATTTCGAAATATCTAAAGTTGTAAGAGAAGAATATTCACTTGAAGACTAAAAAGAAATAAGAAGTTATGGTAAGAAGTTCACAGTTAGACACGTGTGGTTTGTGAAATGTATTTGTCTCTTAAGAACACTTATTGATTGTTATTTTTAGTTTCATAACTCTTTTCTTCCTTTTGCTATGCAATTTTTTTATTCTCTCAATTGTTACTTATTTAAAATTCACAAAATTTACTTAGACCTTTAAGGTATTTCTTCTCTTGTTACAAATATTGATTACACATTTTTTTTTCTTCAATGTAGTTCCATTCAAATGGTGTATTGCTCACAAACTCTAGTTTCACTTAATCAAAGATATTTTAAGACACCTGATTATTTGTGCTCCTTTTTTATATTTTTATTTATTGTTTTTCATCACATGAGAATATTTGACACAAGGAATAATAATGAGTCAACTTAAGGCATTTTTTCCTACCTTATTCTGCATTTGGCTTACAAAATTTTTATAGAAGTGAGTTTATTTGTACAAAATTAGTCTTTCACGACACACAATTTATAGCATATTTAAACAAAAATGATAAAAAATGTGATAACATTTTTATAAATAATTGAAACTTATTTATGTTAGACTATTAAAGGTTCGAGACAAAATTGTTACGACATCTACATTAGACTAACATACAATTCAATGTAAATGATGAGTTTTACATCATACTCCTAACAATCTAACATAACACTATTTAAATTAGAGCTCGCAACTTCTTCGTCCTCGTTATTTCTTTCCAATTCTCTTCTATAGTTTCTTTCTTTGAGGTGGAAATGACGATTGATGTTTGTGATCATTTTGAAGGTTAATTTTATTGCATGGATTTGAGGTTGTAGGTTTTTTTGCCATAGTGAACACTTTTATGTGAATGCATTGAAGTTTTGTGAGTATAATTATTAAAAATGAAACGTGATATTTTTAGAGATCTTATTCACAATAAGGCATGAATGTCTCAAATCATGTACCTAATTGTAAGCTCAAATAATATTAAACTTTGTGCAAGACAAGAACAACAAAATACTAGTGCAGAAATCTCATAGAACTATTGTAACTTTCCTAATGTCCAACCAAAACTTATTTAAACTTCCATTACAATTAAATTAGATGCAGCAAAACACAATACAGTAAATAAAAACGAAATTGATACAGTAAAAATGAAATTGCTACAATAAATATGAAAATACAGAAAACAGTAAATACAAAAAATAGTAAATACAAAAAATAGTAAAATAGAAAATGAAAATATAGTTGTTTCGGTTGATATTCTTATGGGACCGAGACATGTGACTTTGCCGCTTATGGATGACTCTGTCGCTCGCTCTTCTGCAATATAGAGCGCACACTCGTCCTTTGATGGGTCGCCTGAGCCATTCGCCTTTCTTCCGTTTGGGCCGTTCGGTCACGCTGGTCTTGGTCGATCGATTTCCTTCGTGCTCCAGTGGGGAGGTACATGCAAAAGATACTCCGACGCTCAAGTTAGGCGTGTGACTTGAAGTATGAGTTGAACGTGAATGGAACGTACCTGACTTGTGGCCCTGGCCCTCTATTTATAAGTTGTCTCATTGACCTTAAGCTGAAATTAGCCCAATAAAATATAAAATAAGATATAAACAGATTACCTAAAAATCTGGTTGGTTGTTTATAACTTGCTTATCAATATCTTTAATTAGATATTCTTGATTATTTTATCATCCATTGGACTATTGGCCTAGTAACAACTTAAGTGCTGGCCCAATTACCATTTGAAGTAGCTTATTACCGTTGTAGGCCCAATTACGGCCCAAACCATTTGACCAGGTTGACCAATGGTGGATAGACTGATCGACCTTATTCAATAATCGATCGGTCCATATTTCATACGATACATCATGTCCCCCAAGTCCGAGTGTAATCGTTCGACTTTAGCCTTGACTAACTATAAGACTTATGCGTTTGAAGGAGGCTGTATTTGCTGTTTACCTGTACCAAGGAGGAAAAATAATTGAATTTGAAGTAAAAGAAAGTAGATGGTTATACCATGTAATCAAGACCGTTCAGTTGATAATGATCGTCCCCCTTGCTTCAGGGTTGCTGGGTGATTGTGGTGTGAATGACCGTTCGGCTTTGACGTAGGAGTTCTTCCTAGAGAACGAGCTTTACCGTTCGACTTTGCACTAGGAGTTCTTGGAGAACTTCCTAGCGAAAGGGCTTTACCTCTTTGCTTTGACTTTGACCTAAGAGTTCTTCCTAGGGAACGGGCTTTACCGTTCGGCTTAGATGAGAATGAGCATTCATTTAGAACCTTCCCCACCGCTCGGTTCAGTACTATAGTGAGGCCGTATAGAACCTCACCGCTCGGTTTAGGATGAGAGTGAGGTCATATAGAACCTCATCGTTCGTTTTAGGACGAGAGTGAGCGTTCATGTAAAACGTTCCCCACCGCTCAGTTTAGGACAAGAGTGAGGCCGTATAGAACCTCACCGCTCGATTTAGGACGAGAGTGAGGTCGTATAGAACCTCACTGCTCGGTTTAGGACCAGGGGTTCTCGGAGAGCTTTCCCTGGGTTTTGTTGACACCAGTGATGGCTTACTTCTGAGAGGGATTTACCTCTTCGGTCTTCTCTTCAACAAGAGGGATTTACCTCTCAGCCGAGAGGGATTTGTCTCTCGGTCTTTTCTTCAACGAGAGGGATTTACCTCTCGGTCTTTTCTTCAACGAGAGGGATTTACCTCTCGATTCTTGCACTCCTATTCGTCGAGTGGTCTGCATGGTCCTGTCACTTGCACTGTGAAGCCGAACGGCGGAATACCAATGAGGCCGAATGGCCGAGCTGTTGCATGGTTGAACACTTGATGCCAAATTTGGCTAACTGGTGAGTGCATTAATAAATCTTGAACAATATTATAATATTGAATTAAGATATTTTAAATTAAATCATATAAATTAAATAATAAAATGAATCTATATCAAAATAATTATTTGTAAAGTCGTTGATGGTGAGACTGCATCCTTGTCTGGTTCCTTGTGGTTATAAGAGATGCCCCCAGCCCCACGGTGGGCGCCAAAATGTTTTGGTTGATATTCTTGTGGGACCGAGACACGTGACTTTGCCGCTTCTGGATGACTCTGCCGCTCGCTCTTCTGCAATATAGACCGCACGCTCGTCCTTTAATGGGTCGCCTGAGTTGTTCGCCTTTCTTCCGTTTAGGCCGTTCGGTCACGCTGGTCTTGGCCGATCGGTTTCCTTCGTGCTCTAGGGGGAAGTACCTGCAAAAGATACTCCGACGCTCAAGTTAGGCGTGTGACTTGAAGTGTGAGTTGAACGTGAATGGAACGTACCTAGCTTGTGGCCTTGGCCCTCTATTTATAAGTTGTCTCATTGACCTTAAGCTCACATTAGCCCAATTAAATATAAACAAAATAAGATATAAACATATTACCTAAAAATCTGGTTGGTTGTTTATAACCTGCTTATCAATATCTTTAATTAGATATTCTTGATTATTTTATCATACACTGGACTATTGGCACAATATTAAGTGCTGACCCAATTACCATTTGAAGTAGCTTATTAGCTCTGTAGGCCCAATTACGGCCTAAACCATTTGACCAGGTTAACCAATGACGGATAAACCGATCGGCCTTATTCAATAACCGATTGGTCCATATTTCATATGATACAACAACAATACATAATTACAGCAGTACAAAAAATACAGAACTACAGAACTACAGAATTACAACAGTACAAAAGAAACGAAAATACAGAAATAAAAATACAAAAAACAATAAATACAGATAACAGTAAAACATAAACAAAACAGAACTGTAGAACCAGAATTGCAGAAAATCAGAATCAGAATACAGAAATTACAGAAACAGAAAACAGAAAACAAAATACATAAATTAAATTACAGTAAAAATAAAATTACAGCAGCAGAATTTAAATTACAGCAGAATCAAAACAGTAACAGATTTATTCATCATCAATCAAAGATCCAAAATTATAAGGAAAGGAAAAGATATCAAACTCTAATAGTGCAGAATTTGTAATTTGTTGTAGATGCCTAAAGAAAGCCCCCAAAATTTTGTATTTATAATTTGTTGTTGTTTACTGTTTAGTTTATTGTACTTAAAATTTTGTTGTGTAATTTGTGATTCTCACAATAATATAGTTTATTGCATGTAAATTAGCATTTATATTTTTTTATGCATTTTAGGTTTAGACAAGCCTAAACTTATTAAATTAAAAAAAAATCTATATCACGTATTTTGTCGTAGGTAAATTTGCATCACTCGTATTCACGTCATATTGTTAACTAATGTAGAAAGTCATAAATATTCAATGTAAAAACTTGTTTTGTGATAATGGTTGGTCCATATAAGACTTGTAAGTTATTGGGTTTTGTTCCACTACCATAACTATGGGTTTAAAAATGGTTAAATATGTTTTCGTCCTTAAATTTGGACTTAAAATTAGAATTCGTCCATATTCCAAAATTTATTTGATAAATTTTTGTCCCCAATAAAAATAAATACATATAATCTTTCTAACTCGACGATGTTAACTTTTTCTTACAGGTTAAATAGTATTTTAGGTTGACATTTGAACTAAAATGTGACAAATTGTATAAATAACTCAAATGCTAGCCTAAAACAATATTTAACACATAAAAAATAGTTAATATCATTGGGTCAAGAGAATTATATCTGTTCAATTTTAAAGTTAACAAAATTTGAGACATAAACATATTCTAATTTTACGTTTAAGTTTAGAGACTAAAAACATATTTAACTCTTTAAAAAATATTATTTTTATAATTTTTTAATTTCAAGTGTGAGTATTTCATAAAAAAGAAAGTTTTATTACAATTATAACAATTGAAATACTTAAAAATTAAAAACACATGGTTTACTACGAAAAAGAAAATAAAGTGAATTGTGAGATAAAAATCTAAATTTGCACATATGAATATATGATATCATGAATATATGATATTGATAAAATAACGAATGATAATCTCATATTTAACACATACTAATGTTGTTAAAATTATAGTTCTTGTTGTACGAGTGTTAGTTTAATTACAGAGGATCTTGATGAAAAAATGTTAATTTGATCATTGTAAGAACCTAGAAAATGGAGTATTAGAGTAGATAGGTGTATTAAAATAATGATACCGAGTATTTTATTATAAAATAATCTTATAATATAAATAGAAATTTCTATAGCTCGGTTCATTATCTAAATACATTCCATTTCTCTAAAAGAATGTTTCCTTTCTCTTCTCTGCCTTCTCTCTAACTTTTCTCACAATTGGAGTCTCTGATTGACGATCAGGAAGTGCTTAGGCGATCCTGACGTCAAGGGCAACAATCTAGACCGATTAATTTCTCGTTTTGAACTGGTAAGATTCGTTTCCCTTTTCTAGGTTTTCTATAATTTTGTGGTTTCACAGAATTTCTGCTCCTGTATGTGTTTGGAGTTTCCTTCTCCTAATTTCTAGTTCCATTTAAGCTCTAAGAGTTGTTTCTATCACCAATTGGTGATCTATAGGTGTTTCTAGAGTTTCCTTACGGTGCAAGGCACGGTCGGAGTAATCCTGTGAGTTGGGCAGTATATCTCTGAGGTAAAGGAAGCTAGAGTACTTTGATTTTTGAATTTTGTTGTATATATATATGATCAGCATGGGAATCATGAACTATTAAACTAAATTTCTGTTTTAAGGTATTATTGAGATGTATTTTGAATGTTATGGTGTGTCAATCGTTGAACTGTGAAATTTAACTTGACTGAATGATGTTTAATGTGTGATTGGTTGTGTTAGAAGTTAGAAATTTATGATAATATGAATTGGTTGTAAACTGAGTCATCTTGTTGTGGTTTAGAGTAGTTTATGCTTGTTTTAAGTCAACTTGGAGGAAGTGAGGTAGTGAAAATGAGAACTAGGAGTTAAGGGCTCAATTGGTGGGATAGTTTGGGTAGGTCAAATGTGACTTGTTTGAGTCATCAAAATGGTAAAAAACATGTTCAAAGTGGTAAATTGTGATTTGGGTTCCTAATTTGATAAATTTGATGTTTTAGAGTAGGAATTGATCCATAAACACTTTAGATTGATGTTAAGAAGATTTAGAATCACTTAGTCAAGTCTAATTAGGTATATAACACAATCTAGGAGTGTTAGAAGTTAGGAAAAATAGATAGAATTGGTAATTGGGGTTTGAGTTGCATAATTCTGCAGATTTTTGTGTTGCAGATTATGTAGACTCGCTAAGCGAATGGATTCGCACAGCGAGGCACCATGGTGAGATGTTCTCTGCCAGGGCATTCGCAAAGTGAACTGGTGCGCTGTGCAAATGGCTTGAGAGGGTTGCTCTTTGTTCGATGATCCGCATGACAAATCGGGGCGTTATACGACTGGTTGGAGTCTGGGACTACTGCCATTTTTATTCGAATAGCGAATAGGTGCGCTCTACGAGGGTTTGGGGAGTTTGAGCCACTGCCTGGGGCTCTCGCATAACGATTTGGGGCGCTAAGCGAGTGGTTAAGGTCTGATACAATTAGGAGTTTATTCGCATAGCGAATTTAATCACTGTGTGAATGATTATGAGGGGTGAGTATCTGTTTGAGGATTCGCACAACGAGATGGGTCGCTGTGCGAGAAACCTCTAGATTCGCTCTGCGAATGTGTGCACTGGGCGAATGGTCTAGGTTATTGTTCACCTTTTTCTTTTTTGTATTCACTGAACATGAATGAATTGTAATATTGTAAAGCTTGTATGATGTATGAAATATGGTGTATGATTTAGTATTATTATGAGTCATGGTCCAAGTAAAAGTATGTGATTCAAAGTGGTGAATGCAAGTTTCAGTGTATAATCTCTTGGTGAGATTCCAGGTTGTTTAGAATGAATGCATGAGCTCAGTCTTGGGGGTTATCCTGAAACTCCAATGGTTTCATTCTCAAGTAGAGAGGATTGAACCATGTCGTGAGGAGTAGCAAGAGGTCTTAGTCTTGGGGGCTTTCAGTATGCCTCAAGGCCCGGAACAGACTAACCTCGTGAGTGTGGTAGGGTGAAACCCATTGTCAATGACTTTGCAAAGCAGTAGAGGCCACCACGAGTGCGTGACTCGCCATAGCTCGATAATCATTCTAAGTCCGGACAAGTCAGGTCTAGAACATAACATGTTAGGATGTTTGATTTAGTTACTTTGCTTGAAATATCTTTTGTATGTTATGTGCTATTGAATTGTATGTTTTTTTTATATCTAGCTTACTCTTCTGGTTGTGTTTTTATTTTGTGTGTTTGGTGTTCTTTCTTTGCAATGATCATTCAATGGATGTGAGCAGAGGGAGATAAGATGCCTCTAGAGCATATTTTGGAGGGCAATGATGCTATTGTTTAGTTTAATTAGGTTGTTTATTTTGGTGCATAGTTATGGAATACTCTTCTGTATATAAAGTTTTAAATTCTACAGTTATTTTTTATGACGGTAAAGTTTATACTTTATCTCACAGTGTTTTACTATTCTATTTTATTATTTATGTGACTACTATTATATGATTTATTACTATATTTTGGGATGTTACAATTATTATGGGATTCGTGTCAAATTGAGATCTTTTTAATTTTTAAATTCACTTGTAATGAAATATTTTAGTTGCTTATATGTTTGCTAGAAAAGGGGAAAAAAAATCTAGCGGATTAAAATTGTTACAAAATTTGCACTTTTTTATAAAATTTTTAAAAACTGTCACATATTTTATTATCATTTTACATTTATTAAAGGTTTTAGAACTATCACAAATTATTTAAAATAGTTTTAAAATTTTAAAATTTTTAATTATTAATTTTTTCTCTAGTTTTATAATAAATAATTAAACTATCTATTTTATTTAAAATTATTTTTTAAGATGATAAAGTAGTATTAATAATCAAATTTTCATTTAACCTATGATAATTTTTTTATATACCACACACAACAATGTAATTATAAAACAACTGTAATATATAAATTAATCAAGAGTAAAAAATGACAAAAACTATAATACTCGTTCTTAATAGAATGCTTGATAAGCATCTCACAATACTTTTGTGTTAAAAAAAAACTTGAGAAATTCATATACTAAAGGAAGACGAGGCAAATCTCCTAATGACATGTTGAAAGCCCTTTATATTTAAGCTTCTTTAACCTATCCACCTGAAAAGTTAGAGAATTTATCTTAGTTTCAATCACTACAAACAAAAAGAAGGAACTTACCCACGGCCGAAATCTTCCAGTAATGGCAAAAACCCATCGGTACAAGTGCTTATTTTACTCATAATTTATATAGATTTTATTACTTGTTTTATTTTGTTAAATAAAAGATTTATACCTAATGTTACTTAAGAATTTAGCAAAAACATTTAGATATGAACATGTGTGACAAACTAATGCTATTTCTTACGAATTTCAACAATTTCAGAATAAACAAAGCTCAATAACTTAAGTCTCAAGATCATAGTTTGAGCACTAAAAGGTGGTTTTAAGTAGTACTGTCAAAACGGCTCACCCGACCTAGTCCATCACGGGTTGGTCACTTAGTGACCCAACCCAACCCGACTCATTTGTTATTTAGCCATAAAAATTTGAACCAGGTCTAGCCCACCACGGGTTGGTGGGTTAAATTGGTTGGCTCATTTGCTCACTTAATTACAAGTTTTTTTAAATAAAAAAAAATTACAATATTTTTGTAATTCAAATTTAAATAAATTTCACTTTAAAATGATGTTAAACTCTAAATACAATTCAAAATAATAAAAAAGTAACATACAACTCCAATGTAATTCAAAAGTAAACTCAAAAAATGAATAAATAAGTTTATAATATTGATATTTTTTGTGTCACTTATCCATTTATAAGATCAGAGTCTTGAATGATCAATTTATGAAATTTTGTTCTCTTGAAACATCTTTTTCTTTATTCTCATTTACAATACAATAAATTTTTTTTAACAAATAATATTGAAACACAAAATAATAAATAATCAAATTAAAATAGGTGGATTGGTGAGTCAATCCGACTCACCACGGGTTCAACCTGCTGGGTAAGCCGGGTTTTAAGTGGGTTGGGTTGAGAATTGACCCATATAGAAAAATTTTATTTTTTTAAACACAACTCGGCCCGAACTCATGGTGGGCCGGATTGGCCCTTAGATTTTAACCCATTTTTTACAGCATTTTTTGCTTTCACAACCCAAACAAAGAAGATGGTACTTGAGTCACACAAGTAAAACTTCACCATGGAGTAACACTGAGTTTTGAAGCTCAACCATGCAAAAAAAACCCACCATTAAAAGAAGCTCTTTGGTTGGACAACACAAAAATAGTTTGAGCTATTAAGAAACCCTCAATGGAAGGAAAGCTCACAAGATTAACCACCATGTTTCGAGCTACAACCAACATCCTAAAATCTATAAATTAAGAGAGCAGACCCCCTATTTTAAAGGCAAATTTCCACAGTCAAATTCTTAGACTTTTGTCTAGAATCTCTCTCTGTCATTTCACTTGTAATATTTTAGAATGTAAAAGACATGAGTGGGTTACAACAACTCCTAGGATTGGATGTTAGAATCAACATGAGTTGATGAATCTGTTTGTGTTAGGATTAGATGTAAAACTCTAAATTTCTTTAGTGTTTTTGTTTTATTTCTTTATATAAGTGTTCTTTCCTATGTTAGTGACTCAACTTTCTTTATATGTGTTTCATCCTCTCAATCTTTCGTTTTGTTCCTTCTTTCCTTTAAGCTTTCTTTTAATACATGTTCTTTTGCATTTACGTTCGTTCCTTGTTCTTGTTATACTTGTTTATTTGTTTTGTTATTTCACCACTCTTCACTTTTTTGTATACTAATAAACTAATAATGGGGTATATAAGCTGGAAAACCGTTGTTAACCTCCCTTCGTTTGAAGGTATGATAGAGGAATTCGGGTAGAACAATGCTACGTCCCCTAAAAATTATTTTAACTTAAACAAATCATGGATATAAACTTGTTGGACTTAGATCTAGTAAGATCCTTTGCGAGGACCGGAGGATACATCTAGACTGGACTTCAAACTAGACTATGGACAAAATTGAGTTAAAAGAAAATTAATTGTATCAACCCTCTTTGACACAAACATAATATTCCTTCACTTTTGTCTCTTAGAAAAATGAACAAAAATTTAAAAAATTTGGAAGTTCAAGACAAGCTGGGATATAAACGATGGAGTCCTACTAAAGAACAAGTTGCTCTA
Source organism: Vigna umbellata (assembly GCF_029865625.1). Classification (NCBI taxonomy): domain Eukaryota; kingdom Viridiplantae; phylum Streptophyta; class Magnoliopsida; order Fabales; family Fabaceae; genus Vigna; species Vigna umbellata. The sequence goes on along the minus strand of NC_142167.1, from coordinate 44,421,944 downwards.
CTAGAGGCCCTTTTGCATTTGGGATACGAAATCCAAATAGAGAGCAAGTGCACGAGATTGCAGCGAAGCTTAAAACTTATGGGGAATTTGGAGAGTATAGCGTTTATTGTTGGTTTCAAAATTATGGGTATCGTGAAAAGCAACGATGCTTGAAGCAAAGCACCACCACCACATCTTACTCTCCACTACCCCTCTTGCCACCTTTTATGAATGGTAAGATATGTTGTATTTTTTTTACTTTTATTTATTTATTATTTTTATTATTATTATTTTAACATTTCTAATTTTATTTATTTGGAGATCTTGCATGGATAGCGTTGTCGGTTCCAGATCAGGTGACGTTGGATCTTTTTCCAATCCCTCCCATTCTTGATAAAAGAGAGATTTCTCCTCCCCTACTGTTCCAGGTGAAAGCTCATTCCATTGAGATTTCCTTACGATTGCCTTCCGCCGAAGAATAGTCTGCTCGAGGAGACTACAATTGTCTTTATTTATTTCTATTACTATGGACGGTAATCTTTAACGACCACTTGTGATCGACTTTTGAACATCTTTATTATTATTATTATTATTATTATTATTATTATTATTATTATTATTGTTATTATTATTATTATTATTATTAGTATTATTATATATTTATTTATAGACTTAAATCTAACGTAAACTAGCTAACCATCATTTTTTTAAACATGGTTTAAAGTTGATTCCTTGATTCACGGTAAAGTAACTTTGCGTCCTTACTGTCAGATCTGTCGGTTTGTTTTTATCTAGGAGCATTAATTTGTTTATTTATTTTGTTTAAGTAGTGTAAGATAGATTTTATTTATCACAAGGGTAAGACCATCTTCGGTGTAATGGTTAAGACATTTGGTTTTTCAATAACTCTACTCATATTGGTGTTTCTTCCTCAATAATTTTATAGATGTTCAATCTTCCTTCCTCGGTCTATACTAAGGTAAAATTGGACACTTGAAGAGTTGTATTGATTTTGGGTATTTACAAGACTCAAGCCAAAAGTGAAATTTTCAAAGGCTTATGAAGGAAAATCTATCATTGTAAATTTTTACTCTAATGATGAAATTAATTAAATCTTATGTTTTTCCTTGATTCATTCATTTGAAAGCGCTTAAACATATCCTACTTACCTATATATATATATGTGTGTCTAGCCGGTTTAACGTGCAATGCTAGTTATACATTCACTTAATTAGTACCTACACTTATAATATTAAGACCTATTCTAATATAATTTAGTACACTATCTAGCAGTACCTTACGTTTATAACTCCTAATCCTATCATGTATCCACACCATAAAAATTATAAATTCAACAAATCAATGACCAGTAATAGTTGAGACTGTATCAAACATGTTTATAGAATTGAAGTTCACTCAAAACAACCATGAATCGCTACACTGATACCATAAAACAATGACAAGTAGTATTTGTTCATCATGTGAATTATGAAATCATGATCAACCCTATACTAGACATAATGTATTTAAATTCCACATAGACTAATAACCAAAGATAATATCATGTGGAAATCAATAGCAAAAGATTGACTTCATTTACCTAATTAATTTATAATTCATTTCAAACAGTCAAACATATACGCATCGTAATGCCAAAGTAATTAATTTCCAAATATTGTAAGTCATTTATAGTTCTAATTCATTTTCTATGTTATTGAATGAACTAAATTCTTGACTATTTAGTTTGTCATTTTAGTGTAACCAGCAGCAGGATTCATGGGAATGTGACTTCTATGTCATGTGTTAGATTAAGACTATCATTCGAGCTGTCATTACAGATGACTGGAATGACGTAATGATGCATACCTTGACTACATTACAAATCAAATTCATCTTTAAACATATATGAAACAATAATGAATCTTTCTTCAATTTTGCAGCGCTTCAAGAGTACATCTCCTATACCAGAGAACACGATTAGGCAAATAAGGCAGGAGTGGACAACTTATCTTCTGCAAAGATGGAGTTAGGAACAATTTTATTTGTTGTTGAACATTGCTTAATTTTAGTTTTATAAGTTTATATATTGATAGTTTTGGCATTGGATTATTTTGTACATTAAGTAGAACTTTCTTTATATGAAATGCAAATATATTATACTATATATTGTTCTGGGACGATTTTATGCTTTTCAGGTGTGGTTTTAATGCAAAAATAAATTGATTTTTAAAAAACAAACGCCCAATAGACGTTGGTTAGTGCACTGACAGACGTCTATAGACGTCTGACAGTGCACAAACGAACGTCCAAACCCCCTAATCCCCAAACAACCCGTTCAGGCATATAGACGTCCGGGGGTGGCTTCAACGGACGTCTATATAGACGTCTGGCCTGACACAACGGACGTCTATATAGACGTCCGTTGTGTCAGGCCGGACGTCTGACTAATGTCACCCACAAAGACGTCGAGTACAGGTTGGACGTTAAAAAACCAAAATAACATACGTCTAAACCCAAAATAACACCCTCCATAATTTCTATGCCTGTAAAAAAATTCAATTTGTCCATGTAATGAAAATATTTTAGATTGAATAATTTAAGAATATATTTTAAATTATAAATCCAAAATTCAAAAATGTATTTTAGTTTGGACAATCTAAAATATATTTTTGTATCTAGAAATGTATTATAAATTATATAATTCAAAAATATATTCTAGATTATACCATATGAAATAGATTATTACATAATTTACAACTATATTTTGAATTGTACATGTTTTCAAATTTTCAAATTGTGTAATTCAAAAATGCATAGTAGATACAATTAAAATAAATTTATGAATTATGTAAAAAACAATCTAGAATATATTTTCATATTTGAAAATGTAAACTAAATTATATAATTTAGAATAAATATATAGAATATATTAGAATACTTTTTTTTTAATTTATAGATATATTGCAGATTGTTCTGGGTTTACAGTTCACAAATCTAAAGTTTAAGGGAAAAAACCATTGGGTGGAAAAATCAATTTCCCACATTGGATCATACACAAAAATTTATTAACAAAAGCTCATGCATGCATCTAACAAGATCTTGCTCGTTTTAAATATGTAGTGTCGTATTTTAGAATAAACCAAGGAAATCACAATTAAAATGCCAATCATTATTGGAAAAAACTTTTAAGGAAAGACAAGTCTATGCATAACATTAATTTTGATTTCTGAATAATTTGAATTTATGAATAATTTGAACCAGGAAAGACAAACCCATGCTAATTCAAAGTTTTTTAAAAGAATAATCATTGATCAACAATTGCATACTTATACCACATAGGCAGCAGTGATGCTGTTACATCAGTCATGAAAAGAGGTTGTACGTATGATAAATGAAAAATGCAACCAAGTGCTTTATTTTAAAACGTAATTCACTAAACACGATTGTAAAATAAATATGGGCAAAAGCACAATTAGCACAAAAGGAGTTAAATTTATTTTAATAATTTATTATGTATTTCATTTACAAAAATAATATTAGGAACTTAAAATTTATTTAGGCTTTAGCATTATTGCATTTAATTAAGTGTTTAAAATAAAAGTGATAGACAGACTTTAAGTTTACAGTAAATAGATCTGCTATATCAGAATTTGTTCTAAACCTAATAATGAATAAAGAAATAGAGGCTTCATAATTATAGTGTTAAAAAAATTTCATGGAAGTGTAATTTGTTACATGAAAGGACTACCAACAGGAAAAGTAGTTCATACACCACTATTAAACTATCCCTACCATTAAACATAATTAAACAAATTCGTTACCCATCTATATATACATCTGGAATGTCAGAAATCTTTTCCCAGTCTTCGCCTCCTTCTTTGTTGCATCGCTGTTCCAGCAAAGGACATCCGTTTATATGAAGAACTGAAATTGATTTGGGAAGACCCTCCTCTGGTAAGCATTGGAGGTTGGGACATTTATCAAGCCACAGTGATCGAAGAGATGAGAGTTCTAAGAGACCCTTGTAGTTCAGTTTTTTTAGATTTTGACAATCTTTTATTATTAGTTCAGAAAGACAGAGTGGAAGCAAACCTTCATCAGGAAAACATTCCGCCTCTACTTTTTCAACCGTTAAACTTCTCAACGAAGGACTGTCTCCTAAAGCTCTTTTGAGTGAGCCAACAAGTCTAAAGCAATTAATCAGTGTGATGTCTTTTAGATTTAATGGCAAACCTCCTTCAGAGAACGACTCAAGTCTTTGACACTCTTCTATCACTAGCCTTGAGAGAGATGGAAGCAGCATATGCATGTTTGCAGGCAATGATTCAAAGTTAGGGCACTCTTTGATTTTCAGATGCCAGAGATGATTGAGAACAAGATTCTGTGAAATCATCTGTAGATTAGGAAATCCAATGAGTTGAAGAGTCCTGAGTGTTGGGAAGAAATCCAGTGGAAAGATCCTTAGAGAGACACAGTCATCACTTATTAACTCCAGAGGTGAACAAATGGACAACTCTTCAACTCTTAGACGTATCAAAGCTTCAAGTTGTTTGCAATGAATCACTGTTAGAGATTTTAAAACAACAAACTTTGGCAGGTGTCCTTTCAGCTTGGGACAATACCCTATTGAAAAATCTTGTAGACATGGAAAAGCACCTGTCACAGCTTGGCAGTCCCACTTTTCCCATTGCCTCATATCGGAGAAACACAATGTTTCAAGGGATTTAAACGAAGAAGAGTTGTTCCCATGAAAATCAGCATCAATACTCACTATCCCATTAAGTCTTGCAATGCTCAAGTGCTTGAGAAATAGAAAAAGTCCAAGCGGAGGTAAACGTTGGCAAGATTCACATCCATCCAACTCTAAGGACACCAGATTCGGTAATGAATTATGAAGTAACCAATCTGGAAATTGTTTACCAATATAGTTACTTATTGACAACCTCTTCAAATATTTTGAAGGACGTAGGTTCTCAATTACATCCTCAGCTTTTTCTGAATCAACAGAGGAGCTGCCAACGAAATTCCATTCTAACCATAGATCCACAAGGTGTGGTTTGTTCTTCAAATCCACTTCAAATGCATAGGAGGGATTCTCAATATTCTGCAGATCATCAATTGTTAGACTTCCATGAAGATCGAGTTCTCCTAATTGCTGAAAATTGATTTCCTTACTTTTCTCAACATGAAATGAACTCATCGATACTTGAACATTGTTCAGCTTTCCCAAATATGCTACCACATTTTTCACTCCAATATCTACTAATTCAAGACGACGCAAATTGTGGAGTTTATATAAACATGGGGGAAGCTCCTTTAATTTTCGACAAAAGTTCAGCTGCAGTATTTCCAACTTGTAGAGTAAACTTATTGAGTCGGGTAGTTTTTCTATTTCAGTGAAGGATAGATCTAATGAACGAAGATGCTTAAGATTTCCTACAGATTTAGGCACCTCCGTAAGGCTACGACAATTACACAAAGATAAGACACGTATTAACTTAAATCTGGAGAACAAGTCATCTATGGACATCTTGCAATCCCAACCCCAATTCCAAACTCAACCTTGTTGGCATAAATGTATGTAACTTTTGAGTATCAATCGAACTCCCAAACCCATCAAAACCTGAGTCTGAAAATGAACAATGACGGGTTGTTTTGGGTATACCTTTTGGTTCATCAACTCCTAACCTTATGCATATGTCTTCACAGACGTACTTTGCCAAATCATTTAGAAGGTCATGCATCATAAAACACTTTTCCCCTCCAAATCCTGACTGTTGTTGAAAGAAGGACCAAGATAATAGATCATTGCAATATTCTTCACCAACTTCTTTAGGACTCTTTTTCTGTAGAGGGTTTTCTAGGATATTTTCAGCCATCCACAATCGAATTAACCACTCCTCCTCAAACCAATAACCTTTGCGAAATAAGGCACAAAAAGCAAAGCATTTCTTCAGATGAGAAGGAAGGTGGAAATAGCTCAGTCTTAAAGCAGGGAGTATATCACTTTCATCTTCTGAAAAATCCCATATCTCACTCTTCATAATACTTTTCCATTCCGAAAGGGATGATTTATTGTATAATAGACTTCCTATCGTTTTTAAGGCTAAAGGAAGTCCATTACATTTTTCAACTATCTTCTTACCGATCTCTATGAAGTCTGAGTCTGGTTGGGGATTACCATTTTCGAATGCATGCTTTGCGAACAAGTCCCAACAATAATCTTTTTCTAATACCTGCAGGAGGCGCTTTTCTGATCGCATGGTAACAGAAACCTTCTCACTCCGTGTAGTGACAAGAATTCTACTGCCCTTGCCTCCGAAAACTAAGGGCTTCTGCACATCTTCCCATTTAGATGGTCTTTCGTTCCAAACATCATCCAAAACGAGAAGAAATTTCTTTCCCATAAGTTCTTCTTTCAGTCTTTTCTGAATTACTTCATGCTGTACACTATGATCAGTGGAACCAGTTATTGTGTCAAGAATTGCTCTTGATACTTTGAGAACATCAAATTCGTGTGGAACACTGACCCAAACTTTAGTATGAAAGTTAGCTTCTTCAAGCCTTGGGTCGTTGAATACATGTTGGGCAAGAGAGGTCTTACCCATCCCACCCATGCCCACAATAGAAAGTATAGATAGGCTGTTGTGAGTGTCCGATGTGAGCCAGTTAAGGACAAATTCTTTGTCATCATCTCTGCCATAGATAACACTTTCGTTTGGCAAAGATGTATGTGTTAATTTACTACCGGATACTGATCCAACCCCAACACCACCACCCTTTTTCAAACCCAGAAAATCGCTTTGGGTTGCAAGTTCTTCTAGGTCCTCAATGACTTGTTCCATCATGGATTCAATTTCAAAACTGAGAAAAGAAGAGTTGAGGGAATTCCACACCTTCTTAGATGCACTCTGAGACTCAGCTTCCACTTGGGTTTTGGAGAGTTCATAATCTATCTCATCCAAGAGATCTTCTGCATCAATCACAACATCTTTGGCCCTGAGAAGCCAATCTCTGACATGTGGATCTGTGAACTGCTTTTGTTCTGCTTCAAACGCCACAACATCAATGGCTAGCAGCTTCATCTTCAAGTTGCTGAGTTGCTTCTTGTGCTTTCTTTGATGAAATATGTTGACAAGACGAGAAGCCAAAGTGTCGATAGTCCTCTCGAGGAAAGTAGAAACAAGAACACCGGTAACCATTTCTGCTGCCATGAGTGAAACTGTGAGATTTGAAGTGAAGCTTATGGGTGTGATTGGGTGCAGTGCAATGGAAATAATATTAATAAGGTAATTTTTGAATGATGGCCTTGAATTAAGGTTGGTGAACTTTTTCGTCAACAAGCAGTAAACAGTATTGATTCTTCCGACAGCACTGTTATTCACACGCTGTACTCCATTTCCATCAATGAATGAGTTGTTGTGATAAGAGTGAAGGTTCGCAACTTTATCTATATTTTCTAAGAACTGTCAACTATTAGGTACAAGAGTTAGAAAATGAATCACATTCCATTCTCCAGGTCTTCGAGTGAATAGAAACAAGAAAAACATACATAAAGAAGAGGCATAATTGATGATAACTGATAATAATGAGATAATAATAATGATGATAAAAGCTAAGAAATGAGATAGAAAAGATTAAAAGGAGAAAATTGTTGTAAATTAATAAAAGATAACAAGCGAAGTGATATATGTAATGATATAATCAGATTAAAAATTAAAAGAGAGAGAGAGAGACAGAGAGAGAGAAAAGTGATATATCTTGTGATAAAGGATGTAATCAGAAAAAGTAAAGAAATTAAAAATGAAATAAAAATGGGATAAAAAGTTTAAGGGCATATTAGTCCCTCACTTTTTTTTTCTTATTTTTATTAAACTTGTGTGACTTTTTTTTATTAAGAAAATATAAACTATTTAAACACATTCTATATAATTAAGCAAATATTAACTTAATTTATTACAAATTTCTAAAAAGTACTTTTAAAAAGCACGCCGAGTTTTGATAATGATTTATTAAGTGGTTGTTTGGTGAAATTACTGCAGCTATGGAAATAGTACTTTTGTTTAGATATAGTTCTCTATAATAAATAATTTTTTTCTATTTAAAATTAGTTTATGTATAAATTAATTTATAATTATTTCTACATAACTATCACGTAACTTAACGTTTTATCTCTTCTTCGGTACGTTCTCATGTATCCCATGACGTACATAAATGCTTGTTGTTTCTCATGTAATAAAAATTAATATTTATCTTTCTACATAATTCTTTCTTCTTTTTTCTTTCTCTTCTCGTTATAATAATTTCTGTAAGTTTTTATTTTAACTTATACCGAAACTAAATTTTGTTTATGGTGGGAAAGCAACTTAGATATATGTGGTTGAAATATGCAACAGTCATTTTTCCTAAAACCATACGTTTTTGAAAATTATTACTTAAAAATATGTGTGTATGCGTTTAAAGGATAATGAAAAAATTAATTTCATATCCAAAACAAGCTTCTAAAATATCTCTCTCCATATCTAACACAATCTCTCAAACACTCAAATATATCTGGTTATTGGGTCATATTCAAGCACAAGATAAGTTATGAGTCATTTTGAAACCAAAATCACATTCACATGTTTCCTCATTTCATGCAAACAAATCCCAAGAAAATATCAGAATGTTTTTACATCTAAACAAATAAAACTTCCTAATCCAAAACACAATGTATAAACAACTACATAACAAAAACTAAGAAAACTCTATCTAAGAAATCATTATGACCAAGGTCTCCATCTAGATTGACCTTCATGTTGTTGTCCCTGTGACCACTGACTCCAAGTTGGGTCAAGATCCTGTGGTTGGTCTTCGTACTACTCATCATCATCATCACCATTAGTATCCTCATCAACAACATGTGCATCAACCCCCTTCCTAATGAGATGTAGGTCTGCCCTCATGTCAAGGAATCTGAGCCGCAAACGGGTTCCCAAACATAAGTGAATTATCAAACAAATCAAGAAGTCTAAGAGATAATTGATGCAAGTCATCCATGATGGAAACTTGACCTTGTCGAAGAGTCTGGTTCCATAACCTCATGTATACCTGTCGAGCAAACATCATATTCATGGCAGTCTGAAAAGTAACCTCAAAGAAAGATGAAGCACGAGAACAACGAGAAGAACTGCCACCTCGAGGTACAGGTAGAGGATTCAAAGCTAACTATTCAGCCAGTTAACACAGTTCTTAGCAAAGAACTTCTTATTTAAAGTTGGCTGGAGTTGAGGCGCACAGTGGAGTCCAAAGGTACACCCCGATCTTTGCAAAGTGTAGTGATCAAGGCAGAAAAACCAAGCTTGCAAAGATCGTTATCAGCAATGGGGGTGATCTCCTAGGAAATATGAGCACCCACATCCACGTTAACCCCAGTCATATCTCCCTGCGGCAACCTCTCGCAGATTCTTCCAATCGTTTACCCATAAGAATGACTATAAACCCTAGGAAATTGAAACGAGTTTGAATACAATATTTTAGACTTTAATAACTTACCTCTTCGCAAGAATGCAATAATGGAATAAGAAAACCACGATAGAAGTTGTGAGAATGCAAGATACAATAATAGAGTTAGCGAGAATTCAAGTTGATAGAGGAAGCTTGAATTGTGAATTACTTAAGAGACAACACGAAGAGGAAAAATGAAATGCTTGATAGAAAATGCGAGTAAGGATTTAAACATAGTATGTCGGATATCAAATTAATAAACATGATAAACATATATTATGACAAGTCTCCTATGACATAATTGTTAGCATAAAGATGAAGTATAGAAGTTTTGATGATGTGTCAAAGTCAAGATGGTTATTGTATTCTATACTCCTTCAATACTCATATAGGTGTCGAGTTGATCTTGTACTTGTCAAGGGGATGTCGAGCTACCCCTATGGTATCAAGGTGGAGTTATGCGAAGCTATTTGTGCTAGCTTGCTGACACCAAGATTCCCTTGTGTCGAGCTTCATTTGTAGCTTGCTTTCCCCAAAGTCGTTTGTCGAGTTGGCTCGCATCTATTAGTGGAATTCAATCTTCTGCTGGCCGAGCTCCATAGCCAAACTTAGTTTTCTGGTGGTCGAGCTTGGAGACCAGGCTTTGTTCACCAATGGTTGGGCTTTAAGGACATGCTTTTACTCTTTAATGGTCTGGCTTCGTGGACGAACTGTGTTCTCTGGTAGCCGAGCTCGGGTGGTCGAGCTTCACGACCAAGCTATGCTTTCTGATGGTCGGGATTCGTAGCCAAGTTGTGCTTTTTGGAAGCTAGGTCGTCTGTTGGCCATGCTCTGTGGCCATTTGATGGTTGTGCTCTGTGGCAGTGCCTTGTTCATGCTCCAGGATGGTGAGTGCATTATGTCCTCCCCTTATACTCGGATAGGTATGAGTTGATTATTATGCTCTAGAATACCAAGCTTCCTTTGTGTCTGGTTTGGTGTTTCGAGTTGTCGATTGCAGCTCGACATCTCTTTCATTGTTTTGATGCTTTGCTTTGTAGGTTTCCTAGATGAATGATTCTTCCGTTACAACCTGGATCTTTATTTTGGGTGTCACATTCGTGGTCTTACAATCTAGGCTTGATACCTATTTTAATCTCTATTTTCGTCAGTTTTGTTCAAAGTGGTCTCAATTTTTGTTATTTTTGTTGAATTTGGTCTTTTTATATAACGACGTCTAAATCGTTAACGACATAGTGTCCACGTGAGCCATTACTGAATAAGTTGTAACTCTTTGACATACGTGGCAACTTAAACAAAGGTTGACGTGAAAACTTGGTAATTGAATGTGGCCACATCATCATCTTCAACTCTCACCACCCAAAACCCAAGCCACCATCAGAACAATCACCCCATCATCTGACAACAACAAAAGTCGTCAATCATCAGAACCCACCACCATCATCTCCTTCAACCTCACAAATCAACGAGCAACAACCACCGCGAGCCTATTCATTTTCATCGAACACCCTCGAGCAACCTGCATTTGAAAACCCAAACCCAGGTTTGTTTGAACCCCGTCACACTAGAGAACGTGAAAACATGAAACCTTCATTAACCACCACGACAGCCACTACAGCAGTTAGAGAGCACCGTGAAATCCCAAATCACGAACCCTAAATCTCAAGATCTTCTCCACCTGTTTCCATCTTCGTCAACCACCACATGACAACACAGCACCATCGTGGGCCATCATCTTCACCTCAAACCTACAAATAGAGAAACGCAAAACTAGAAATCAGCAACCATCACAAATCAGAAAACTCAAATCACAAAACCATCGTGTTCATCATCGCAACATGTAAACCTACAAAGGAAAAAAAGAGTTTGTCTAAATCATAGAGCCATTTTTATCCCAAAATCACAAAACATTCCACCACATCATGATGAATCGCGAGTTTATTCAAGCATTTGTCGTGGTCTCCCGCGTCTTCATCTTCGAATAACAACCTTCACCATAACAAAACCCTAAATTTCGGTGGAAGATTAAACTGCCACGTGGCAGTCCCTCATTGGACAGTTGCCACGTATGTTAAAAAGTTACACTTCATTCAGTAATGGCTCACGTCGACATTGTGTCGTTAAGCATTTAAACGTCGTTATAGAAAAAGACCAAATTGAACAAAAATTACAAAAGTTGTAAGACCACTTTGAATACCCAAAAAAGGTCGAGGACCACTTTGAACAAAACTAGTGAAAATATGGACCAAAATAGATATTAAGCCTACAATCTAGTAACTTAATTACCTCAGTCAAGGACTTTTTAGTGCCATGTTAGTGGTCTTGGTTATAAGAAACAAATATAAATTGAAAATACATCTAAAAGAAACAAGTAAATACAAAAAACTAAGCATAATTCTATAACATAGACATAAAACGATGTTAGAAGATTGACAAAAAAAAATGAAGGAGTGTTAATTGTGATTCTTGACCCATATACCATCTATTTCTTTTTTAAACTAGTCATCCATTAGCTCCTTCAACCATATACCCACCTCAATACAATGTACTCCATAGTTCTAATGACTCAGAATAATATATTCTAACAAAATAAGTCCAAATTATTAAGAATCAAAATATAAATTGAAAGTACAGTATTGAATACAAATAAAAAAGTTAGGTGGGATATAAAATAAATAAATATTTATAAAACATTACATCTTTAGGTTTAGTGTTTGTTATACCAAGCTATCCCTATATTTGGGTGTCGAACTCGTTGTGTTTAGGTAGAGAAATTGTAAAACCTTGAAAAAAATAAAGGATCTAGAAGGGTGGTGAACGTAGATATTATTAATTAAAATAAGAAAAAAAGAATTAAAAAAGTTATGCATGCTTATTTTTTTAGTGATGCTGAAAATTCTTGAGTGAGTGCCTTCCAATTAATTTTTTCGTTGTTATCAAGTTCCTTATAATTTATGCCGTGCTTATGATATTATATTGCTAGACCATTAAAATGTAGTTTGAAAACTGGTTCAATGTTGGAAAAAATTCCAAATAAAATAACGTTTGAATTATAGTGTTTAAGTAGAGATATATTTTTCTTACGTGCATAAGTGTTGGCTTATTTTTTCTAACTGGTGCATGATTTATATATATATAAGTAGTGATTTAAAACATTGTACAATTGAATGACTTTTATCGAAGAGATAACCCTGTAGAAGCTAGTCTATGAATCAATTCAATCTTTAGAGCTATAGGCACAATGTTCTTTTCTCATTTTGTAATCCATCCCTTCGACCAACTTCTACTATCTTTACAAATTTTGGTCTCCAGTTCAAAAACTTCATCAAGCCATTATCCTATAAAAAAATTAAAAATAAGCTAATTATCAGAAAAAGAAATGTAATAAAACAAACTGACAACAGAATGTTTAGAATATATATTATATAATTGGAAACACAGACAAAAGTTAGTAGCTGAAAACTTGAACAAAGAACACTGAAAATAATGCAGCAGCCACTGAATTACCTTATATGCCAAACCTTGCAAATCTTTGGTATGGCAATTTCTTGTAGTACCTCCATAATTTCTATGCGTGTAAAAAAATTCAATTCGTCCATGTAATGAAAATATTTTAGATTGAATAATTTAAGAATATATTTTAAATTATAAATCCAAAATTCAAAAATGTATTTTAGTTTGGACAATCTAAAATATATTTTTGTATCTAGAAATGTATTATAAATTATATAATTCAAAAATATATTCTAAATTATACCATATGAAATAGATTATTACATAATTTACAACTATATTTTGAATTGTACATGTTTCCAAAATTTCAAATTGCGTAATTCAAAAATGCTAATTCAAAGTTTTTTAAAAGAATAATCATTGATCAACAATTGCATACTTATACCACATAGGCAGTGATGCTGCTACATCGGCCATGAAAAAAGAGGTTGTACGTATGATAAATGAAAAATGCAATCAAGTGCTTTATTTTAAAACGTAATTCACTAAACACGATTGTAAAATAAATATGGGCAAAAGCACAATTAACCACAATCAACCAATATACAAAAAAAATATTTATTTACAATAAAAAAAATTATATAATGATAAAAAATTATATAAATTATTCTTTTATATTTTTTTATTAAAATGATTTTATAATTTAATAAAACTTTTGTTAAAATAAAGAAAAAGTATGAATTTTAACTAGTTTCTTTTAAATATTTAAAAATTTACTTTAAATATTTTATTTCTGCACTCTCGTAAAGTTCTATTTTTGCATGGTACAATTCACAACTTATTTTCAGAAATAAAAAGTATTTCATTTACAAAAATAATATTAGGAACTTAAAATTTATTTAGGCTTTAGCATTATTGCATTTAATTAAGTGTTTAAAATAAAAGTGATAGACAGACTTTAAGTTTACAGTAAATAGATCTGCTATATCAGAATTTGTTCTAAACCTAATAATGAATAAAGAAATAGAGGCTTCATAATTATAGTGTTAAAAAAATTTCATGGAAGTGTAATTTGTTACATGAAAGGACTACCAACAGGAAAACTAGTTCATACACCACTATTAAACTATCCCTACCATTAAACATAATTAAACAAATTTCTTACCATTTATAAATACACGTGGAATGTCAGAAATCTTTTCCCAGTCTTCGCCTCCTTCTTTGTTGCATCGCTGTTCCAGCAAAGGACATGCGATTATTTCAAGAACTAAAATTGATTTGGGAAGACCCTCCTCTGGTAAGCATTGGAGGTTGGGACAGTTCACAAGCTTCAGTGTTAGAAGAGATGAGAGTTCTAAGAGACCCTTGTAGTTCAGTTTTTTTAGATTTTGACAATCTTCTATTATTAGTTCAGAAAGACAGAGTGGAAGCAAACCTTCATCAGGAAAACATTCCGCCTCTAATTTTTCAATTTTTAAAGTTTCTAACGAAGGACTGTCTCCTAAAGCTCTTTTGAGTGAGTCAACAAGTCTAAAGCAATTATTCAGTGTGATGTGTTTTAGATTTAATGGCAAACCTCCTTCAGAGAACGACTCAAGTCTTGGACACTCTTCTATCACTAGCGTTGAGAGAGATGGAAGCAGCATATGCATGTTTGCAGGCAATGATTCAAAGTTAGGGCACTTTTTGATTTCCAGATGCCAGAGATGATTGTCAACAAGATTCTGTGAAATCATCTGTAGATTAGGAAATCCACTGAGTTCAAGAGTCCGGAGTGTTGGGAAGAAATCCGGTGGAAAGATCCTTAGAGAGACACAATCATCACTTATTGACTCCAGAGCTGAACTAATGGTCAACTCTTCAAGTTGTTGGCAATGAATCACTCTTAGAGTTTTTAAAGCAACAAACTTTGGCAGGTGTCCTTTCAGCTTGGGACAATACTTTATTGAAAAATCTTGTAGACATGGAAAAGCACCTGTCACAGCTTGGCAGTCCCACTTTTCCCATTGCCTCATATCATAGAAATACAATTCTTGAAGGGATTTAAATGAAGAAGAGTTGTTCCCATGAAAATCAGCACCAATACTCACTATCCCATTAAGTCTTGCAATCCTCAAGTACTTGAGAAATAGAAAAAGTCCAAGCGGAGGTAAACGTTGGCAAGATTCACATCCCTCCAACTTTAAGGACACCAGATTCGGTAATGAATTATGAAGTAACCAATCTGGAAATTGTTTACCAATATAGTTCCTTATTGACAACTTCTCCAAACATTTTGAAGGATGTAGATTCTCAATTACATCCTCAGCTTTTTCTGAATCAACAGAGGAGCTGCCAACCAAATTCCATTCTAACCGTAGTTTCACAAGGTGTGGTTTGTTCTTCAAATCAACTTCTAATGCATAGGAGGGATTCTCAATATTCTGCAGATCATCAATTGTTAGATTTCCATGAAGATCGAGTTCTCCTAATTGCTGAAAATTGAGAATTTTCCCAACAGCAATTGCACTCACAGATACTTGAACATTCTTCAGCTTTCCCACATATGCTCCCACATTTTCAACTCCAATACCTACTAATTCAAGACGACGCAGACTGTCGAGTTGATGTAAACATGAGGGAAGCTCCTTTAAGTTTTCACAATAGTTCAGCATAAGTATTTGCAACTTGTAGAGTAAACTTATTGAGTCGGGTAGTTTTTTTATTTGAGTCTCGGATAGATCTAATGAACGAAGATGCTTAAGATTTCCTACAGATTTAGGCACCTCCGTAAGGCTCTCACAATTATTCAAAGATAAGACACGTATTAACTTAAATCTGGAGAACAAGTCATCTATGGACATCTTGCAATCCCAACCCTCACCCCAACCCCAATTCCTATCTGTTGGCATAAATGTATGCAACTTTTGAGTATCAATCGAACTCCCAAACCCATCAAAACTTGAGTCTGAAAATGAACAATGACGGGTTGTTTTGGGTATACCTTTTGGTTCATCAACTCCTAACCTTATGCATATGTCTTCACAGACGTATTTTGCCAAATCATTTAGAAGGTCATGCATCATAAAACACTTTTCCCCTCCAAATCCTGACCCTTGTTGAAAGAAGGACCAAGATAATAGATCATTGCAATATTCTTCACCAACTTCTTCAGGACTCTTTTTCTGTCGAGGGTTTTCTAGGAAATTTTCAGCCATCCACAATTGAATTAACCACTCCTCCTGAAACAAATAACCTTTGGGAAATAAGGCACAAAAAGCAAAGCATTTCTTCAGATGAGAAGGAAGGTGGAAATAGCTCAGTCTTAAAGCAGGGAGTATATCACTTTCATTTTCTGAAAAATCCCATATCTCACTCTTCATAATACTTTTCCATTCCGAAAGAGATGATTTATTGTATAATAGACTTCCCATAGTTTTTAAGGCTAAAGGAAGTCCATTACATTTTTCAACTATCTTCTTACCAATCTCTATGAAGTCTGAGTCTGGTTGGGGATTACCATTTTCGAATGCATGCTTTGCGAACAATTCCCAACAATAATCTTTTTCTAATACCTGCAGGAGGCGCTTTTCTGATCGCATGGTAACAGCAACCTTCTCACTCCGTGTAGTGACAAGAATTTTACTGCCCTTGCCTCCGAAAACTAAGGGCTTCTGCACATCTTCCCATTTAGACGGTCTTTCGTTCCAAACATCATCCAAAACGAGAAGAAATTTCTTTCCCATAAGTTCTTCTTTCAGTCTTTTCTGAATTACTTCCTGCTGTATGCTATGATCAGTGGAACCAGTTATTGTGTCAAGAATTGCTCTTGATACTTTGAGAACATCAAATTCCTGTGGAACACTGACCCAAACTTTAGCATCAAAGTTAGCTTGGTCAAGCCTTGAGTCGTTGAATACATGTTGGGCAAGAGAGGTCTTACCCATCCCACCCATGCCCACAATAGAAAGTATAGATAGGCTGTTGTGAGTGTCCGATTTGAGCCAGTTAAGGACAAATTCTTTGTCATGATCTCTGCCATAGATAACACTTTCATTTGGCAAAGATGTATGTGCTAATTTACTACCCGATACTGATCCAACCCCAACACCAGCACCCTTTTCCAAACCTAGAATATTGATTTGGTTTGCAAGATTTTCTAGGTCCTCAATGACTTGTTTCATCATGGATTCAATTTCATTAATGACAACAGAAGATTTGAGTGAATTCCACACCTTTTTAATAGCACTCTGAGACTCAGCTTCCTCTTGGCTTTTACGGAGTTCATAATCTATTTCATCCAATAGATCCTCTGCATCAAACACAGCATCTTTGGCCCTGAGAAGCCACTTTCTGACATTTGGATCTGTAAACTGCCTTTGTTCTGCATCAAAAGCCACAACATCAATGGCAAGGAGCTTCATCTTCAACTGGCTGAGTTGCTTCTTACGGTGTTTTCTTGCACGAAATATGTGGGCAAAACGGGAAGCCAAAGTGTCAATAGTCCTCTCGAGGAAAGTAGAAACAAGAGCACCGGTAACCATTTCTGCTGCCATGAGTGAAACTGTGAGATTTGAAGTGAAGCTTATGTCTTTGACTAGGTGCAGAGCAATGGAAATAATGTCAATAAGCTATGTCTTTGCATCAGTGTTGGTGAACATCTTCAAGTAATAAGTGTTGAGTATTCCTACATCTCTAAAAGAGACAAAAGTGATAATGAGATAATATATTTTGCAGATGATGTATTATAAAAATACATATGTAACTAGTCATGCATGAGCTCCTTCAATCATATACCGACCTCAATACAATTTACTCCATAGTTCTAATGACTGAGAATAATTTTCTAACAAAATAAATTCAAATTATTAATAATGAAAATATAAATTGAAAGTACAGTATTGAATAAAACTAAAAAAGTTAGGTGGGATATAAATAAATAAATATTTATAAAACATTACATCTTTAGGTTTAGTGTTGATATGGTCTCTTGAACAACTAAATTGTTTTAGTTTAGGTTGCTGAATTTAATAGTTTATTCTTGATTTCTAGTGAACTAATAATATGGTCAATTTCGGTGGCTAACTGATCAATAAATAAACCCAAATAATCTAACACCGTATTGTATAGGACAAAAAGAAATTGACTTTGCAGTAAAATACAATATAACTTCAAAGTGTGATGCAGCTATATAATAGTAGATTAATTATGAGGCAGGTAGCGATGCATTATAATTTTTTTGAATGATTGCTCTATTTTAAAGTTGCTGAGTATAATTTTATTTTTTGATGACCTAGACCAATAATAATGGTCAATTTCAATGACAGACGAATAAATAAATAATTCCAAATATTTTAACATAGTGTGAATATTTGAAAACTATAGTACTAGACAAAGACATAGTCACAATATAATATGCAAATATAAGTTAAAATTTCACATTAAACTCAAACATTCTTCAAATTTTGAGTTTAAAAAGATGATGTTATGATCTGGAGTACTTATATGTGAGTAATTAAACCAATTCGGATGATACGTGAGTGGATCTGTTATTAGAATTTATTATATGAACAACTCATTTCTTATTAGTATTCAATCTCTCTAATTTCTTTTTATATATTTATCTATTTTATCTTATTAGAAGGAATTTGATTTATCGGATTTTAAAATATAAAATTTGTGGATAGTAGACAATTTGACTCTTTCTTTTGTTTGAAGAGGGTCTCTTTCATGATCAGAAGAGAAGATCCACATGTAAAGACTCTCTAACACTTAAGTCAATAAGAGAATTATGATCTATAAATGAGAGTGATAAATGAGAGTGATAGTGATTATGAAGTGAGTATTCCTTCAAGAATACTAGTTGTATTTATAAGATCAACATGGACAATGAGCTATATTCCTATTAGAATAACAATTTACAAAAGGATAAATAATAACGATTATGCTAAATTACTGAGATTTAGTTATAATATATAAATATGATTCGAACAGACGTAAGTTAGGACTTAATATGTCTATTGAGCCGGGTAGAAACATAAATCTTAGGAGTTTGCTTTAAGGCGAGTTACGTGGTTTGCAGATAGATTAGCCATTTGGCGAAGTTCAAGATTGGCCATTTCACTGAAAGTCTGTTTGGCTTTGTTGAGTTTCTTTTATATTGTTTAAGCATCCCGAGCTCTAAGCTTTCTTCTTTTCTGTAATTTCTGCACTTGGGTATTGTTATGCCAAGCTACCCCTGTATTTAGGTGTAGAAATCGTTGTTTTCAGGTAGAGAGATTATAGGATCTTGAAAAAATAAAGGATCTAGAAAGGTGGTGGACATAGATTATAATATGTAGAGGTGAAGTGAAACACAAATGGTTAGAATTTCTTGTTATGAGTTGGTGATCATGAATTTGATTCTTATTGTGTGTTAGAAAGTGGGTTTAAGTCTAACTTAACTCCACAAAATCGGCTTGTAAGGTGAGATTTGCACCTCACTTATATATTATAAATTGGTCTTATCTCTAGTCGATGAAGACTTCCAACAGTGAGCATAATACATGTTTCTATAAGGAAAGCTAAACCTTAGTCTTTGTTTCTATAAACTACAGATGATTACTACGTATTTTTGAATGTGCATGAATTGTTTGATGGACGCATATTTTGGTTTGTCCTTGGTGAAATTCTTTTGGCATGTGTTGTTATTTTTTTTGTGAATTTTAAGTTCCATTTATATGTCATCTTTTGTCTTCATGATGTGGTGCAGCCCATATTTATTTAAATTATGATGCAGTGCAGTTTGGCTTTATGAAAATCAGAGCAGTTTTTCCTAGCCTTTGTATTTACGGTGTACACTTGGTTGATGCCATGATTCTTATCTATGCGGTGTAGTGTTGATGCCATGCCTCTTTGTAGTCCATCGGTGCTTTATAATTATCTATTGTTTAGGTCATTAAAGTTATGCATGCTTATTTTTTTAGTCACTGAAAATTCTTGAGTGAATTAATTGTTTTCATTGTTGCCAAGCTCCTTATAATTTATGAGGTGCTTATAATATTATATTGTTAGACCATTAAAATATAGTTTGAAAACTGATTCAACGTTGGAAAAAATTTCAAATAAAATGACGTTGTTTTGATTATGAACCTTAATCCACATTTTCTTTTGGAAAAAAATATGATACATTGAATTAGAAAGGCAACGTTTGAATTATAGTGTTTAAGTAGTGATATATATTTTTCTTACGTGCACAAGTGTTGGCTTATTGTTTGCTAACTCGTGCATGATTTAAAATATATATATGTTATGGTGCAGTGATAATGTTGTCGTGGGTAGAATAACATGGTCAACGAACAATAAATATTGTTAGGATACACTATAACTAGAAATCTGATATCAGATTAAGAAGTAGATTTTAAGTCTAACTTAACCCTACAAAATCAGTTTGTAAAGTGAGTTTTGCACCACTTATATATTATAAATTAGTCTTATCTCTAGTCGACGTAAGATTTTCAAACATTATGATTATATAAAATGGTAAATATGCATGAAAGGAGGATAAGGATAAGGGTATACGTGAATCATATGGTTTTTAGAGTGAAATAGGTGTTGTGCAGAATTTTTAAATGGATCTACTAGATGTTTTAAGTAAGCTGCTGGGATAATCTTTTGCTGATTAAAATTTAATGGAATCGGTTCTGGAATTTAAGTGATAATGCGTACAAGCTGTTTTAGAATTTTGGTTTAAGATGGTTTTTGTGTGTTGTTACGTGTAAGTGTTAAGCTAATATTCTGCCTATAATCTGGAGAATATTGTGATTGGCCGTGATTTCCTTGGACAGTTGTAAATAGCATATAGTTAGGAGTAGACAGCATATATTTCGGGATTTATATCTAGAAATAGTGCTTTGCACATGTATATATATATACAGCATATCAGAATAATAAAAACATGATTCCATATTTCAAAATCACCTCTGACAGTAAGATTCATGAAATAAGTTGCTGTTTGTTTTTACAAAATTGAGCTATTAAGAGTTGTTGTTTGTGGTGTAAAGTTGATGTATTGTTGTGGTTTTGGATGGGAGTATGAGGTTTTTGGTTGGATTATGTTGGCTGTTTTTATGTTATATAGGTGTTAAGTGCATGTGCTTGCGATGAGCACATGATGTTTTAGGAATTGTGTGTGAACATGATGAGATGTTGTTTGGGTGGAAGGTTTGAGTTGTTGATGCGTTTTGTTGTGTTAAGTTTTTTTTTGTCTTAATTGTAAAGTCAGGTTTGTATTTTTGTTTGTGTAAGGCAGTGGAAAGTAATCTTTTTTATCTGTGTGTGAGAAAATGAAAAAAGAAGGATTACGGTGTTGTTCAATTGAATGACTTTTATCGAAGAGATAACCCTGTAGAAGCTAGTCTATGAATCAATTCAATCTTTAGAGCTATAGGCACAATGTTCTTTTCTCATTTTGTAATCCATCCCTTCGACCAACTTCTACTATCTTAACAAATTTTGGTATACAGTTCAAAAACTTCATCAAGCCATTATCCTATAAAAAATTAAAAATAAGCTAACTATCAGAAAAAGAAATGTAATAAAACAAACTGACAACAGAATGTTTAGAATGTATATTACATAATTGGAAACACAGAGACAAAAGTTAGTAGCTGAAAACTTGAACAAAGAACACTGAAAATCACTAAAAAAAACTATTATTCAGTGGAGATTATTTTGCGGAAATTTTAAAAAACTCTCGCAAACTAACATTTTTTAGGAGAGGTATGGATCAATAGCTTGGTAAGTTGTTTAGGATAGTCTTTGTTTTGGTTGATGTTGAATAGTTTTGAATATTCTTATACTTCATTAGCTAAATGAGATATTCTGTTTCACACATATGTATGTGTTTACTTATTATTATACATTTTCTCTGCTTTTATGAAAGAAATGTTGAGCAGGAGGCAAATTGTAATGTTTTATGAGGATTCATCATGATTTATATTTGCTTAATATGATGGAAGCTAATTACCGTGTAGCTATGTAATAAGAATTACTATATATTATGTTATGTTATATTATGAATACAACATAATATTATGTCTGAAATGATTGTAATTTTGCAGTTGATGTTGTTGAGATCGGTGAAAGAGAGGAAAATATGTGAGGTTTTGAAGGTCAAATCCTTGGGTTGTACAATAGATGTTAGAGATTAATGTTGTAGTCTTTTAGTATTTAGAATAGGTTTAAAAGCCTTGTTTGAAAAATAGACTGGGTAGCCACTAAGCCAAAGAGAGATTAAGTTGTACACCCCTCAATGGCTGTTTACTTATACCACATATGCAGTGATGCTGCTACATCGGCCATGAAAAAAGAGGTTGTACGTATGATAATTTAAAAGACAAGTAATATCTAAATTGTACCATAAACATGTTTCACAAAATCTAGATTCTTGAAGAATCACATACATTAAATCACTTCTATTATTATATGTCATTATAGAAAAAAAAAAACATATAGATGTTATGATAACAATAAGGTAAAAAATTAAAAGAAATAAAAATATTTCAAAAATATGTCTAAAGACACCGTGTAATGTTAAAGAAAAATATACAGACAAAAATATTTTTCAAGGAGTTAAATTTATTTTAATAATTTATTATGTATTTCATTTACAAAAATAATATTAGAAACTTAAAATTTATTCAGGCTTTAGCATTATTGCATTTAATTAAGTGTTTAAAATAAAACTGATAGACAGACTTTAAGTTCACAGTAAATACATCTGCTATATCAGAATTTCTTCTAAACCTAATAATGAATAAAGAAATAGAGGCTTCATAATTATAGTGTTAAAAAAATTTCATGGAAATGTAATTTGTTACATGAAAGGACTACCAACAGGAAAAGTAGTTCATACACCACTATTAAACTATCCCTACCATTAAACATAATTAAACAAATTCGTTACCCTATATAAATACATCTGGAATGTGAGAAATCTTTTCCCAGTCTTCGCCTCCTTCTTTGTTGCATCGCTGTTCCAGCAAAGGACAGTTCATTATTCTAAGATGTAAAATTGATTTGGGAAGACCCTCCTCTGGTAAGCATTGGAGGTTGGGACATTCCCAAAGGCTCAGTGTTAGAAGAGATGAGAGTTCTAAGAGACCCTTGTAGTTCAGTTTTTTTAGATTTTGACAATCTTTTATTGTTAGTATAAAAAGACAGAGTGGAAGCAAACCTTCATCAGGAAAACATTCCGCCTCTACTTTTTCAACCGTTAAACTTCTCAACGAAGGACTGTCTCCTAAAGCTCTTTTGAGTGAGCCAACAAGTCTAAAGCAATTATTGAGTGTGATGTGGTTTAGATTTAATGGCAAACCTCCTTCAGAGAACGACTCAAGTCTTGGACACTCTTCTATCACTAGCATTGAGAGAGATGGAAGCAGCATATGCATGTTTGCAGGCAATGATTCAAAGTTAGGGCACTCTTTGATTTTCAGAAGCCAGAGATGATTGTGAACATGATTCTGTGAAATCATCTGTAGATTAGGAAATCCAATGAGTTGAAGAGTCCTGAGTGTTGGGAAGAAATCAAGTGGAAAGATCCTTAGAGAGACACAGTCATCACTTATTGACTCCCGAGGTGAACAAATGGACAACTCTTCAACTCTTACAGCACTGACAATCAAAGCTTCAAGTTGTTCGCAGTGAAACACTTTTAGAGATTCTAAAACAACAAACTTTGGCAAGTGTCCTTTCAGCTTGGGACAATTTATTATGAAAAAATTTTGTAGACATGGAAAAGCACCTGTCACAGCTTGGCAGTCCCACTTTTCCCATTGCCTCATATCGGAGAAATACAATGTTTCAAGGGATTTAAATGAAGAGTTGTTTCCATGAAAATCAGCACCAATACTCACTATCCCATCAAGTCCTGCAATGCTCAAGTGCTTGAGAAATTGAAGAAGTCCAAGCGGAGGTAAACGTTGGCAAGATTCACATCCCTTCAACTTTAAGGACACCAGATTCGGTAATGAATTATGAAGTAACCAATCTGGAAATTGTTTACCAATATAGTTCCTTATTGACAACTTCTTCAAATATTTTGAAGGACGTAGATTCTCAATTACATCCTCAGCTTTTTCTGAATCAACAGAGGAGCTGCCAACGAAATTCCAATCCCATTCTAACCGTAGTTTCACAAGGTGTGGTTTGTTCTTCAAATCTACTTCCAATGCATAGGAAGGATTCTCAATATTCTGCAGATTATCAATTCTTAGTCTTCCATGAAGATCGAATTCTCCTAATTGCTGAAAATTGATTTCCTTACTTTTCTCAACATCAAATGAACTCATCAATACTTGAACATTGTTCAGCTTTCCCAAATATGCTCCAACAGTTTTCACTTCAATATCTAATAATTCAAGACGACGCAGATTGCCGAGTTGATGTAAACATGGGGGAAGCTCCTTCAATTTTCGACAATAGTTCAGCTGCAGTATTTGCAACTTGTAGAGTAAACTTATTGAGTTGGGTAGTTTTTCTATTTGAGTGAAGGATAGATCTAATGAACGAAGATGCTTAAGATTTCCTACAGATTCAGGCACCTCCGTAAGGCTACGACATTTATACAAAGATAAGACACGTATTAACTTAAATCTGGAGAACAAGTCATCTATGGACATCTTGCAATCCCAAACCCAATCCCGATCTGTTGGAGTAAATGTATGCAACTTTTGAGCATCAATCGAACTCCCAAACCCATCAAAACCTGATTCAAAGCATGAAAATGAACAATGACGGATTGTTTTGGGTATACGTTTTGGTTCATCAACTCCTAACCTGATGCATATGTCTTCACAGACGTATTTTGCCAAATCATTTAGAAGGTCATGCATCATAAAACACTTTTCCCCTCCAAAACTTGACTCTTGTTGAAAGAAGGACCAAGATAATAGATCATTGCAATATTCTTCACCAACTTCTTTAGGACTCTTTTTCTGTAGAGGGTTTTCTAGGAAATTTTCAGCCATCCACAATTCAATTAACCACTCCTTGTGAAACCAATAACCTTTGGGAAATAAGGCACAAAAAGCAAAGCATTTCTTCAGATGAGAAGGAAGGTGGAAATAGCTCAGTCTTAAAGCAGGGAGTATATCACTTTCATTTTCTGAAAAATCCCATATCTCACTCTTCATAATACTTTTCCATTCCGAAAGAGATGATTTATTGTATAATAAACTTCCCATAGTTTTTAAGGCTAAAGGAAGTCCATTACATTTTTGAACTATCTTCTTACCAATCTCTATGAAGTCTGAGTCTGGTTGGGGATTACCATTTTCGAATGCATGCTTTGCGAACAAGTCCCAACAATAATCTTTTTCTAATACCTGCAGGAGGCGCTTTTCTGATCGCATGGTAACAGCAACCTTCTCACTCCGTGTAGTGACAAGAATTCTACTGCCCTTGCCTCCGAAAACTAAGGGCTTCTGCACATCTTCCCATTTAGATGGTCTTTCGTTCCAAACATCATCCAAAACGAGAAGAAATTTCTTTCCCATAAGTTCTTCTTTCAGTCTTTTCTGAATTACTTCCTGCTGTATGCTATGATCAGTGGAACCAGTTATTGTGTCAAGAATTGCTCTTGATACTTTGAGAACATCAAATTCCTGTGGAACACTGACCCAAACTTTAGTATCAAAGTTAGCTTCTTGAAGCCTTGGGTCGTTGAATACATGTTGGGCAAGAGAGGTCTTACCCATCCCACCCATGCCCACAATAGAAAGTATAGATAGGCTGTTGTGAGTGTCCGATGTGAGCCAGTTAAGGACAAATTCTTTGTCATCATCTCTGCCATAGATAACACTTTCATTTGGCAAAGATGTATGTGCTAATTTACTACCCGATACTGATCCAACCCCAACACCAGCACCCTTTTCCAAACCTAGAATTTTGCTTTCGTTTGCAAGATTTTCTAGGTCCTCAAGGACTTGTTCCATCATGGATTCAATTTCATTTTCAAAGAAATTGACAACAGAAGATTTGAGTGAATTCCACACCTTTTTAGTAGCACTCTGAGACTCAGCTTCCTCTTGGCTTTTAGAGAGTTCATAATCTATTTCATCCAATAGATCCTCTGCATCAAACACAACATCTTTGGCCCTGAGAAGCCAATTTCTGACATGTGGATCTGTAAACTGCCTTTGTTCTGCATCAAAAGCCACAACATCAATGGCAAGGAGCTTCATCTTCAACTGGCTGAGTTGCTTCTTATGGTGTTTTCTTGCACGAAATATGTGGGCAAAACGGGAAGCCAAAGTGTCAATAGTCCTCTCGAGGAAAGTAGAAACAAGAGCACCGGTAACCATTTCTGCTGCCATGAATGAAACTGTGAGATTTGAAGTGAAGCTTATGGGTGTGATTGGGTGCAGTGCAATGGAAATAATATTAATAAGGTAATTTTTGAATGATGGCCTTGAATTAAGGTTGATGAACTTTTTCGTCAACAAGCAATAAAGAGTATTGAGTCTTCCGACAGCACTGTTATTCACAGGCTGTACTCCATTTCCATGAATGAATGAGTGGTTGTGATAAGAGTGAAGGTTCACAACTTTATCTATATTTTCTAAGAATTGTCAACTATTAGGTACAAGAGTTAGAAAATGAATCACATTCCATTCTCCAGGTCTTCGAGTGATTTATTAAGTGGTTGTTTAGTGAAATTACTGCAGCTATGGAAATAGTACTTTTGTTTAGATATAGTTCTCTATAATAAATAATTTTTTTCTATTTAAAATTAGTTTATGTATAAATTAATTTATAATTATTTTTACATAACTATCACGTAACTTAACGTTTTCTCGATTTTTCGGTACGTCCTCATGTATTCCATGACGTAAGTAAATGCTTGTCGTTTCTCATGTAATAAAAAATAATATTTATCTTTCTACATAATTCTTTCTTCTTTTTTCTTTCTCTTCTCGTTATAATAATTTCTGTGAGTTTTTATTTTAACTTATACCGAAACTAAATTTTGTTTATGGTGGGAAAGCAACTTAGATATATGTGGTTGAAATATGCACCAGTCATTTTTCCTAAAACCATACGTTTTCGAAAATTATTACTTAAAAATATGTGTGTATGCGTTTAAAAGGATAATGAAAAAATTAATTTCATATCCAAAACAAGCTTCTAAAATATCTCTTTCTATATCTAACACAATCTCTCAAACACTCAAATATATCTGGTCATTGGGTCATATTCAAGCACAAGATAAGCTATAGTCATTTTGCAACCAAAATCACATTCACATGTTTCCTCATTTCATAAATGCAAACAAATAACCCAAGAAAATGTAAAGTCATTAGAACCAAAGATCAGAATGTTTTTACTCCAAATCTGATTTGGAATTAAAAGAAGATGCCTTAGACAACTAAGGACCCATGCACTTGGCACTTAACAATAATAAACAACCAATGGACCATTCTAAACCATTTTCCAGCCCTAAAACATGGTAGGAAAGTCTCCAAAGGGTCCCAAAATGTTCTCCTAGTGCAGAACACAACTTACTCACTCCAAAAAGTTGCAACTTGTAAAAAAAATACACCTAAAATTAAGGTTGGACGCTAGCCCCTGGACAGCAAAACTGTCACGTTTTCCCCAACTCGGTTAGACCCCTTTCCCGAAGTCCAAAATATGCGTATGAGTAGTCAAATTGAAGCTCTTTGAATCTAGTTTCCAATAAAATAAGAATCAACTCAATTGATATTTTACTAAGAATAATAATTTCACTCCCCAGAGTCCCAAAATATTTTCGAAAACCATTGTTCTGATACCAAAATGTAACACCCTACTATTTTAAAGGGTATTACTGATAGTAGAGACTAAATTAATTTGATATCTCTTATAAACAATCAAACTTTATTTCATTTAATTCAAAGTACAATGCCAAACTTACAAACTTTAAACAATATAGTCTTCACCATTGAAATTTCAACTTATAAGTTTTACACAAC
This sequence comes from Vigna umbellata, assembly GCF_029865625.1. Taxonomy (NCBI): domain Eukaryota; kingdom Viridiplantae; phylum Streptophyta; class Magnoliopsida; order Fabales; family Fabaceae; genus Vigna; species Vigna umbellata. The sequence goes on along the minus strand of NC_142167.1, from coordinate 44,394,054 downwards.
ATAATCTTCCCAATACAAATTTATTCTTTTTACAAAAATCCCTGAAAGTTTTTCCCCGCATCTCTCTCATCTCTAAGCTTGTTCAACCGCATCTGCAACATTATCTAATCACATATAACATGAGTTATATGATCATAGTACAAACAAATAAGGGTAAGCCAACCTTATCATAAAATCATTAAACTTGTAATAAAAATATTTTAATCACGTATTTCTGCAATTGATAAAATATCATTATTCCGATGTCATTAATTCGTCATTATCAAAGTCATCTTTCCCATTTTCATAAATCTTACAAGTGTATCATGCTTACTCATGAAGCCTTATGGTCAGACCGCTCTCTGCCTGCTTCCTTAAGCCTCACTTATATACTATGTCTTACTTTCTGAAGCCTTATGGTCAGACCCCTCTCTGCCTGCTTCTATATAACTTACGAATCATATGTTTATGTCAAAGCCTTATGGTCAGACTACTTTCTGCCTGCTTTCATAAACCTCAGGTGTTACTTTGCTCATACCAAACTCTCATAGTATAACTCGAACATACTACTCCCGGTAGTAAACATCATTTCATAAGTAATGATTTCTCATATCCATTCCAACATTTCATAAAACCAACAATTCATACCCTCTTATCCACCTAACTCAATCATGTTCATTCTTTAATCAAGAATTCATAATAACCCGTTTTGGTATCAATAAATTAAACATATTACCATATGGAGTGGGAGGTGAACGAAATCCTAAGTGTCCTAAGTGTGGAGGCTGACTTGGTCTAGCAAGGAGGAGAGAAGTTGCTCTCTTTGAAGAAGAATTTAAGGTGTTTGAGCCTTCAAGAGGTAAGGGGAGCTAACTCAACTTAATTTCTAGAATTTTGTAGTTAGAAATATGGTTCCAAGTGCTTGACTTTGATGAAGGGGAGCTAATCCTTTATTGTTATGATCATGAATATGAATATGTTAAAAAAAAAAAAATTTTTGGTAATGGTAGTTATATATTGACTTGTGTAAAATTTGGTTTTCATGATTATAATTTCTTATTTTCGAGTTACTGTGGTGATAAATTTCTATTAATTGTTTTTACCGTTGGATTTAGCTAAAATTTTAATATGTGAATCCTAAGACATATTACTAAACTTTGACTGTTCGGATTTGAAAATAGAAGTCTGTACTCTGAGAAATAAATCCTGTAAGTTTGAGTAAATTAGTTACCCCTGTAGTTTTGTTACTAAGTTGTCTCAGTAAAATATAAAATTCTGACCTATTTGACCGTTAGATCAACCTCAAAATTTGATATAGAATCCCTAAGACATATTAATACATTGTGACCGATTGGATTTGTAATTAAAGGTCTATGCTTAGAGTAAGAAATTTCGAAAGTTTGAAATATTTGATGAACACTATAATTCTGTTCTTACATTATATTGGTAAACATTTCATGTATATTCCATTTACCGTTAGATTGAGCCCAAACTTTAGTATGGAGTTCATAAGACATAATAGGTGATCTTGACCGTTCAGATTTGGAATTAGAGGTCTGTGCTTAGAAGAATTCATTCCGTATTTGGAGTTTAACCGAGAACCACTTAAATTTCTGTCTCTGAGTTACCTCGGTAAAACCTTCATATCTACTTAGTAAACCGTTAGATTAACTTGAAACTTTAGTATGAAGCGTGTAACAGATAGGGACATACTTCGACCTTTCAGATTTTAGATCGGAGGTACCGATTTAGAGATATTAATTTCGTAACTTCTCAGGGATCTCAATATTGCTTAATTTATGTTTTTGGATCATTTATACAAAATTGATGATTTCTGCCTCATTAATCGTTGGATTGGACTGAAAATCTTACCATATAATCTAAACATGTTGTTGACTAGTTTGATTGGTTCAGATTGTCGATAAATAATATGTTGAAAAAGGTAATTTGGTTAATTTGTGCTACTTTGATAAGTAGACAGGATGAGATGATGAAGGAAGAGATAAAGAGAATGATATAAATCGGGCTACTTTGATAAGTAGGCAGATTAACTATACTGTGCTACTTTGTAAGTAGACAGTATTGTCTTGTTGCGCTACTTTGGTAAGTAGGCAGAAGATCTTGTTTCATGCTACTTTGGTAAGTAGGCAAATTAATTATACCGTACTGCTTTGGTAAGTAGACAATAATGTCTTGCGGTGCTACTTTGATAAGTAGAGAGAATAACTTGGTTTGTACTACTTTGGTAAGTAAGTCAGATGAGGTGAAGTTGTAACACTTTGATAAGTGGAATTTTAAATTTCAGAAGTTTATGAACTGTGTGAAATTTTATTTTAGAAGACTTGTGTTGTAATAAATCACTTAATATTTTGTTGGTGTTGAAAATTGTTAAAGAAAAGTAGTATATGTATTTTTGTGGAAAAATAAATTGTAACGCCTAAATTGGGATATTACACTATTGGGTATCAGAGCAATGGTTTTCGAAAATCCATATCTCTTTTGTAAGTAATCTTTTGTTAAATAGTCTTTGTTTAAATAAATAATTTTCGAGGACGAAAATAAATGTTGTTGGGGAGATTGTAAGATCCTTGAAAATATTTGTTAGTTACTAGAAAAAAAAAATTAGTGAATAGTAAATTGTGAATAGTAAATTGTGAATAGTAAAAAAAATTATTTTTGGAAAGGATAAGTGTTACATGTAGCTTTGAGATCAGAATTCACCAATTTGCAAATAAAAAATTATTTTTGCAATAGTAAAATGAATAAAAAAAATGAATAGTAAAAATGAATAGTAAAAATGAATAGTAAATTTTTACTATAAATAGCCAAGGGGGGGAGGCTGGAAATTTACACCAAAATTCTAGAGAAATTGTGAGAGAAGAGAGTTGGAGTAAATTCTAGTTGAAGAGGGGAAATTCTGGAAGTTTCTGGAGAACGGTTTGAGAAGAGGAAACTAAGTCTGGAATAGAGGTAAGGGGAGCTAACTTTGAGTATTTCCCTTTGTATTATCTTGAGTCTTGAATATGCTATATTTTGCTTTTGTCTGATCTTAAATCTTGAATATGGAGTATTTTGTTTCTGTATGATCTTGAATTTAAATGAGAGTATGCTTTTATGTTGATATCCAAGTGTGATAGTTGTAAAATGTGATGTTGTTTATGTTATGCCATTTGTATGTTATTAGTTGTTTATTTTTGTATTTTGGAAGGATTAGAAATTGTCTAACCGGCTCTGCCAGATTCAATTTCTTGTTTCCCCAAACATTTTATTGCTTTCCTTATTTATTTATATTGTATTTTTGGATGGATTAGAAGTTGTCTAACCGGCTCTGCCAGATTCTACTTCTTGTTTCCCCAGACATGTTAATGTTCGTGTTATTTAATTATATTGTATTTTTGGATGGATTAGAAGTTGTCTAACCGGCTCTGCCAGATTCAACTTCTTGTTTCCCCAGACATGTTAATGTTCGTGTTATTTAATTATATTGTATTTTTGGATGGATTAGAAGTTGTCTAACCGGCTCTGCCAGATTCAACTTCTTGTTTCCCCAGAAATTTTATTGTCTTATCTATTTTTTTATTGCATCTTTGTGGAAGGATGAGAAGTTGTCTAACCGGCTCTGCCAGATTCAACTTCTTGTTTCCCCTGAATTTTTATATTAATATTATTTTGATGGTAAGGGCAACTAATTATTTTTGTATGAATTTATAAATATACGAATGTTGAACTGGTGTTCTCTTGCGAAACTGTTTTATGACTTTTATTATATTGGGTGTTATAACTGAAACTGTTAAATTGTACATGTTGAGATGCGATGAATTTATTGAATGAGTTTGTTGGCTGAAATTGATCTTGTTGGAAGATCTGGAGTAAGGGTTCTGTAATTGCTTATATATGAGTATTAAATAGATATACAGATACTGTTTGAGGTTGTTGTGAGAGGAAGTAAAAATATTAAAATTAGGCATTTTAGATTTAGAGCATAAGACAACAAGGTAGATAAATTAAATAAATAAATTGATTAATTATTGAGGGCCTCCGTTTGTTGGTAGGATAGAGGAACCTTAAAAACCTGAGTTGGCACATCCCTGATCATAGAGCAGCCCTGGCCTGGTCCAGTCAGTTGTGACTAGTCATATGTGATGGCGTCGAAGGTGAGTTTGATGCGTTCAGACATCTGGGTCCTCTCCGGTGACCAATTGGAGTAAAGAAAAATTTCTACTAGGATGAAAATAAAATAAAACAAGTTGATTGTAGATGCATAATATTATCATGGTAAAAATTTCATATATATTTTATTTATTATTACATTGAGCCCAGACTTTAATATGTAGTTCCTACGATATGTTGATATATTTTGGTTGATCCATGATCTTTGTTTGGTGAAAATATGTTGAGTCATACTCGTTATGGGCAAAATGAGTTTATAATATGAAGCATAATATATGGTAATATGTTTAATTTATTGATACCAAAACGGGTTATTATGAATTCTTGATTAAAGAATGAACATGATTGAGTTAGGTGGATAAGAGGGTATGAATTGTTGGTTTTATGAAATGTTGGAATGGATATGAGAAATCATTACTTATGAAATGATGTTTACTACCGGGAGTAGTATGTTCGAGTTATACTATGAGAGTTTGGTATGAGCAAAGTAACACCTGAGGTTTATGAAAGCAGGCAGAAAGTAGTCTGACCATAAGGCTTTGACAAAAACATATGATTCGTAAGTTATATAGAAGCAGGCAGAGAGGGGTCTGACCATAAGGCTTCAGAAAGTAAGACATAATATATAAGTGAGGCTTAAGGAAGCAGGCAGAGAGCGGTCTGACCATAAGGCTTCATGAGTAAGCATGATGCACTTGTAAGATTTATGAAAATGGGAAAGATGACTTTGATAATGACGAATTAATGACATCGGAATAATGATATTTTATTAATTGCAGAAATACGTGATTAAAATATTTTTATTACAAGTTTAATGATTTTATGATAAGGTTGGCTTACCCTTATTTGTTTGTACTATGATCATATAACTCATGTTATATGTGATTAGATAATGTTGCAGATGCGGTTGAACAAGCTTAGAGATGAGAGAGATGCGGGGAAAAACTTTCAGGGATTTTTGTAAAAAGAATAAATTTGTATTGGGAAGATTATGTTGTGTAAAACTTATAAGTTGAAATTTCAATGGTGAAGACTATATTGTTTAAAGTTTGTAAGTTTGGCATTGTACTTTGAATTAAATGAAATAAAGTTTGATTGTTTATAAGAGATATCAAATTAATTTAGTCTCTACTATCAGTAATACCCTTTAAAATAGTAGGGTGTTACACAAATAGCTTCGCATAACTCCACCTTGATACCGTAGGGGTAGCTCGACATCCCCTTGACAAGTACAAGATCAACTCGACACCTATATGAGTATTGAAGGAGTATAGAATGCAATAACCATCTTGACTTTGAGACATCATCAAAACTTCTATATTTCATCTTTATGCTAACAATTATGTCATAGGAGACTTGTCATAATATATGTTTATCATGTTTATTAATTTGATATCCGACATACTATGTTTAAATCCTTACTCGCATTTTCTCTCAAGCATTTCATTTTTCCTCTTCGTGTTGTCTCTTAAGTAATTCACAATTCAAGCTTCCTCTATCAACTTGAATTCTCGCTAACTCTATTATTGTGTCTCGCATTCTCACAACTTCTATCGTGGTTTTCTTCTTCCATTATTACATTCTCGCGAAGAGGTAAGTTATTAAACTCTAAAATATTGTATTCAAACTCGTTTCAATTTCCTAGGGTTTATAGTCATTCTTATGGGTAAACGATTGGAAGAATCTTCGAGAGGTTGCCACAGGGAGATATGACTGGGGTTGACATGGATGTGGGTGCTCACATTTCCTAGGAAATCACCCCCATTGCTGATAACGATCTTTGCAAGCTTGGTTTTCCTGCCTTGATCACTACACTTTGCAAAGATCGGGGTGTACCTTTGGACTCCACTGTGCACCTCAACTCCAGCCAACTTTAAATAAGAAGTTCTTTGCTAAGAACTGTGTTAACTGTGGCAGTCCCTCATTGGACAGTTGCCACGTGTGTTAAAAAGTTACTCTTCATTCAGTAATGGCTCACGTCGACATTGTGTCGTTAAGCATTTAAACGTCGTTATATAAAAAGACCAAATTGAACAAAAATTACAAAAGTTGGGACCACTTTGAATACCCAAAAAAGGTCGAGGACCACTTTGAACAAAACTGGTGAAAATATGGACCAAAATAGATATTAAGCCTACAATCTAGTAACTTAATTACCTCAGTCAAGGACTTTTTAGTGCCATGTTAGTGGTCTTGGTTATAAGAAACAAATATAAATTGAAAATACATCTAAAAGAAACAAGTAGATACAAATGATTAACTTATAGGCTCAGTTCTATAGCTAGCAACATTGGTCGGGCGGTACCACCAGGCTTTCCAGTGTGCTTTGTCCTCACTCGCACACTTTCTGGGAAAACTTCCCAGAAGGTCACCCATCCCAGAATTGCTCCAGGCCAAGCATGCTTAACCATAGAGTTCTTATGAGTCAGGCTACCGAAAAGCAAATGCATTTTGGTTATATGAGTAGTCAAATCAATTCCTTTAAGCTATCCTTCAACTGTATAGTCCCATACCTACACAGTCTCCAGATCCCTCTCATTCCGGTGTATGTTTGATTCATCCATGTACCCCTTCCACCCGAAGCTGCCAGGAGCCGCTCCTTGTCTGTGCCCCCTACACCATGCTTCTTGCACCGGCGTCACTCCCCGCCCTCATCTCCGTGCCCGGGTGTCACAGAGGTCGTATCTGCCAATTGAGCTAAGGGGCCTAATTTATCCTTTTCAGGTCGAGCTTTGAGACTGAGGTCATGTTTACCGACCAAGCTGATGGGTCGAGTTCATCCTCTTCAGGTTGAGCTCTAAGGCCGAGGTCATGTCTACCATGTTGTTCTCTCAAAGTCTAGCATTGAGGAGGTCTGATGGCATATGCCCTAGCCATGGTAAAATTGTGTGTATTTTAGACCTTGTATTAAGGGTCAAATAGTATAGTATTTAATTTTAGGCCTTGTATTAAGGGCTAAGTATTGTATGGTTTGTAATCTTATTTTTAAAGAGTGTGTCCCACCATGGGACATGATGGCCACATGGCAAGCTCTTAGTGAAGACACTTCTTAAAAAGGAAGTGGCCATGTGTCACTTTCCAAGTGGAGAAACTCTTCCTAAAGTGGATTGCCACATGTCACTCTAAGAGTGGAAAGCTTTTGCAAAAGTGGATTGTCACATGGCACTTTAAGAGTGGAGGAACTTTGCAAAAGTGGATTACCACATGAGTGGAGAAGACTTTACAAAAGTGGATTGCCACATGGCACTCTAAGAGTGGAGAAACTTTGTAAAAGAGGATTGCCACATGTCTCTTTAAGAGTGGATAGTTTTTAGGGTTTTTTGTCTACTTTGGAGACACCTTTCTCTATAAATAGAAGGGTCTCCTTCCTTGTAAAATCACTTGATGAATTTGAATGTTATTATGCCAAAATGTGTGCAAACATATCTTGTCTCAAGTCAAGGCTAGAGCATCCCATGAGGTCCCTCTAACCACCCTTCTCTAGAGTTGGCCCAACCTCTCCGGAGATCCATCAAACACCTCCATCCTACCACAAATACTCACCAAAAACCTCACCAAATTTGTGAGCCCACCACCATATCCATCGCTTCCGCACAAATTTCACCTCCATAGCTTCATCTTCATGCTTTGGCCCAACCTAGCTCGAGGAGGACGCTATCATTTGGTATCAAGAGCTTTAGGTCTACAAGAGCTAAGTATCTTGGTCCTTTACCTATCTTTGTGTATTTCTTGTTGTTATTGTGTTGTTCTTTATTGTCTTCCATTGTTTACATCCATATATGTTATTTTTATGGTTCTAGTTTGTTCTTTTGCGGAACCATTCGGTTTTTACCACTAAGTTTCCATATACATGTGTTGTGGCGTGCTTTTATATTTTTTTTGAGTCTTTCTTCATATATTTGGTTCTGTTTTAATGTCATTTTTGGGTTATTTTTTATTTTTAATTCCATCCATGTTGTCTAGAGTCATGTGTAGTCATTTTTATGTCATTTTCCCTTAGTTCGGGCTTTGCAAAAAATCATAAAAAAATATGTTCCATTGGGATTTCGAAATTACAGTATATACATCCATTTGAGTGCTTTTTTATTTCATATTTGAGTTCATGCTTGTCATTAGATCATTGTCAAGTTCTTAGAGTTAAGTTTCTCTTGTGTTTCTTTGAGTTTCATGCTCTATTTTTGATTCTAGTAAGATTTCTTCCATTTTTTTTCTTTGAGTCATGAACTTTGAGCTACCCAAACAAATTGTCCAGATCTAATTTGTGTTGAAAAACAAAAGTAAAAAGCCAAAGTAAAAAAAAAAAAAGTAAAAGTACAAGCAAAAGCAAAAGTGAAAAAAAAAGTTACTTTGACTTGAGACTTTGACATGAGACTTTACCATGACACTTGGAGATGATACTTGAACATAATACCTTGACATGACACTTGGACATGACCCTTGGATATGAGACTTGGACATGACACTTTTGACAAAATATTGTCTCTGCCTACATTGCACCATTAGCTCAGTGTTTGTAAAGATAAGAAGTAATAATTCTCTATTCTAATTGTTTTTGGTTTTGTTCATCTATTCTAGTGCCTTTCTTTAGGTAATTCTTTTGAGTGCCTAGCCTTCGTTTTTTTAAGCTTTATTTTCTTGATTGTCTTGTTCATTACTCTCTGTTTTGTCTCAACATAACTCCTTTTGAAGAGCTATTGTTCAAATTGGCCCTTGATTTGCATTCTCTTTGGATTCCTACCTTTCGGATTTGGTTTGATATTTGGTGTAGGATATTCTTTGGAGGAAAAACGAAATTGGACATAGTATATCGGGTGATCGGAGACCTCTTTGGACCTTGAAACCTTGAGGAAGAGACAAGAAGAAAAGGAGTGAAACACTTTAGAGAGGAACACACATTATTTATTTGTATTATGCATTTTTGAGTTGTAAAATTGTATTGCTTTTGGATTTGTAACTCATAACCTTGTTAGGTATCTTGGGGTAGTCTTTGATACTCAATCCCATATCCTAACAAAGACTTGTAAACCATATTGAAAACGTTTTTAGTTGGTTAAAGTTTGAAGGTTCCAAAGTGCCTTCTAACTTTACCATTAGGCCGCATAGTCTAGTTTAATTATTGCCTTTAACTGCTTATAATTTATTGTGTGTCCACTTGTGTATCAAACCTAATTCCATTTGAGAAGTCTGGTGCAAGAGAAATTGAGGTAAACTTTGGCTAGGAAAGGCTTGGATTTTAAGTGATCCTTAGTGATTCTCCTCTCTTTCCTGGAAGTGAACTTGAGATTATTTTGCCTCCTTAAATCTCTAAAGGAATTTACTTTTGAAATACAAGTTTGTATGTGCATTACATATTTTGAATTTTTTTTTAAGAATGTCTAAGGAACCTTCTTACCAAATTGATAGTGATTATAGTGAAGAGGCCCAACCAAATTTAGAACAAATGGCCAAGGAACTAAAATCACTAAAACTTTGGCAAAAGCAAGAATCCATTTTGAAAGAAAAAGAAAGAGTTGAAAGAGAATAATATCTTGAAACCTTAGAAGAAGAACTTAGAGTTCTAGCCCAAAAACAAGAAAAGGTCCAAGAAGAGATAAAGAAAAGTAGGAGTAGGAGTCACTCAAGGCGAAGTTCAAAAACTCCCACAGAAAACACATACCCTGAACAAGATAGTAGGACTGCTGCACAATTCTACCAACATCCTCCACCTAGAAGGTATAGAAGGGAGAGTGAACAACCACCAAGAGAGATTAGGATAGACCTTCCTCATTTCCATGGGAAAGAAGATGTTGAGGCATACCTAGATTAGGAAATGAAAGTAGAACAACTTTTTGAGTGTCATCAAATAATAGAGGAAAGGAAAGTTTCCCTAGCCACCTTAAGCTTTCAAGGGAATGCCATGTATTGGTGGACTGCCCTAGTGAGAGAAAGAAGACTCTCCAATTCCCCTCAAGTCCAATATTGGAATGACTTGAAGAGTGCTCTAAGAAGAAGACACATACCTTCCTACTACCATAGAGAGCTTATGGATAAACTCCAAAGGCTCCAACAAAGAACCATGAGTGTGGAAGAGTATAGGCAAAAGATGGAACTCTACATGATGAGGGCGGGAATTAGGGAAGAAGAAGCAACCACAATTTCTAGATTTCTAAATGGTCTTAATCTTGATATTAGAGATAGAGTGGAATTGTTGCCCTATCAAGATCTTAATGATTTGGTACAAATTTGCATAAAGGTAGAGCAACAACATTTGAGAAAAGGTTTGAAAATTGACCACTCAAACTCATATGTTAAGAAAGACTACAAGAGGGAGGGAAAACAAGTGAGAAGAGAGGAAACCCCTAGGAAATTTGAGAAAGAGAAAGAGAAGCACAATCAAGGATCATCATCATCCATGCGCACTAGTGAAATTAAATGTTTTAAGTGTCAAGGTAGAGGTCATATGGCATCACAATGCCCCACTAAAAGGACCATAATCTTGAGGGATGTTGACTCATATAGTAGTGAAGAGGAGGAGGAGAAAGGCACAAGTAAGGATGAGAGTGAAGGAGAAGATTCCTACCCATGCGAGGGAGATCTCCTCATGATGAGAAGAGTTTTGAAGAATCAACCTAGTCCCCAAGTCCAAACCCAAAGAGAGAACATCTTTCATACAAGATGTCAAGTTTTAGAAAACACGTGTTCTCTTATTGTGGATAGTGGCTCATGTTGCAATTGTTGTAGCACTAGGTTGGTTGAAAAGTTAGCCTTAACTATATTGCCTCACCCTCAACCTTACAAACTTCAATGGCTTAATGATGGTGAAGACATGATAGTTAATCAACAAGTGAAGGTTAAGTTTTCCATAGGGAATTATGAAGATAGTGTGCTATGTGACATAGTACCTATGGAAGTTTGTCACATCTTGTTAGGAAGGCCTTGGCTTTTTGAAAAGGAAACCATACATCATGGTCGTACCAATGAGATAACCTTCAACCATAAAGATAGAAAGTTTGTACTTCATCCTCTCACATCATCTCAAGTTGAAACAGACCAAGTACAAATGAAAAATAAGAGAGAAAAGGAAAGAGATGACACTAACATATACAAAATCAAATGTTCAGAGTGTCAAAGCAATACACACATGTTCAATGAGTGTCCCAACAAAAGAGCCTTCATGTTAAGGGCCACAAGCTTGTGTGAAGATTCAAAAGGGGTATTCTTTCCATCTTCCTTTAGTAGATTGGAAAGACAAGACCAAATGAGACTTGGTAGTAAAAAAGGAAGTCACTCCACAAGACCAAATGAGACTTGGTAGTAAAAAAGGAAGTCACTCCAAATGCATATGCATTCAACACAAGATAAGCCGGGACTTAAAGGGAAAATACATAATTGGGTTGATTATTCTAATAACACTTACTTTATCTCTTGTTTTTTGCAGAAAGTTATTTGACCCCGGAGGGTTTTGTTGATACATAAGTTGATCAATATGAAGAAGAGGGTTTTTGAAGAAACTTAAAGATTTGAGGACAAATCCTTTTTAAGAGGGAGGGTATGATGGCATATGCCCTAGCCATGGTAAAATTGTGTGTATTTTAGACCTTGTATTAAGGGTCAAATAGTATAGTATTTAATTTTAGGCCTTGTATTAAGGGCTAAGTATTGTATGGTTTGTAATCTTATTTTTAAAGAGTGTGTCCCACCATGGGACATGATGGCCACATGGCAAGCTCTTAGTGAAGACACTTCTTAAAAAGGAAGTGGCCATGTGTCACTTTCCAAGTGGAGAAACTCTTCCTAAAGTGGATTGCCACATGTCACTCTAAGAGTGGAAAGCTTTTGCAAAAGTGGATTGTCACATGGCACTTTAAGAGTGGAGGAACTTTGCAAAAGTGGATTACCACATGAGTGGAGAAGACTTTACAAAAGTGGATTGCCACATGGCACTCTAAGAGTGGAGAAACTTTGTAAAAGAGGATTGCCACATGTCTCTTTAAGAGTGGATAGTTTTTAGGGTTTTTTGTCTACTTTGGAGACACCTTTCTCTATAAATAGAAGGGTCTCCTTCCTTGTAAAATCACTTGATGAATTTGAATGTTATTATGCCAAAATGTGTGCAAACATATCTTGTCTCAAGTCAAGGCTAGAGCATCCCATGAGGTCCCTCTAACCACCCTTCTCTAGAGTTGGCCCAACCTCTCCGGAGATCCATCAAACACCTCCATCCTACCACAAATACTCACCAAAAACCTCACCAAATTTGTGAGCCCACCACCATATCCATCGCTTCCGCACAAATTTCACCTCCATAGCTTCATCTTCGTGCTTTGGCCCAACCTAGCTCGAGGAGGACGCTATCAAGGTCGATCTTGACCTTTACTAGATTTTTGATGGGTTGTCGGGCTGTGAAGCTCGGTTGGTCGAGCTTTGCGATTAGGGTCATGGAATGAGGTCATAGTTGAGATTCAAGGTGGAGACATCCTGTTGATCTCATGGTGACCTCTAGTCCAGGTTTCAAGAGGGGGAAAAAATGAAAGATATAGGTTCTTGTTGGATAGAGGTGGCCATAGTTAACGACCGTCGCACCTTACACGAAAGAACCTCCAAGCACTTGTGCCTTCGTCTCCGTGATGGCTAGAGGTTGAGACTAAGGAGATGGTTTTTTGCTCTCCTGGTCGGTTAAAGCTCCTGCAGGTTGGTTTATTGGGCGCGTAGGGTGTTATCTTAACATGTTATTGTCAGTGATGGATCTTTATGGTATTGTATGAGCATTAACTTAAGATGTTGTGTTGTCGTTGTCAACACTCAATTTCGTCCGGATTGACTAAATAATTTGTTTTATTGTTTTATCCTCATAAAAGGAAAAATTAAAAAAAATGTGTGTGTATATAAAAAGAAAAAAAAATAATAAATAATAAAAAATAAGAAAAAAAAAAAGTTCAGACGTTCGTCAAAACAGTGAGCGTTCGTCCTTCCCCAACTGTTGAACCGTTCGTTCATTCCCCACTGTTGTGACGTTCGTCCTTCCCCACTGTTGTGACGTTCGTCCTTCCCCACTGTTGTGACGTTCGTCCTTCCCCACTGTTGAACCGTTCGTCCTTCCCCATTGTTCAACCGTTCGTCCTTCCCCACTGTTGTGACGTTCGTCCTTCCCCACTGTTGAACCGTTTGTCCTTGCCCACTGTTGAACCGTTCATCCTTCCCCATTGTTCAACCGTTCGTCCAAACAGTAAACGTTCGTCCTTCCCAACTGTTGTTCAGACGTTCGTCCTCTGATACTGTGGACGTTCGTCCAAACAGTAACCGTTCGTCCTTCCCCATTGTTGCTGTTGCCGTTCGTCCGAACAGTGACCGTTCGTCCTTTTGCACTGTTCGACCGTTCGTCCTTTGCACTGATTCGACCGTTCGTCCTTTGCTTTGTTTGACCGTTCGGCATTTCGTTTCTTTTAGGACGTTCGTCCTCATCTTCAACCGTTCGGTCATCAAACGTTCACTATTCGACCGTTCGGCCATTTTATCATTTTGGACGTTCGTCCTCCTCATCAAGCATTCGGTCATATTTGTTACCATTCGGTTTTGTGTTAGTGAACGTTCGGTTTTGAAGTTATTTACACTCATTTGAACGTTCGTTTTTGGTGTGTGATTGATTATTAGCGTTCGGTTTTGGGGGCTCGTTATTGGTGTACGTTTGATTTTGAGCGTTCGGTTTATATTGTTTAATGAGCGTTCGGTCTTCACTTGAACGCTCGGTCTCATTTGAACGTTCGGTCTCCATGTGTTTGTCTTCAGCGTTCGTTCGTTTAGCGTTCGGCCCAGCAGCAAACATCATTCGTCAAAGAAAGTGGTAAGGCGTTCGTCCTAATCACTCCCATCCTCTGCCGCTCGTCCACCTCAACCCTCTGAGTGCTCGTCCTGAGTTCTTTGAGCGTTCGTTCTCTTGTTGCGAGAACGTTCGTCCTATTTCTCTTCTACCATTCGTCCAGAGCGCTCGTCCTGAGCGCTCGTTCACAACACCCCTTTCTCAGCGCTCATTCTGAGCGCTCGTCCACCTCCAACATCTATCTCTTCCCGAGAGCTCATCGTTATCCTCAGCCTGGTACCACCTCCAGGATTCATCTTCAACCTATCCTCACGGCCTTCATCTCCAACACCTCTTTATCCTCTCAATGAGCAATTCGTGCTATCCTCCGTTGCTTCATCACCTTTCCATCCTTTTGTTCCATCCATCAAGTACCCATTCGAAACCAATAAACCAATGTCTTTTGAACCCATCACCGAGAACATCACCATCCAGCATACCACACGCACAGAAGGATGCCCACAGTATGAAGATGAAGACAAGATGGAGGGGCCCTTACCCTATTTCCTCACGCCCAAGGACTGTTGCTCAGCATGCAATGGAATGTGTACTCACGGATTATTTCTGAATAGGAGGAGAGGCTCACGGGTTTTGAAGTTTTTTAATAAAAATTGTTTCTTCTTCACTCATCAGGGGAACCGAGCTGGACGCTAGTGACTTCACCCATCACCATCCTAGCCAGCAAGCTTATCTTTCATCTCCGGCCATCTTTCTTCACCCATATACCATTTCACGGCTAAATACCCATCCTCCCATACACTACGACCATCATCATTCACACAACCAACACTTTCCATCATCTGGGGGAGACACCTGTGATGAACACATCCCTTCCATCTTCACCTTACCTCACGGCTCCCAACCTACCATCCATATTCCCCACTGTCACAGCCATCTTCAAATAAGCTCACGCCCACGGATCCCTTCCCTCTTTCCCTCACGACCATTATCATCTTCATTCATCATTCACCTCTAACCACTCTCCTTCACCTCTTCACCCGTGACCTCCACATTCCCTACATTTCCTACACCTCTCAGCCATCATCGTGGATACACAGCCAACTTCCTCTAACCATTACTCTTGATTCCTCATCCACCTTTTAACCGTGAACCAGAGCCGAACTCCAAACTCTGGAGGAGCCTTTGTGTCCAACAGCCCATCATCTTCATCTCTTCATTCACCTCCAACACTCGACCTTCACCCGTAACCATCCCAACAACCATTCCATTTCACTTCCAACATTTCATCTCCAACACCTGATAGCACACGGCCTAACCTCAATATTGGGTCTCCTTCCCTGAATAATCAACCATATTCAGTTCAACCATATTCACTTGCCACAACTATCACATGTAACCACATACTCCTTTATCTGCAGAAATTCAACTCAAGCAAAGACCGCAACCCATTTGCCTCCATCACATACTGAGTTTATCATTTGGCTTCATCCATTGAAATTCTTGAAACATCAAATCCTGTCTTCCGGTTCATCACACATGCAGTAGAATACATACATCAATTAAACAGAGAAGAAAAGGACCCCAAATTTGATCATTTTTCATTATCAATCCACAGCAGAACAGAGATAGAGAGAAAGAAAGAAAGGGAGAGGAAGGAGTCATGCGCCAATGACGGAGGATGAATTTGGTCGTGGTGGTGGAGTCGTGACGTGAAGGAGCACGGTGTCTCTATCCCTCGAGCAACGAAGTAGAAGAAGAAGTGTTCCTGCTGGCGCGCGAAGAAGAAAAGGAGACATCGAGGTGGTCACCGGAGGCAACCCTGGTGAAGACCGGTGATGCTAGCCGGAGCCCTGGACGACGCGGTGGCCGAGCTCGCCTGGGAGGCGATTCACGAAGGAGAGTTTCTCCCTCGCGCGCGAAGAAGAGAAGGTGGCGGCCTGGGTTGCCGATGGCTAAGGGAGCAGACGAGATCGAGGAAGCGGTGGCTATCTCTATCGCGATGGCTGGTCTGTTTTGGAGGTGGCAACCGGCAGAGTCTGTGGCGACGATTGATGCACTGACGGTGTCTTTGGCCGCAACTGGCAGCGAGGAAGTAGACGGGAAGGCAGCGGCGCCGCGGAAGAGGTGGTGGCGCGGAAGCTTGCTCGCAGAAGCGGTGATGCAGTCACCGGTGGCAGCGGCGGCGAGGATGCCAGGCAGAAGAGAGAAGGAGATCCTGGGTTTCAGTAAAGGTAAAAAATGGAAGAACCCCTAAGGGTTTCCTGAGCCAAGGAACGAAAAGGCCTGGGCCTTTGCCTCTGATCCTACTTTCACTTAAAAAAAATACATATAATATATTCACAAATAAAAATAAAAAAAAAATACAATTTCTCCTTCCGCACCCCCCGATTTCATCTTTACACCCCTGGCAGTTGCAAAGGAGCTTCAATTTCACTCGGCACCCCTGGTTTTTATCTCTGTACCCCTAAATTCAGTTGAGCTTTTCTCTTGTTTTGTGCTTTAGTTTCTTAATTTTATTATTATTTGTTTGATCATTAATTTTTATTGTGTAATCCCCTTGTAAGATGACCCCCATCCCTCTGTACTGCCTTTGTCTTGTTTATTTATCAAACCCTGCACACACTCATTTTTTTTTTATAATGAGCAAAAATTACAAAAATAAATAAATAAAATAAAAAATATGTTTTAAAGGTTTAGGCACATGTGTGATCGCACGCATCGTCCTTGTGCCAAAAACCTTTTCTCTTTCTTCAAAAAAAAAATACAAAAAAATATGTTTTAAAGGTTTAGGCACATGTGTGATCGCACGCATCGTCCTTGTGCCAAAAACCTTTTCTCTTTCTTCAAAAATACCAAAAAAATATAAAAATCCTCAAAAACTAAAAACATCAACAATTTCAAATAACAAACAATATTGCCTGCCAGAACTACGTGATCCTTGATTCTCCATCAAAAGTGGAGATACGTAGGAGCAAGGCCAGTCCTTGTCAGGCTCATTCTCCCAAAAATCCAAATCATTTTCCAAACAAATTCTCAAACAATTTTCAAACAAATTTTCTTCAAGCAGTTTTCAAATGAACTACGGAACCCTGATTTCTCATTCTGCATGAGAATACGTAGGAGCAAGGTCAATCCTTGTCGGGCCCAAAAAGCTAAAAAATATTGTTTGTTTCTTTAGAGTTTTATTTAAAGGGAATGTTAAACACTTTGAAAACCACATCCACATTCGCGCATTTAGTTAAAGGTACTGCCTTAGGGCAGGCGTTGTAGGGTGCTAATACCTTCCCTACACGTAACCGACTCCCGAACCAAGAATCTGGTTCAAATTGACCATGCCTTATCATTTTATGGTTTTTCCGTAGTTTTCCAGAATAAACTATGGTGGCGACTCCAAAATCTCTTTTCAAAATATTTAATCTTTTTTATTGGATCGTCGTCCCGTCGCGATTTCGGTTGCGACAGTCGTCATTGGCTAGTGGTCACTATGAGCATGTGAGGCAGGGGAAGAGCCCACGGTGGGCACCAATGATCTTACCTAGATCTTTAGTGTGAACTTTACAGACAAGTGGCAAGATCCTAATTGTGTTATCAGTAAGAGAGTTAAGATCTATAAATAAGATTGCGAGTGAACGTTCCAAGTGAACTCCTAGCGCCAACCGATAGGAGAGGAACATTCTTAATGAACTGTCATTGCATAAAAAATCACAAGTCTAGGGAACATTCCAAGTGAACTCTTAGTGTTAACTGACCGGCGAGGACCCTTCTTTGTGAACTCTCGTCGCATAAAAAATCACAAGTCTAGGGAACGTTCCAAGTGTACTCCTAGCACCAACCGATTGGCGAGGAATGTTCTTAATGAACTCTCGTTGCATAACAAATGACAAGTCTAGTGAACGTTCCAAGTGAACTCCTAGCACCAACTGATCAACGAGGAATGTTCTCAGTGAACTCTCACCGCATAAAAAATCAAGAGTCTAGGCAACATTCCAGGTGAACTCCTAGCACCAACTAATTGGCGAGGAACATTCTTAGTGAAGTCTCGTCGCATCAAAAATCGCACATCTAAGAAATGTTCTAAACGAGTCCCTAAAATTAACCAAGCAACGAGGAACTCTTCTCATGCACTCAACGACAAATTCTAATCAATCTACAAGATAATCAACCGCACGGTCTAAGCGCAAGCTGAGCAGTGACAACTTAAAAAATAAAGGCTAGTGAAAATTGAAAACAAAAGATAATTAGTTTCGTTAAATGAGTCAAAAGGGGTCTATAATTGGTATTAGGCAATAGATAGGTAAACATATCCTAAGGATTGTTTGCTGATGGATCACCATAAAAAAAATACATAAACATATGTACTTCAACTTAATGTAAGACCTAGTCTACAATGTCGATTATGATATCCTCGACTATCTTTTCAGCTTGTCCCTCCTTAGCCCGAGCGGAGCTCGTGCCTGTCGCCACCTCACCCTCAATGTCTTCATCAAGGATCTCATTGATCGGCACCAAGTTGCCATTATAAACATCCCTCATGAAGTCAAAACTGACTCCCTTGATAGAGACATTAAACAAAAAGGTTGTCTAGCAAAGGGCCTTCTCAAACCTTGAACGATGCTCAGTGTAGATCACCTCATTCATCTCTCAAACTTGGACGAACAACTCCTCGGTGCAGGCAGCAAGTGCGTCCCTCTCCTTAGCCATCTTCCTCGAGAAGCTTGCCATTACAATTGGACAACTCAGTCATTTGCGCCGTCAACTTGCAGTTTTCCTCGCCTAAGTCATCATATTTTTGTTGAAGAACACAATCAGCCTCAGTGGCGTCCTACATCAACCGTCGACCCTCTTGGAAAAGAAGGTCAGACTTCTCTTGCTTGGCCTCAAACCCGAATGGGCCACGGTCAGCTCCACACGCAGCCCGTTGATCAAATCTTACGCCTCAAATAGTTGAGATTGAAGTTTAACAATTAAACCCTAGTCCCAAGCATAGGCAAGATGCCAGTTGAGTATAGTAGCCCGAGCACTGAGTTCAAGGGTCGTGTCCGCCATTGGTTGCTCGAACATCTGTTTTAGCATGTTCTTCTCATCAGTAGCCAGATAGAAGTTAGTCTTGTGCCTAATGCAGAACTTGGGGCTGATGACCCCTCTAGGAAACGGTTGGGGTGGGCCAGAATCCTTTCGTTGAAGGGGAAGCCATAGGAAAAGAAGAAGTCATCACGACCTTTCCCGTGAAACACCCGCTCGTTCCCTTTACACACCATCAACTTAGAGAGAGGGTCGAACTCTATAAACTTCAAAATGTAGTTTCGCTCGACCCAATCCTCCAAATGGGCCCTTGTTCGAAAGAATGTCAGTACTTCCTTATGTCATGAGATTCCAATCATAACCTGGTATGACCGAACCTTCATCCCGCTCGGTTGACTCGAAGATTGAGGAGGAGGTAGACCCTGGTGTTGTCGAAGGGAAGGCACCATCGCCATAACCTCGTCCATCCCTCTCCGAAGACTCCTCAAACGAAGACAAGTTGACAATTAACATTATTGCCTGGAAAAGAAAGAACATTCGGTATGCATAGATAGTTAGATATGTATGGTGAAAATGACGGAAGACCTACCTTATTTATAGCCATCAGGTTGTGGGCCCTAACACGTTCCACGACGTTGGATTTAGCGAGATCTAACGGTCCAAATCAGGCGACCTTGTAACTTCTGCCAAGCACGGGAAACAAGGTGCTTCGTGCCATCCAACCAATGGCCACTTTTTTTAAGAAAATAAAAGGAGACCGAACAACCACGAGAAACCATCAAGAGAGCGTTTGAAACCCACCAACTCTACAAACCCCTTTATGAGTTATTCCTGGCCCGGACTTGGGGGAGCCTATGTACTGTATGACCGACTGAATCTCTCATTGACTGGACGATCAATGTTTTCTAAAAGAGTGTTGGAAGCCTCGATCCATTCCCATGTTTCTGTCAATCGAACGTCTTCTCAATAAGTCGATCAATGATTCTACTATTAGATGTCAACATTGCAAATCCAACATATTTACAAGTAAAACACACTTTTTGACTTTTGGGCCTTTTTTGGTCATGACTAGGCCAATTCTAATTAAAAGTCCAC
This sequence comes from Vigna umbellata, assembly GCF_029865625.1. Taxonomy (NCBI): domain Eukaryota; kingdom Viridiplantae; phylum Streptophyta; class Magnoliopsida; order Fabales; family Fabaceae; genus Vigna; species Vigna umbellata. The sequence continues at coordinate 44,373,992 of NC_142167.1, read as the reverse complement.
TTCAAAACTTATAAATATAGAGATAAGGTAAGAAGGTAGGCGATTGCATTTATTGCAAATTTAAAACTTTACTATAATAATTGATCAGATACATTTAATTAACTTGAGCGTCCGAGTATTTTTGACAAGTGTAACATCCCAATAAATAGTAATAACCATTAATTAGAAATAATTACAATTAACAGTAAACAGTCAACAGTCTTTACAACTAACAGAGGACAAAAGCCGAACGGCTAGAAGTTTCAGCGTTACAAGGTCGAGCCCCAAAAACAGCGAACGCTAACAACGAACGGTTTTACAACATAAGTAACCGAACGTCCTAAAACATAAACAAAACTATTAACAGCTACTAAAGAGCGAGCGATCTACTGCTCGGCCTTAACTTCCCCTTCGACTAGGTTGGCGTCCTCCAAATTTTCTTCTTCCAGCATAGTCTCAAGTGGCACCTCTCCATCTGCTCACATCCACAACGGATGATCATTGCATTGACAAGACGGACGTACATAAACAGTAGACAACACAAGGAAAATTGCAAGGGTAAGCTTAGGTAATTTAATTCATACATATCACATACAATTTAACATACGAATTTAACACACCAGACATGCATCAATACATCGAAGCATAATAGGATTCATCCAAAACTCTCCTAAGACCGACCGTCCGGACTGTGTGAATCCATGTAACCGCAGGCGTTCATGCACCCGGTTGGTGTAGTAACTGGGACCCTCATCAGCTGCCAACCGAGGTTAACCCTATCAGCCTCAAAGTACTCAATAGGGCTAGGGCCTCCTGCCATTCCCACGCATGACCTACTCTCCTCTACATGAGAAGAGCACTCACGGAATATCAGGATGATCAGCCATCAGCGATTTTACCATGGTCACACTTTACAACTCATCATAATCTTTCATAGAGACGTTCCTCCTTGGAACGCTCGTTCAAATTCCAAAATCATAATCTCATCTCATATATGGTTCGCACACTTCATAATTCACTCAACATCACACTTTCATTCTTAGTTACACTTCTTTAAAAAGACGAACGTTAATTAACTGTATAAACGAACGCTATTTAATATCGGGACGAACGCTATTTAGAAATCAGGACGAACGCTATTTGTGATCGGAACGAACGATATTTAGAATTAGGACGAACGCTATTTAGAAATCAATAACTATTCAATTAGTACGAGCGCTGGATAGGAGACCTTGCGCGATTTAGAAAACGGACGCTCGTTATAAAGCCGAGCGCTATCTCGGACGAACGCTTGGTAGAATACCGTACGCCGTTTAAGACGAACGCTCGACATGAGATCGAACGCTACCAAAGACGAACGCTCGACATAAGGTCGAACGCTATCAAAGACGAACACTCGACATAAGGTCGAACGCTACCAAAGACGCACGCTCGACATGAGGTCGAACGCTATCAAAGACGAACACTCGACATAAGGTCGAACACTACCAAAGACGCACGCTCGACATGAGGGCGAGCGCTACTTATCAAGGACGAACGCTCGACATAAGGACGAGCGCTCCTTATCATTTATCTTTTTGAACGAGCGTTCGGTCTAAGGCCGAACGCCACTTAGGACGAACACTCAATTAGCATTTCAAATGGGGACGCTCGTTCTAAAACAGAATTCTTTCCAAAAGAAAGAATTTAACTCTAATTCAATTTTAGAGAAGACGAATGGTATATGACCGTACAAGGACGAGCGTAATTGTTAAATCAGAGAAATGATGTTGTTCCAGATTTTTCAGTTTATAATGACTTTACAGAGTTCATACGATTCCTAACTTATGATTTTTCTCCACCATAAATCTCATACATTACAGAATTCATATTATCTTTTCATCTCATACAGAATTCAATCATATTCCAGATCATACGTTTCATTCTCAATTCTCAACATACAGTGCAACCAATCTTACAAATATACATCCAGTACAACAACAGAGTTCATTCACGCATGCTTAAACCATCAAACATTTCATACATTTCAGACATCCAGTATACTTCAGGCATTTCATAAACATCAACAAGTATTAAATTAAATTACTAAAGCTTCCCTTACCTGGTCTAGCAATGAACTCCCTAAGCGTATGCGTTTATCTTGTCCAAATACAGATTCCTACCCTCAACGTGCTCTTCGGATGTTTCACTAAATCTAACCACAAGAAACGGAGACAAACTCAGCTTATACTCTAACATGCAGCAGGACCAGCGTCCGCATGCAACTCTGAACGGAGCGTTTTAGGGTTCGAAAACTTACCAGTTCAGATTTCAGTTCCGCTCGGTTCAACTGAAAGCCCACGACACAGTGAACGATCCTATAGTTCTGAAATGGAAGTAGAGATGTTGGTGGTGAGTGATCTTAGAGAGAAGATGAAAAGAGTTTAGAGAGAAGCTGGAGAAAAGAAATGGCCAGAGTTTCGTGGAGAAGAAGATGAATGCAGAAATGAGAGAAAGTGTTTTTCAGAGAAATCATTTTCTCTTCCTCGCCGAACGATCATGCAACCACGTACGGCCACCTGGCTTCCACTACAGCTTTTAGAAGCTCCGGACGTGACAGATGGCGTCAGCGCATGCAGAGGGTGAATTTCCCTTCCCGCGCTGGACGAACGTCCATCCTCTGCACGCCACTTGTTTTCCACCAACATTTTTGGACGTTCCCTCAGTGACACATGGCCGGCGCATGCAGAGTGGGTTTTGACGTGGCACAGTGCATTAAATGGGGTTCAGAGTGTGTGATTAAAGCGCTTAATTATTCAGGTTCTCACAACAAGTACTCATTCATTCGGTTTGGAAATTAAAGACAAAAAACTAAGGATAACCCTATAACATAGACTTAAGACGATGTTAGAAGATTGACAAAAGAAAAATATGAAGGAGTGTTAATTGTGATTCTTGACTCATGTACCGTCTATTTCTTTTTTTAAAGCTTTCAAATTGTATAATTTAATCTATTTTTTTCTTAATCTTACTCAACTTATGCTAGTTATATTTTATTTTCAAATTATATAATTAAAAAAAAACAGAAATTGATTTTTTTTATATGACTGTGCAAGAGGGGTTTTGGAGATATAAGAAGAAACTATTCTTTTTAATACGTACACGATTCGACCGTGTTTTAAAAAGGTTGTATGTTTTTTGTGAATTAATTTCTTTTGTATTTTTCTGAGAAGATTTTGTGGTGTTATAAAGTGAAAAAAATTTGTCATTAGGGAGATTATTATAAAAAATATTTAAATTAAATAAGAAAAGGGTTAGAGTTAAGGGTTGCAGAAGTGAGGAAACCCAATTTGAGGGTTGTTTTGCCTTCACAGGGAAAGGGCAAAGCAAAGGAAACAAAATTCCAATTGCTTTACTTCATTTTTCTTGTTCTCATAACCATGGCATCGTTTGGGTCCCTCAAATCCACCATTTTCGACAAAGAAGAGAGAAAGCAGTAAGCACTGTTTGTTTTTTTTTAATAATAATTTGATTCGTTTGGATTCGGGCGAATTCTATTTTGATAAACCTAACTTTATCCTAATTGGAATCGCAGGCAGTATCAGTGGCATATTCGAGGCCTCAATGCATACGACCGTCACAAAAAATTCATCAATGATTACGGTAATGTTTCTGCAACAAAATCTTTAATCATATATTATTATTATTATTAGTTTTTTTTTTTAAATAAAGTACTGTTGAAAAAATTCCTGTTTCTTGATGAATGTTGTTTTGGTTTGGTATAACAATTGTAGTTTTGTTTAGCGTTGATGGACAATAAGGATCTGAACATATTTATGCCTGTTGAAGTGGTTGGTTCCTTATAACAATGTCCTATAGCAAATGGGTGATGAACAGTTTCCTCCACTGAGATGAAAGGAGGCTACAATCATCCTTACATGTGTTTAATTATGTTATGAAAGCTTTAATCATTTATTATTGAATACTTAGGTTACCTCAAAAATAAAATCAAAGTTCTTTCGAAGAAGTTTCGTTTCGTGATAGAAATGGTTTTGTTTAGGGTTGATGGACTGTAAGGAACTGAACAAATTCATAGTTTTCTATTTGGCTGGTTCATATAATAATGTCCTATAGCGAATGGATGATGAACAGTTTCCTCCACTGAGTTGGAAGGAGGCTACAATCATCCTGATACTAGTATTGAAGTATGGATCTCATTTCTCTAAAGTGAAATGTGAGCAAAGTAATCTGGATTGTTGATGAGGAAATCAGCTGTTGATGTACTTGTTATGGCTCACATGCATAAGAAATCATGAATATATTAATATATTAACAGTTCATTTTTATCATCAGATTACTGTACCTTGGTCACTTCAGAGGATCTGTATCTTTAAAAATACCCATCTTTGCACGTACCACTGATTTTTTCTTTTGTTACTAGCAAGTTCTGCTAATTCAGAGCAAAAGGAGTAGCGGTAGACAAGTTTGTTTGTATTCTTCTTTGTTCCTTGTGTTGGTGATCAGAATGTGTTGGCAGCTTTGTTTTATTTGTTTCCAGTGACCTGTTGGAAATTTGATGGAGCGATAAATAACTAATAAAATGATACCTTGATCGGAATTGCCTTTTGGGTAATTTAATTTTCTAGAAAACTACAACGAAATTGTTTAATTGGGATAACTAGCCCCAAACTACTGAGAATAGGGCTTATTCTACTGCTGTTGCCATGACGGATGTTATCATCTACTGTAGTTTACTGAATTATTTTCTGTTTATCTGCTTGTAGTTATTTACCATCTAGGTCCTGCTAGAGAATACTTCAGTTTTTGGTGAAATTTCAGCTTAGTTTTTCTTTGGTTTAACTGTATTCTTTCTCATCCAGAATTTCTTCTTAGATTTTCTCTTTTTGTAACTACAGTTAATTTTTATGGAAAAGAACGACCTTCAAACTTGAAGTTGCCTATTAAAACAGATCAAGATACACTGAGAGAAGGATACAGGTAAGCTTGTTATATTGCCTTATTTAAGCTAAAGCTGGTGGAGTTTGTTTCCTTTTGTTATATTGCTTGAAACTGTTGCCTTGGCTTAGTTTTTCTTCTCTTGTTTTACAATAAGAAATAAGCCTGCCCTCCTTACTTTTTCCAGTTAAATTTCTATTATTTTCCTTACTCCTTTTTCACATTTAGTGGCTATCCCTTTTATCTTCGAGATTTCTTTTATGATAGAATCTACAACATTTCCATGTGTTTTCTTAAAACTTTTATGTGATTTTACCTAGCTATGCGAGTGAAATCATGATCAGAGGAGTACGGGATGCCCTACTTATATTTGACCCTCGTATGAAATCAGCCTTTTCCTAGCAATAGCGTAATGGGTTTCTGTCATTTCATGCGTGTTCAACTCCATTGAAAGTATTGTGAATCTGAATTTTTTACCCTACATAAGATACTTTTGAATCTTACCTTATGAAGATGAATTTCTTTTTTATTATTGGGAACGAATTTTACCTTCCTGCATTATCATCTCTTCTCTCAATTTGTTTATCTGTGTCAGAATTTTAATGTTGCTAATCCAAATATTGCAAGATTCATTCGGTCAGAGGAAGATGATATGAATCCATCGTGGGAACAAAGGCTAGTCAAGCGTTATTATGACAAGCTTTTTAAGGAGTATCCTTTGCAAACATGTCCATTATTTTAGTAGTACTATTTATATGGTAGGAGTGATGGTTTCTTTTATTTATTTATGTAATATTAGCATTTGGTTTTAATTTGAAGTTTGATGAAATTAGTTGGTTTTGGAATACGAACAATGCACATGTAAGAGAACAAAGCACATGTAAGAGATTTAGAGATTTCTATGGATTAGATTTTGCATCCAATTTACCAACTTGGTCCCTCTTCCATTGAGCATTTTATATAAAATAACTTACATGAAAGGAATAAGAAGTTTATGATTGACATTGCTTCTGACTCATACCAATATGGGAATGACAGTTGTGGACTGGAGTCTAAGTACTTACCTTCATTTGTCCTGTATATTTAAATCTTGATATTTTTGTTCTCTAGAGTAAATTTTGTTTTCGTTTCGTTTTTTCCCTAAATAATTGAACTTCTGCAATCTCTTTTTGATGGCATCATGGCAAATGAGACTAAGGAAATACTATCATTAATTACATATATGATCTGTCCTTCCATAACTACAAGGCATTTCCCTTTGGAACCTGAACTTATTGGGGCCATTCTATAGAGCAGTCTGTCCTTTTGTTTCTCCCAATGATTTATCTCTTTCTCGCCTTAACAACTTGGAGCTTTTTTACTTTGTACCTAGTATACCAGACATTTGTGAATTTTTATTTGATAAATCTTTTGCTGACTTCATTTGTGAATATTACCCAAAAGTAGTTTTGGCCTGGAGTTTGTTGATGGGAAAATACTGATATTTATTTGTTTTTATCATGGTTTACCACCTTGCATTAACCAACTAATTTTAGGGCTATTGAATTTTGTTGTACTTGTTTGCTTGTACCTTAATCCTTTCAAGATACTGCCTAGCTGACATGTCACAATACAAGAGTGGTAAGGTAATTATTCATTACTTTTAGAATATATCTTTTCGGATTGCTAAATTTGGCAATCTTTTGTGCTTATTCTTGTGACTGAAACTCTAGTTTGGTCTTCAAGAGATATGGTCAGTATCAATTGAGCCCCTGACAATTTTTTGCATCAGTTTACTTCCTGAAAGTTAATATTTCCATTCTGTATTTTTCCAGATGTAGCAAAGTGTACAGAAGGATTCAATCTATTGAGGGCTTGAATGATGCTGACCCTTTCTCTTTGGACATATAAAATAATGGTTTAATCATTTTATTTTGGTTTTGGTAAATCACTCTGGCACCTATGGGCAATAATTTTTTACCTATTTCTCCACCTTTTTGCCTGAACACGTTGTTGAGCTGCCACTAGTCGGTAGTCATTATACCTTATATCTTACTGGCTCAACTATATTCATAGATTCCTGTGAAAAAGCATCGTAATCTTTTTTTGAAAGTATCAAAAGCTATTTTGCATTATTATTTTGTAAAGTAAACTGCTTAAAATTTTGAGTTAAAGAAGAGGTGTTTTCTTTATATGTTTTTCATGGGGTCTTGGTGATCGAGGGATTTTATGAAGTCTAGAAACACATTTTAAGTAGAGTACATCATTAATGTTATGCTGATAAATTGCATTTTTCTTTTTAGATTGGCCTCAGGTGGAGGACAGAGAAGGAAGTCATGTCTGGCAAAGGTATCAAAAGTTATTTCACTGGCTATAGTATTTTAATATAAATTGGGTAAGTACCCAAACACTAGCGGAACTCACCTCCAAAAGCTAGCTATAGGGGTAATGACCAAACACTTAAATACTTCACCAAATATCCCATACTGCTTGATGTGGGCTTTGACACCCCATAATACGCAAGATCTTATCAAATTGCTAGCAAGAAGAGAAACTTGTTGGTTAAAAATTAATGTCTAATGTATTTAAGTTTAATTTAGTTTCACTTCACCTACTTTGTACAGGCAATTAAATGTTATTCGTTAATTAATGTCTAATTTATTTAAGTTTAATTTAGTTTCACTTCACCTACTTTTTACAGGCAGTTAAATGTTATTCGTTTTATAAACTAATCTTTAGAGTGGCCAATTGTTCAACTGAACCCTTTTAATAGAAAAACAGACACCCTCTTAGAAAAAAAAATTTGAAATGTGAAGTAGAATTTGTTGGCTTTTAAAGGATGCTCTATTGATGATATTACTTTCTTTTCGGACTTGTTGGCTTTGTGTCTACATCTTTAATTCTCTAAATTGTCGCGGAAACTCTTATTTATTTAATTTTTAAAAAGAACACCTTGGGAAAGAAGAAACTTCTTTTAAGACATCAAATTTCAAGTCCTAATCCACCTTCATTCTTGGGCCTGCAACAGATCTCCTGTGTCCTAACATACAAAATGGTCTCTTCTGTGTTTGTTCACACCTCATCACCAAGCAAAGGATAGTAGATGAAAATGTAATACAAAACAGGTCTGGATGAGGGTAAATTACCATCCACTTCCATAAGATTAAGAAGCAGCTTTAGGATTAAACTAAGTAACTCCGAAGTCAACACAGTTTTAGAACCTCACAACCAGCTGCCTTCACTACTTCACACAGGTAAAAAATATATCAGTTCTTTACTTTTAAACCAGCCCGCTCACTCATAGCAAAGTGCCAAGTTTAACCTTTAAATTGGAGATAGCATGGGTAAACATAAGAATGGAAAGAACCTTTGAAAAGACATTACTATCCTCCATGAGAGTTTGCTTTGCAAAACTAAAGGAGCAGAACATCACAAAAGATTTATAATTTTTTTAATATACTGAGTGTGGGATAAAAGGTGACACAAGAGAAGGGACAATACGGCTCTAAATATTTTATATTTACTAAACCTGGTTTCAAATTTTATCCACAATAGAGTGAGAAAAAAGTAGTTGTTTTCATTTGTTCTGTTTGGAATCCTTCTCAGACTTAAAATTGATTGGTAATGCAACTTTCCAGGCCAGTTCATATGTGGTAACAAGCATTGCAATGAGAAAGATGGTTTAACAAGCTACGAGGTAAGCATTTTATGCTGATAACTAAACAATTGGCTTTGGGTAGTCTAATTGCGTCAATTGATCCTACCTAGTAGGTAAAGGATTTGTTATTTTATATGTTTTGTCTTTGTTTTGGATTGTGTTATGCTGTTTACTATGTTTGGTTTCAGTGCAAGTGTTTTGGTTCAGTGTATAATGGTCATAAATAATTAGAAAGAGAAACACTAATTACACACTCTCAAATAAACTCTTCATCATTGATTGAAATTTATTGGGGATCATTACATTTGTGGGTTCTGTTCCCAATTTCTTTAGTTCCACTCCACTTACAATAGTGGTTCTGATAAATTTCAACCCATGATAGTGTGAAAGAAATGTGTTCATAAACACTCTTCTAATTAGGAGTAATATATGTTTGCTTTATTATACGAATTATATCAATATAAATGTTGAATCCATGGGTGTAGTCGAAATATGCATTTTTTAGCATCATGGCTAGTTTTCGTGCAAGTGTCTTAGTTCATTGTGTCAGAGCGGCTGCAGCGGAATGGTTAGCGTGGGATAACAAACCAAGAGGGTTTTTAATACGAACGTGTACCTTTTAAATTTCTTCTCAATTTTACTTACTAAGCAGATAATATAAATGAATAACAAGAGTAAAGTTGAGAGAAATTTGCACAGATGATTTTATCCTGGTTCGGATCTTACCAATCCTACGTCCAGTCGCTTATCTCAAAACAAGATAAACAGTTCACTACTCACAAAACGATTACAAATTACAATCACAAAGAAATAATTTGTAAAAGTTTAGATCACCTCTCTTGAGACCACAAGAGATGAACCTGCACCTCCTTTGAGTCTTCACAAAGGATGAAACACTTCCTCCGAATACTTCACGAAGGATGAACTTCCTCTTCCGAACACCTCCTCAGACACACTAAGGATGAACCGGCTATTTCCTCTGTCACCGCAGCAGCACTTCACTAGTTCCACAGACACGAGTTTCACAAGCCGAACAAGAACACACAAATCTCAATGATTTCTAAGTACTAAAGCACAAGGGAAGAGTTTCTGTTGATGGAAAATGAGAGCCTATTTATAGACTCAAGCAAATACTCTTCCGTTCTTAGTTTCCAGCCATTTAATGCTTTTAATCGATTAATATCATTGTTAATCGATTAAAACGAGTGCAACGGCTAGTTTTAACGGCTAGAAAACTCCAACGGTCACTTTTAATGATTAATTTACATTTTAATCGATTAAAGTAAGTTTTAATCGATTATTACGAAGCCAGCTAGAGTTTTTCAGCTCCTATCGATTTAATCGATTATTACTAGACTTAATTGATTAATACGGTACATTTTTTACTCTAAACATCAAATTTGAACTATGAAAGCACATGGAACCAAAAACTACTAAGAATCTAAGTCCTAAACACTTAATTCCAATTACTACAAAAGCTTTATATAATAATACAAGTCTTCAAATGATCTTCTTGAAACTTGATACTTCTTGACTTGATTTGGACATCATCAAAACTTCTTCATCATTTTGCTAACACATTGTATCATGTTAATATAATCCCAAAAGAGAAACACTAATAACACTTTCGGATACACTCTTTAATTGGTTGAAATGAACTGGGAATAATTAAATTATTTGGATCCTGCTCCCAATTTTATTAGTTCCACTTTTAATTTTGTGATTCTTAATATATTTCAATCAATGATAATATGTTATGAACACACCTCTAATTATGAACATGATATGTTTGATTTATTCTATACATTCTATAAGTATAAATGTTGGATCCATTGGTATAGTTGAGATATGTGTTTTTCTGCATATGCTTATATTTTTTTTTCTCTCAACACACTTCTTTGTTGATTATTCTATAAGCAGCTTTGTTATGTTTGAGGGCCAAGGAGATTAATTTGTGAATATCTCATCACGTGTTTCCAATGCTTTATTCTATTTGCTCCATATTACAGGTGAACTTTTGTTACTTTGAAGCTGGAGAAAACAAACAAGCCCTAGTTAAGTTGGTAACATGTGAGCGGTGAGTCAGTGTGTGCCAATGCTGGTTTTGTGTATATGCCGTTGTCTTTCTTCCATACCAAATGTTAGTACTTGTGCTATTAAGGGTTTTGTGTGACTTTTTACTCATTGAAGGTTGTGCAAAAATCAACTTTGTATTTCATTTTTTTCTTGGTTATTTTTTAATAGATGTGCATGCAAACTCAACTATAAGAGGAAGAAAGAAAAGGAGCAGTTAGAAAAAAGGCAACAAGATCAAGATAGGCGAAAGAGGTAAGAACAATGCTCTCCCTGATCATACTTTTTCCCCCTCTTTTTGGCTAGAAGAAGTGGAGATTAAGTTCTTTTATTTATAGGAATCGTTCAAAGAGTGATGATGATCTAGATGATTACCAAGAAAGCGACGAGAGAAAGAGAAAAGGTTTGAACTTACACTACCTTTATAAGTTCAGTTCCAGTTTTACATATTGGCATGAAAATCTGTGTTTTTGATTTATAATTTATTAATGTTGAAGAATCGACTTGGATAATTTATCATTTGTATGAGAAAGATTAGAGAGTTTTCCCACATGTATAGCAGAGTCCAGTTCCTTCAGAGTGTACAGCACCTGTGCTCAGCTTTCAACCGAAACAAAAATAATAGAATGCTAAGCCTCTTTCCCTCTCTTGCCACTACCTTGTCATACTCATTACATGTGATAGGTTCTCTCATTCCCATAGATTTCTCTCCCACCCCTTCTTCAATATACTTGCCAAATCTTATGCCCCTAATTTGGTTGCACCTGCAAATGCTCCGCATTCTCGATTGGGGCCTTCACTTCTGTGGCCCTAACACATTCCATTCCTGTTGATTCATCTAAGCATAACCAAATATGTAATGCACCAATTGTTGTGCTTGATACTCTAATTTATTTAACGAAGACTGACAATGCGTTTCATATCTTTTAGTAGGCTTGTTTGGTTTTGTAATGATTAATTTTCCATCCTATTTTCTTAAAATTCAATTGAATTGTACTTGAAAGGAAAACATTAGAGGGGATTTTCCAAGCTTTCAAAATGTATGTGGATATGAGGTTATTGTATTGTAGCTTCTACTCTTAGAATATTTGCCTAATCTTTGGTCATTATCTTTAGCCTCTTTCTCAAAGCTTGTCCACTTGTTATAATTAATCTTGTTGTAAATTAAGACATGTCTAATGAGCAGTTTGGTTGGAAAACTGTTTAAAAGCATTTTTCTGGAAATGAAAAACATTGGGACTAGTTTCTGATCGCTATAATGACATGACACCTTGTTCTAATAGGGTAAAAAATTTGACTGGTAGCAATTGGTCAAATTAAAACATACATCTTTTCTCTGATTTGAATGGTGATTCTAGGGAAATGTGATTCATCTGTGTTTAAGCATGATGAATGAAAAGCTCACTGTCTGCTTGACTTGCTTCTCTATTGCTCCATCCAAATGTTTGCAAAACCTTTATATGCTTCTGAAATATTGTTAGGTTCTCTAATCAAGAACCTAAGGGAAAACAATTTTACACACCAAAAAGCACACACTCACAACATAGAATTGTATAATCTCCTTTGTATTAACAACCATCCAGCATGTCTGATACAATGGGTTTCTCAGAGAGCTTAACCTCCCCCTACAGGACCTATGGGTACCTGTCAACTAATAAGACTTCAAAAACTAACTCTCGCCTAACAGCCCAACCCCCTTTTATACCAACCTACCTAACTGCCTTGGCAGTTAGGCTGTATAACATCTCTCCTTCTCCTATACACCAGTAGTTTCCTATCATTACGCCCCTCCTCTCCAACAACCTTGTCCCCAAGGTTGAATTCAAGATACTGTTCCTGCATAGTCGCCACATCTTCCCACGTCGCTCCCTCTTGTCCTCCTTCTTGCCACTCAACCAAAACCTGAGGTATTTCTTCTGCTCCCATTTGTCTCTGCCTCCTGTCCAGCAGTTTGACAGGCCAAAACATGGGTCCCTCTGCCTGCAACTCAGCTGGAAGTTCCTTTTCAACCCTCTGCTCTCCCACCGCTTTCTTCAATTGGGATACGTGAAAAATTGGGTGTATCCGGGCTGTCTCGGGTAATTGTAAACGAAAAGCTACCTTCCCCACCTGCTGTAACACCCGAAAAGGCCCATAGTAGCGTGCTGAAAGTTTCGGATGTAAGCGGACTGGCATGGATGACTGTCTGTGGGGTCTAATCTTTAAGTAGACCCAATCCCCTACATTAACATTCGCTGCCCTCCTCCGTTTATTCGCCTGTTTAACCATTGCCTCCTGAGACTGCCTTAAATGTATCTTGAGTTGTTTTAGAGCCTCATCTCTGGTCATCAAATCTTGGGCCACAGTCTCCACCGCCGTCTCTCCTGGAATAAAACGACTCAAGGTTGGTGGTGCTCGCCCATAGACAATTTCGAATGGGGAACACCTTGCTGCACTTTGGTAACTGGTATTATACCAGTATTCGGCCCATGATAGCATCTGCTTCCAACTCCTAGGCTGCTCGGAGCAAAAACACCTCAAATACCCCTCCAAGATTCTGTTCAATACTTCTGTTTGGCCATCCGTTTCTGGATGGTAGGCCGTGCTCATTTTGAGCTGGGTACCTTGCATTTTGAAAAGCTCCCTCCAGAACACACTTAAAAATAGGGGATCCCTATCACTGACTATGGATACAGGGATCCTGTGCAGCCGTACTATGTCTTGGATGAATGCTTCTGCTACAGTACGAGCCGAATATGGATGTTTTAGCGCTATGAAGTGGCCATATTTACTGAGTCTGTCGACCACTACCAGTATCGCGTCAAAACCCTGAGATTTGGGTAACTTCACAATAAAATCAAGGCTTACCTCCTCCCAAATAGCCTGAGGAATGGACAGAGGTTGTAGGAGACCCTGGGGGGAAGCAGCCAAGTACTTATGCTGCTGACAAATCACACACCTCGCCACAAACTCAGTAATCGTTTTCTTCATTCCCAACCAATACAGTGATTGAGCTATTCGCCGGTATGTGCGAAAAACCCCCGAATGGCCTCCGGTGCTTGTCACGTGAAACTCCGCTAACAACTTGGGAATCCAACCTGATTTAGCCGATAATACCAATCTCCCTTTGTAGTGTAAACGATCATTCTCTAACGTGTAAGATGCGTGGCTGTTTGGGTTCCCCCGGATATCCTCCATTATTTTTCTAAGTGTGTCATCCTCCTCCACTTCTCTTAATATTTCCTGGAAATCATGCCAGTATGGTCTGGAGATAGCCCGCAACTCTCCCTCCTCCATACCTCCTTCTTCCTTTCTAGACAAAGCATCCGCAACCCTGTTTGAGCTTCCCGTTTTGTAAACGATATCAAAATCATAGCCCATTAATTTAGCTATCCAATTCTGTTGGCTATGGGTGGTAATCCTCTGTTGTAACAAGTATTTTAGGCTTCGCTGATCTGAATGGACCACAAACCTCCTCCCTAATAGATAGGGCCGCCAGTGTTGGATGGCCATTACCAAGGCCATCAATTCTTTCTCGTATATGGACTTACTACGGGACCCTTCTGATAACGCCTTGCTAAAGAAAGCAATTGGCTTTCGGTTTTGCATCAACACAGCCCCCACTCCACTCCCCGATGCATCGCACTCCACATGAAATTCCTGAGTAAAATCAGGCAACACCAAAACTGGTGCCGACGTCATAGCAGATTTCAGAGCGGCCATAGCTGTCCGAGCTCGTTCTGACCATTCAAACTTCCCTTTTTTTAATAATTCCGTCAGGGGTTTGGCCAACTCCCCGTATCTCTGGACGAACCTCCTGTAGTAACCTGTTAAGCCTAAAAAACCCCTTAGCGCCTTCAAATTCCTAGGCTCTTCCCACTCCAGCACAGCCTTAATCTTATCTCGGTCCATCTCCACTCCTTTCTCTGAAATCTGATGGCCAAGATATTGAATTTTTTGCTTCCCAAACTCGCATTTTTTTTGATTTGCCACCCAACTCTGTTGCTCCAGCAACTGCAGCACCAGTTTCAAATGTTTCAGATGCTCTGCCCACGTGGTACTGTACACTAAAATATCATCGAAAAAGACGAGTACCCACTTCCTCAAGTAAGGCGACATTAAGCTGTTCATAGCACTTTGGAATGTCGCCGGAGCGTTTGTTAATCCGAAGGGCATCACCAAAAATTCAAACAGGCCCTGATGTGTTCGGAAAGCAGTTTTATGAATATCGTCTTCCCCCATTCGTATCTGATGATAACCGGCCTTGAGATCCAGCTTGGAAAAATACCTTGCACCCTTGAGCTCATCCAGCAGCTCCTCAATCACGGGTATTGGGAATTTATCGGGAACGGTAGCCTTGTTCAGCGCCCTGTAGTCCACGCAGAATCGCCAACTCCCGTCTTTCTTCTTCACCAAAATCACGGGACTGGAGTACGGGCTTTGACTTGGCCGTATAATTCCCGCTTTCAGCATATCTTTGACCTGTGTTTCAATCTCTTCCTTCATGAGGTATGGGTACCGATAGGGGCGGACATTTATGGGATTGATCCCCTCTTTAAGCACAATCCTGTGTTGTGCGTTTCGGTGGGGAGGTAACCCTTCTCTCTCCTGGAACACCCGATAGTGGGTCTGCAAAACTGCTCTCAGCTCCACTCCCTGCTCTTCTGTCAAATCATCCGTCAACTTACCGACTGGCTCCTGCTCCACTAGGCCCAAATCCCAAACCAATATCCATGACTCAGCATCCACTATCTTCAACAATGCTTCTGGCTTCACCAGCTGTCTGGACAGCGCTGGGTCTCCTTTTATAATCCTCTTCTCGCCCTCCACGACATACTTCATGAACATCTCTTTCCAGTTGATCACTACTTCCCCTAATGTCGCCAACCACGCGATTCCCAGTATCACATCAACACCCCCTAGTTCAAACACATGCAATTCTTCCTCCACGGTGACGTCTCCCAATTTTAATCCAACCTTCTCACATCGTCCACTCGTCCATTTCTTATGCCCATCACCTAGACTCACAGCGTACGCCGGCGTATCTGTCATCGACAATCGCAACTCATCCACCACGCTCCGACTAATGAAGTTGTGGCTGGCCCCGCTATCGATGAGGACTACCACCCTCTTTTCCCCAATCAACTCGGCCAACTTCATGGTCTTGGGAGGCATCATCCCTTCCGCTGAACACGCGGATAATTCCATATGATTATTTTCCGAGTTCGACTCTTCAACCGCCTCTTCCTCCTCGTCCTCCGCTAACAACAAAACTCATAGGCTTTTCTCCGAACACCGATGACCCGGAGCAAATGGGCCCCCGCACCTAAAACACCTACCTTCTTCCCTCCTCTTCAGAAACTCGGGATAAGGTAAGTTTCTTACCATTCTTCCCCTGTTATCGCCTCCCGCGGTGGTATTACCTCTTGCATGTATATTACTCGCCGTCGACGATACTTCCCTTCTGGTCGTACCAACTCCCTCGCCCCCCCCCCCCCCCCCCCCCCCCCCCGCGCGCGCGCGCGTAGTGAAATTCCGATCGCTGTCGTTTCTAACGATCGTCGAAGAGCCTCGCGTACTCACTGCATTAACTTTCACCCCGTTCCAGACGCCTCCGCGTGCTCTGTTCATGGCGTCTTCCACATCTCTCGCCACCCTTATGGCGATCATCAAATCTGGCGGATCTTGGATTCGTACTTGGCCTTTGATATCTTCGCGTAGCCCCGCTAAAAAGAATCCCAATATCAGCTCCTCCGCCAGCCCCTGGGTCTGGCCCAATAGTGTCTCAAAACTCCTGACAAATTCCTCCACCGTCCCATCTTGCCTCAGTGTCGCCATCTATTCGTACACGGTCCCCCTGAACCCACCTCCGAAGCGATTAATCAGCCCAGCTTTCAATCCCAGCCAAGAACGATTCTTGGTTTTTTCCCTCCTATATTTCAACCAATAACTCGCGCTCCCTTCCATGCTAATGTATGCAAGTTCAACCTTATCCTCCTCAGCCACCCTCTGTATGTCAAAAAACCGTTCCGCTCTGTTAATCCAACTATGCGGCTGCACCCCTTCAAACGATGGCAATTCCACTCTCTTCCGCCAATTCGGAGGTAATCCCCCATTGTCGCGTCGTTCGGCGTTATGTATCTCGGGGTTATCATTCACAGAGTTGCTACTCCCTTCCGTGCCACCTCCCTGCTGATTCTGAACTCCCCCTATCATCCTCATCATTTGCTGTAAGTCGCGTCTGATCGCGGCCGCCTCATCTTTAATTCCCTCCACCGTAATCTCCAGATTGTCCAATCTCCCCTCCGTTTGGCTATTCATCGCTGATCCTTTCGCCTTCTTGATCCGACAGGTCGGACCAATTGTTAGGTTCTCTAATCAAGAACCTAAGGGAAAACAATTTTACACACCAAAAAGCACACACTCACAACATAGAATTGTATAATCTCCTTTGTATTAACAACCATCCAGCATGTCTGATACAATGGGTTTCTCAGAGAGCTTAACCTCCCCCTACAGGACCTATGGGTACCTGTCAACTAATAAGACTTCAAAAACTAACTCTCGCCTAACAGCCCAACCCCCTTTTATACCAACCTACATAACTGCCTTGGCAGTTAGGCTGTATAACATCTCTCCTTCTCCTATACACCAGTAGTTTCCTATCAAATATTGTCCTTAAATTTAATTGTAGTTACAAACTTTAACTTTCTTGACAATGTATTTACAGGCAAAAAGGCTTTGACTTCGTCCAGTCGTAAAATTATTGATGATGATGACCATGACGACGATGATAACTTAGATGAGTTTCTTGAGGGTATGTTTCCTTGATCTTGGCTGATCGGCTGTCACACCTTAAAAGTGCTTCCGGGCATCAAAGCTGAGCAAACAGAAAAACGATAGGTTGCATGTGTATAGTGTTGTCTCAATAATGAAAATTGCATATCAGAATGATCTGCTTCATGACCCTGAACTGGTTTTACCATATATAATGGACAAAAGTTGGTTGTCTGATGTATTTTTAATGTGAAACGCATGCAGCAGCTATTGTGAATGTGCGTATTTTGATGTCATGATTTTTGTATGTGACTTCAAAATATGATAAAATTCGAAGTATGTCATGTTATATAATGGTTTGTGCATGAAGTGTATGATGTTGTATCACTAGGATTTTCATTCATTGAGATTTTTCCTCTCATTAGTTTAAACTGTAAAGTTTATTAAATAAAACATGAAGAGAAACCATCAAAGCTTAAAGATTTTGCAATTATGATCACTACTTTTAATTCAAGTCCCTCTCAATATAGGACATTAGTCTTTTAAATTTAGTTGGTGTTACTAAGTTGGTGAGTGTATCAATCAATGAAATTAACATTGAGAGAAAGGGTTGTCTTATTTCATGTGACACCTTTAAAATAAATTATAAAATACAGAAAGTAAAAAATAAAATGATTCACATATATCACATTTCTGAATAAAACTCAAAATAAATATAAAATAAGTATTATTACATATCTTAAGTTCTCAGTGTTATCCTATTTTTTTTATTATATTTCAATCGTGTAAAGTATATATACATTATCTACACTTATATCAATCTTATAAAGTTGACTTTTATCTTATTTGAAAAATTAATATATTGTATAAATACTGAAAATAGTGTTAGAATTGAGTTTTCTCCATCTAACAATCCCACTATCACATATAGATACGTGATTTCAATTACTTAATACTACTGAATTTTATATTTCATTACAAATTAATTTGGAAATTCTAAGGATCTCAACTTGATAATCAATTTCCCTATGACCATATCAACACTCTAGCTTTGTTCCCAACAATCAGAACTATTTTATGATTTTATTTAAATATTTTGATTTTTATAAATCAGAAATTCATTCAATATTTTTATTTTTGTTGAACTAAATGGGTATTCTTCAAAGTGAGAAACCTTCATTTAGATGTACTTTACTTTTAAACTCAAATAGATAAATGTCCTAAAAGTAATATTAACCAGGAAAAACCTACACTTATCAACATTAAGAATAATAATGTACTCAAATATATAAATGAAAATGTTATATATTTATTTTGATCAGACATAAATCAATCTAAAATTAAAATTGGGATGATAAAATAGATTATATATGATGGTAAGACACCAAAGTGGTTGGACTTATTCAATGTCTTTTGTTGTTATCACACTCTAAATAGTATTGACATCGATTTATTGAAAGGAACCATTGACTTTTTTTAACAAAAATAAAACTATATTAAAATAAATAAATAAAATTAAAAGATAGCATTGAATAATTCTAACAATGTTTTAAAAAATATTAAATTAAAAATATATTTAATAATATAAATATTTTATAAATTCTTTCGTCTTATATATCCTGAAATTGGTGAGATAGAATGGACTGTAAATTAAAAGGAAAATGTGTTTTAGAAACCCTTTAAAATAAAGTTTTTGATTCCTTCATGATTAAATTACTAAGTATAGTGTAATAAAACAAATTCAGATTAAAAAGAAGTTGTGTTTGGTTTATGGGAAAACAAAGAAAGAATATATTATGCAGTGTCTGCCGTTTTGTCGCATACTGTGTTGTATTAAGAGTGTGTGTATTTTAACATCTGCTTTTAGGATAACAACAACATAAGTAACTAGTATTTAAATTTTCAAGGATAAAACATGCTTTTCTTCCTATAAAATGTCTAAAATCCAGTTTCTTTTCTAAAATTTTTCATTTTAATTAAAAATTAAATATGATTTTAATTCTTAAATTTTAATATTAAAATTAAAATTCATTTTTATTTCAAATTTTGAAATAATTTAATTTTTAAAGTTTAAAAATTAATAAATATAGTTTTCTTAATTCAATCATATTCAATTTTGTTGATAGATTAAATAAGATTGACGTTTAAACTATTTATACAATTGACAATTGATTTAAATATTAGTTTAAAACGTTTAATATATTAAAAGATTTAAAAACATTATTTAATTAATTTTTAAAGTTTAAAAATTAAAATGTATTGGTGTAAATGAACTTTAATTTTACATTAAAATTTAAGTGCTACAAATATATTTAATCCTTAATTATAAAATACATAACTTTTATATATATTTTCGATAAATATACGTTAGGCAATTTCTTCACTTGTATCTGCTATGGACCGTTTGATTCTATCTTTTGGGTAGTGTGAAGGTGTCCGGTCTCCAACGTTCACAGGTTCTCTTTGTCTTATGAGTAAAAATATAATTGATGAATATCTGTTTATGTTAATTTATGAGAATTATGGTTTCAAAACTGTGGAAGAGAATTCCAAGGAGGAATATCTAATTGATGGTTATGGAATTGTAAAGTATGAATATGGATATTACTAAGTTGGCGTTCATCCTAAAATTCTATGAGTATCATTCTCACATAGAGAGAGATATTTCATTTGTGAGAATAGCAGGAGGTCCCACCACCTTAGGGTGTCGAGGTAGGTATTATGGGATTAACCTTGGGTAGTAGCTTGATTGGTGTCAGCTGTTACACTACCACAAGCGGAAGGAAGATTGTAGCTACATATTCATACAATCCGGATGGTCAAGTCATAGTGTTCGATATATATATATATATATATATATATATATATATATATATATATATATATATATATATATATATATATATATATTATGGTGTTCATTTTGTATTTGATTGCTTGTATTCGGTGTTGGCATGAGGTAACTTTCGGTTTTGCATGGCTTGAAATTGTATGATATGTGTGTGTGTGTGTGTGTGTTTATAATTAAATTACATTAGCTCACCCTACTTTCTTGTTTTGTCTTGTATTGTCCGTTCGGTTTCTTTTTCTATTGCAATGATCATCCTGTGGATGTGAGCAGAAGGTGATGAGTGTTCGGTGGAACAAGCGTTGGAAGGCGAAGGTCCTGCAGCTTAGTTAGGACCGTTCGGTTTATTTCCTATGTTTTTGTATAAGACTTATGGTACTCTGTAAAGTTTTTAATTTTATAGTTATTTTGGATAACTGTACTGTTAAATACTTTACTAACTCTTGAAGAACTGATCTATCATATTATTATATGTGATTAATCTATGATATAGTATTATACTATATTTGGAATATTACAAAATATAAATATAAATAAATATATATATATATATATATATATATATATATATATATATATATATATATATATATATATATATATATATATATATATATATATTTCGGAATTAAGACTTCCTTCAACATTCAATAAGGTTTGTTATTGTTTATTTGCATAATATATTTATAGCAAGTCAAAATTAGACAATAAACATGAGAGTAAGTTATAAAGAACAAATAAGAAAGATATTTAAAATTCTAGATTATAACATCTAATAATGACATTTGAAATCTATTCAAAGTCATCGTATTCTTATTAAATCCAGTCACGCGTGTAAAAATCTATAATGCTCACAAATATTTATATATCAAGACTATTACTTAAAGAATATCTAGTGACACTTTTTGTAAGATCCATGTTAAACAAGTTTCATTAGATATTAACACTTTTTTTATATAATCATCTCACACTTCCAATCCACACCAACGAGGTAAGTTTAAGGTATTCAAAATTTTAGATTCATAGTATGTCAAATGTTCAAACTTTCCTTCATTTTTTTATTGTTTGATGTCTTAGTCTATGTAACACTGATCATTAGTGAAACTGGAATTCTTTTTCATAAATTTAACTAATTACACCACATCAAACTACAATTCATAAATCGTCCCAAATTTGTGATTTCAAATCATAGATCATATATCATTTGCATCTCGATTTCGTGCATATTTCTACATATGTATCAAAATTCAATTAAATTAAAGAAATAAATTATTTACACACACAAGTTAATAATTTCTATAAATAAACATATATTCACGTAACAAAAAACTTACAAAAGGGAAAATCACTTGAATATGGATGTTAGATGATATTTTACTTGACTAAAAATAGTTCCACTAAATGGGTATATTAGATGATACACTCATTGGAGTGGCTTACATTTGTTCAAGTGCATTTGCTTTTGGCTAGTGTATTAGATGAAGTACTCGTTGAAATTATACCTCTAGCTCATGAACACTTCTATAATGAATTTGAATCCTTAGAACTTCAAAAACACATTTTATTTCCATAAGACTATCCTTCAAACACAACAAAAGAAACATCTTACTTTTAAGGCTTAAAAGAAATTGAAAGTTCCACATAAGTAAAGAGACTTTAGCCTAACATTGCAAAACAAAGGCTCCATCCAGACAAAGAGAACATCATTTTCCACTAATAACCTTTTACAATACCATTACCAAAAAAGCTTTCAACTTACAAGCAGCACCATGTCTTTAAATTTTAGGTACAAATAAAAATCATAGTATGCATATGCAACTAAAGTTCGTCAAATTCTAAGTAACTGAAGAACCTTAGATGCACATACAATTGAAAAATATTTGACACACATGTAACATATGTTCTCCATAATTTATATATGTGACTGGAGAACTTAAGATGCACATGAAACTAAAAAATATCAGACATGCATACAATATAAACTTTAAACTCACCTAAAGAGTTTCAAACTTACATGAAACCTCTTCAGACTTAACATGCAACAACAATTATGCTACTAAAATCTTTACAAAAGTGTGTGCTTATGTTGAATTAGTTTAATTCAAGAATTGCAAGGATAAAAATAAATCCTTGCTTATGTTAATTAATAGAGATAAATTCTTAAATAGATAAAAATAAAAATAATACATATAATTAAACTAAAGAAGTCTAGTTAAAAGTTCTTTTTTTTTTTTAGTTTTTGTCGATGAGAGATATTGTGGGAATGAAATTTGATAAATTATATCACAAAGAAGTCTAGTTAAAAGTACTTGAATGTGTATAAAGACAACTTTGATTATAGGCAATTTTACTTTCAAGTAACAAGAGTTAATTATAGCATCAATAATTTGGATTAATGCTTAGATAGTTTAATTTGTATAATTGGTTGGATGAATTATTATGTATGAAAAAATGGCAATGTGGTGATTTAAACATAGCATATTTATTAGTTTTAGTATAATGTATTTTTTATTGACGTGTGAAATTTATCCTTTGAATTTATGTTGTTTGAGTAGTAGATCTCAATTGATGCTCAAATGATGAGTTATCATTGCATGCATCCTTTAATGTTAGTCAAGTGTCAATATGAATGCAAGCAATGAAAAACCACTTAAGTGTGATGAATGACAATGGTGTTTGCTATTTTGAAAGTTGTAAAACCATGTATTTAATATGAATTCTCAATCATAATATGGACGCTTAAGAAAAATATGGAGGTTCAAGCATTGAT
The DNA here is from genome assembly GCF_029865625.1 of Vigna umbellata. Taxonomy (NCBI): domain Eukaryota; kingdom Viridiplantae; phylum Streptophyta; class Magnoliopsida; order Fabales; family Fabaceae; genus Vigna; species Vigna umbellata. The sequence continues at coordinate 44,350,994 of NC_142167.1, read as the reverse complement.
GTGAAGTAGTAAGAATGATGATTCTAGAATTTGTTGAGTTATACACTGTGATGTTTAAGTATTGGTATAAATCAAGTGATGACCGTTTAAGTGTGTTCAACATTTCAGGTTGACTAGAACTATAATCAAATTATACATTACAAAAATAATGTAATATTGCAAGGATTTATTTCCGACGGTTTCTGAAATCCTTGTAAATTTTTGATGATTTTCTTAAAATTGTAGCTAAGTTTTCATTATTTATTTTTTAAAATACGTTTCCGACAGTTTCTAAGTAAACCGCCGATAAGTGTTGGGAAATTTTTAAAAAGGTGATCTTTAAAAAGAAATAATAAATAATATTTGATTGTTATCCTGGTATAAAAAAATAAGGCTTTTAATATAAAATTTTGAACTTTAGGTTTGTGAGTGAAGAGTGAGTAAGCTAAGAGAGTTTAGGATGGTGCCACGTTTCTTTGTCGCTTACTCAACACAACACTCATCAAAGAGGTTGAGAAGTGCAACTAACACGTGCCTCATGCACGTGTCTTCCCCTCCTTCAATTTCTCCACAAAACGACAAAATTCTCACCATTTTCCAAACTCTGCTATGCCAACTGCAGTTAGTTGCCATTAAATATTTAAATGCATGTCTCTCTCACCTCCAGACAAACTATTCAAATAAATCCACCCAGTCACATCTTATCGTGGCACAAACAAATATTTAAATTATTGAATGGATAAAAATAATATTTAATTTTTAATTTTAAAATAATAAATTAAAAGTTTTACTTTTTTTTAAGAAATTTTAATTCATATTTATATTTCCAACTATATATATATATATATATATATATAATAATTATCATATTTTTAATTGATATAACTTTTTAATATGTTTTTTAAGTGAAAAATCAAATATTTTGATAATTGAAACAAAATAATCTATCCATATAAATGTTCATTGGATGGATGGAACTAATTAACTACTAAAATTCATTAAGGTTAATAATTTGATTATAAAACATGTAATTAAACCATCACCTAACATGAGACGTGGTTTTCTAAATACTAATCTTGATTAAATTTAGGAAAAAAAATTTCTAAAAACACAAATTTTTTAACAATATTTTTTATATGATATATATATTACTTTTTTACTAATTTATTATCAATAAAAATTTTATATATATATATATATATTTATTTATTTATTTATTTATTGTGTTAAAATACTGTCAAGAAAAAATTATATGAATTTATTATTATTACCTTAAATTTAGTATAAGTGGAAGGAGACAAGTTGATGGGTCTTTGTGGTGGGGCCATGCACATTGTTTGTGATTGCAACACGTTGTGGAATATATACAGGTGTCACAGTTAGGTGAGAATTTAATTATTATATATTTTAATATTAGTTCACAATTTTTTTTATCAATTTTTTATTTTATTATTTTATCTCCAAAATATAAACAATGTTATTCTCTTACGGAATATCCTTTTTACTACAATAATATATGAAGATTAATTATAATAAAAGTTATATAAGAAGGTAAAACTTTTTACACTTGTAATAAAGCATAGGTGTTCTAAACTTAAAAAAATGAAAGATGAAAAATTGAAGTATTATTCGATATTCTATATTGAGCTAGGTAACATGAAGATGAAGCTAGATATACTTTTCAACAATGTTTCTTCTTAAGTCTCATTCTATAATTGAGAAAAGGTGCAATTTTTGTCAACACATCATTGTTCTTACATTACACTCAAGTAATTAGGTAACGCAGGTTTCATTTTTTATTACATTTTCTCTTAGTTTTCTTCCAAAGGGGAGACATCAGACACTGACAAAGACCTTTGCGTGAAGTAGAAATAAAATATATTTCTTACATTTTCATCTTAGACGACAACAAAAAATTGTTTATTTATTTATTTATTTCCTTATTATTCGTAAAAGTTAATTCTCATTTTCATCACTGCATCATGCTCCATTGTCTCTGATGAGGTTGCAGGCTTTAGAGAAAGAGAGAGAATGGGTTTCGTCTTAATGCAATTCGGATTCTGAAAACTGAAGCTTTTCACAGTAAGTTCTTCTCAAGTTCCTGCCTTTGTTCTCTCAAGTCACAGTATCTCTAGTTTTTTATTCAAAGTTGACTTTAACTTTCTTGAGGGTGTTTTTCTGTTTGCTTGTTTGTTTGTATTCGTTTTCTTCATGATTAATGTTTGGAAAATTTTGTTTTCAGCATGCGTGTTAGGTTGGGAAGAAAGCATGGGAAAGGAAATTTTGAGTTTTCAATGGAAAAGGGTAGTCAATAATAGCATTACTTTTTTGTTTTTCCTTTTACAGTATAGGATTCCATGCTAGCTACAATCCCTAATCAAGAACAACAGAACTTGATAAAGCTCAAGTCTTTCTGGGATTTTGAGTGGAGGGTAAATCTTCAAAATTGTTTCAGTTCAGTTATAGATTCATTTTCACGGCATGCAATTCAGTCTCAACATCATTAAGCTTTTCCAGCTCTGTAATGGAGTTAACAGATTGAGATGTATTTGATCCTGAGCATCCTTTTTTCTTTTATGGCATGCTTTTTTCAACTTGATTATGTTCTTGTGCATCCATGGTTTTTGAATTTTGTTGTATCTTTGTGTGGTTCCAGGGAAAAATTTTCTAAGATGCCAGGAAAACCTGACTGTGATGATTACGGTGAGCAGATTCAGTTTCATCCTTGGTGGCGCGCAATTGGAGAAAATGCCTCCAAATCATCTTCAGCTGATCGGTTAAATGGTTCTCCTTCACTGCCTGAAACTGATAAGACAGGTGTCTGTCTATGATCCACCTATATTTCAATTTGTGATACTTTACTATTTACTGATACTTATCAATCAATAAAGTATCTAAATTATAAAGCTTTAATGTTTTTATGATGACAATAGTTTATGATTTTTTATTTTGACTTAATTCATTTGATTTTAATTTATATTCACACAATAGCAATCATATATTTTTCATGTTTTTAAGAATTTTGTACATTTTTTAATATGCATACATCACTTATGGTATCTTATTATGTGTCATATCCAATACACGTATCGTATCCATGCATCATATATACATGCATCATAGGTGCTTGTATTTTGGCCAGCATCTTATTAGACTTTTGCTTCATAATAATTTTATTTGTTACTATTTGGAATAACCAACTCCTGTTTTTCTCTTGTAATTCTAACTATTTGGAATAACCAACATGCTAGTGGTAATTTTCCACCATCTATTTGAACAGATAAGAGTGTAATTCTTGAGGTAATTCAGAGATCCAAGGGAATGAAAGACCTTCTTTTGCCCTAATTGGCATTGGGATTCAATTGACTGAGATTCCCTTTCTTGCTTTGGACAGCACTTATTAAGCTTTTGTTGTGTTAGCAAATGACTTCCATGTATACAGCAAGTAGTTTTTTCAAAGGAAATTCACTGACAAAAGATTCTAACTGTGTTAAAAAAATGAGAAAATTGTGTTTCAAATAATGACTTCTAATGGGTAAATTAAGAGTTCACCTTAATGCCTATCTCCACATGCATCAGCATTATATATGAATATAATGATACTGATAAGTTTCTTGTTGGCATCAGGTGGTAAAGAGTACCAAAACGTCAAACATGACTTGTCTTCAATCTCATTTAGCATGGACAAATACCTTGCTCCCAATCCTCACACAGAATTTGTTGGTCATTCAGTTGTAAGGCCTTTAAAATTACTTTTTGTAAGATAGTTAGGTACAGAGAACTTTTGTCACACACTGCATGAACCTTTCATTCATAGTTGTGAGTTTATAGCTCCTTAATATCTCCCATATTATGTAATTTCTTTTACATCTTTAAGGGTTTAAAAGTTAAGATTATAAGCTTCCTCAATATGTGATGCAGGTTTTGACATCTCCTTATTCAGATGCACAGTTTGGTCAAATATTGACTACTTATGGGCAACAGGTTATGGTATGATAAGTTGCAATTTTCTGTACAGTATTTGAGAAAATCCCATCTATTTAATGGGCTTGTTTATTTTTCAGTAAAAGGAATATTTTTTCGACATTTTATGATTTTGTGTCTCTCTAGTTGTATGTGGATTGATATTACCATTTGTAAGTAGTTTTTCTTTTCTTTTGTTTTGAATATGGTTTAGAAGTATTTAAGTAATCATATATTAGTGGATTAAATATGTTTTTACTCCTTAAACGTAAAATTGAAATTTGTCTTATCCCAAACTTTAATACATTTTTTATTTTCAAACTTAAAGAATGAACAGATATATCAAATTTTGGGATAGAGACGAATTCCAATTTTGTTTGTGTCCAAGTTTAGAGATTAAAAACATATTAACCTATATTAGTTTTTGGTTTTATAAATTGAGCATGCAATTTAATGTAATTCATTTTCTCTTTGGTATGTACTTTTTATAAACAAATTATTTGCACATGTTTTCATGATTGTGTACCATTGACGAGCATTACTTCTGCATCTAAATTTAAGTTCAACCTCCCTTTTCTTTCACTCTTTTGCCTGAGACTTTTATGACTTCTAATATTCTTGTTGAACCAAGTAAATGCAATACTATTTCATTGCTAGTCCTAACAGATACTGGTATGATGCTAGATAAACCCTCCATTGTATGGAATGCATCAAGCTAGAATGCCTTTGCCACTCGAAATGGAAGAGGAGCCTGTTTATGTCAATGCAAAGCAGTATCATGGTATTTTGAGGCGAAGACAGTCACGTGCTAAGGCCGAGCTTGAAAAGAAAGTAATCAGAAACAGAAAGGTATGGTTCATATTCAACTTATTTAGGAAGAGGATCATGCAGCTAAGAGGAATGGTCTATTATCATCAAAAGAATTAGAATGAAACAGAGTTGAAAAACAAAATAACTGTGAAGTTTAAACAAAATCACTTTGTTCTCTAAAGTGAATTTCTCCCTCTAGAGAATAAGAATCCAAATTACCTGTTTGTTGTATCAGTTTCACCTTGTCTCACCCTGGTTACTGGTGAGGTGCTTGTGAATGTTTTGTATTCACATAGTTTTATCTCAGTTCTTGCCATTGTTGTGGAATTGATCATTGCCATGGCCTCAGATGTTTCATTCATTTCTTACAGCCATACCTGCACGAATCTCGTCACCTACACGCCATGAGAAGGGCAAGAGGCAATGGTGGTCGCTTTCTCAACACAAAGAAGCTTGAAAATAACAGTTCTAGTGTCACTTCTGACGAAGGCAACAATAGTGGTGCAAACCCCTCAGCAAACTCATTTAACACTCTGCATAGGCTCACCAACAATGAGAATCTAGCCTCATCAAACATGGTTCAGGACATGCACAGAGTTCAGAGTTTCAACAATGGTTACCATAATGGAAATTGTCTTACAGCACTATACCTTTCACAAGTGAATGGAAAAAAGGAGGGAGGAGACTACTTTGGAAAAGAGAGAGACCCTCTTGGGGCTTTCAAATAGTACTTCCCTCTTCCATACAGCAACACTTAGGTACCAGAAAAAACAAGATATATATATATATATATATATATAAACTTTGATACGAAATTAGAATTTGTCTTTGTCCCATATAGTTTGATCTCCAAATTTTAATAATTAATAGATATAGTCTTTCTAATCTACCTGCATAAATTTTTTAGACTTGTCAAATGACGTTTCAAGCTAGCTTTTGAATTGTTTACACTGTTTGACATATTTCAACTCAAATGTCAACTAGACGTTGTTTAACACGTAAAAGAAAATTAAAGATATTGGATGAAGAAGACTATATTCATTCATTTTTTAAGTTTAAGGATCGAAATGTATCAAAATTTGATAAATAAACAAATTTCAATTTAACATCTAAGTTTCGGGACATGTTTAGTTGAAATTCTGGTCTTTGACCAGCTAAATTCTATATATTGGTTTATGCATGTTAAGTTTAGCTTATGGAGAAACTCATTTCAATCTTTCACTCTCAGAAGTGCTTATAGAAAAGTTTTGTTTGTTATTGTATAGTGAGCTTTTTGTTGAATTTGTCTGATGTCTGATGTGAGGTTTGATATTTTGCAGGTGAAGAAGGGCTTAATCTCATTCAACTTATGATGCTGTATTGAAGGCAAATCATTCTTGGCTCAGTTAAGTGGTGAGACCAGTGTCATGGTGTACTCTATTCCTTGTTTGGTCTCTCCCTTTGCTTTTGTTTTCTCTTTGCAAGTCCATTTGTTAATGGGATGACACAGAAAAGAAAAAATAACTTTGGTTTCAGAACTTTTTTATGCTTTGAACTATGCGACAGTTGATTAATCTTTGAAGTGATTTCAGACATATGCTGCATAAAACCTTAAAAACTCTCTCTGTTTTGTCCTATATTTTCTTGCACATTGTTATGCTTGAAGTTTGCATGAGTCATTTTTTGATCTTGTTGGCAATTTCGTTTTGCACCCCCACGATTTTCTTCATGCACCTCCATGGTGTGTGCAAAAGACAAAACTGTCCCTTTCATATCACCTTTGTCCTTCATGCACCTCCATGGGGTGTGCAAAAGACAAAACTGTCCCTTTGATATCACCTTTGTCGCCATACTCCTTTCTTGTTGGAATTTATTTATGTAACTTGTACAATTCAAAAATTATTTATTACATAAAAAAAGTTATGTAATTTAAAACCATTTCGATTCTATGTCAGTAATATTTTTTAAATTGTGTAATAGGAAATATTTATGAATTGTATAATTTAGAAGTATAATTTTGCACAATTTAAAAATTATTCTTTAAAAATTTATGAATAACTTTTATATTACTATTTTAAAAAATAATATAATATTGATTTAATATGCTTTGAAAATTATGAATTTCAGAACTTAGTTAAGAAAGAAAAAAAGTTTAAATTGAAGGGTAAAGTTGGAATTTTAATATTTATATGGGTGCATAATAAAAGCATGGGTTTGAAAAAAAGAATGTTATTTTTAAAATTTTAAGATAATGTGTTTCTTTAATTATACAATATTTTTATTTTTATTATACATTTGGATAGAGAAAACTGAAAGGACTATAATAGTTAATTTATTAAAAATGAATAATCAAATATTTTCTGTGAATATAAGAACCTTAAAATATTACTGTACAGAAGTAAAGAAAGTGTGTATACATTTTTAATACTCTTATTTCAGTGTATATGTCATTATATTTTTTTTCTATGTTATCATAACTTATTTTTCCTATTCATATTAATTGAATTAAATGTATAATTGAAAAAGGAATATTTTATCTTGAAATTTAAGAAATAACAGATAAAAAAATACCTTTTGCTAAAAACTGATAATTGGTGAGGAACGAAGGAAATAAAATTGCAAGTTGGGATGACTTAATTTCATGGTAATTTAAGTTTAATATAAAAATATAAACTTAAATTTCAATGGATAAAAACCAAATTTAACTCGAGTACGAAGAATGAAAAACATATTCAATTTTTTTATGCATAGATTTTAAATAAAAACAAATTATCTTACTGTTATATGTTAGAGAATAGGATATGAGCAATTCGTGAGATGTATTATTATGTATCTAAGTTAAATTTTTCTCATTTTTACTTTTCATTTTCTCTTAGGTGATATTTGTAGTGACTTTAATAAGTAATTACTTTCGGATAATATGAAAAATAATTAATGATATTTTTTCAGGCATGAAACTTTTCATAAAAATATCAATAATTATGAAATAATTGAACGTTTCTTATTAAAATTGTAATGATACGAGTAACTAGTATGAATATTCCATTAATCTTTATTATTGCTTAATATATTATTATCTTAAAGTATATTCCATTATTTGTAGCAAAATGTATACAAAGATTGAGGCAGAACAACACAGTGAGGCTGCAACCATTATCACAGTTTTGCTTGTTCTTGCAATTGTTCCTGCCCAAAGAGAAACAATAACAATAATTAGTGACATCCTCTTAAAGTGGAAGAAGAAATGAGGGTAATATTTTGATGTATAAGCACTTTCAACAGAACAAAAGGTAAGCAATGAATGAGGAACTATTGATTACTTCTTTATAAAAAAAGTGATTTTTATCAGCTCATTCAGCAGCAAACCCTGATGCTTGTCTGTAGCATGAAACAGTGAAACTGAAGATAATGTTGGTTGTTTGAAAAAAAAAAGGTACAACATTTTATTTTATTTATGAATTAAATATGTTTTTAGTATACAAAATTAAAAATCATTTATGTCCAAAACTTTTACATATTTTGATCCTAAACTTTAAAAATAAATAGATATAATCTTCTTAACCTAAAAGTATTAATTTTTTTTACAGATTAAATGATGTTCCATATTGACATTTAAACTAAATGTATCATAAACAACTCAAACACCAACTTGAAACAACCCGTTAAAATTATATTAGAAAGATTATATCCATTCATTTTTAAAGTTAGAGAACCAAATTATATTAAAATTTAAAACAAGGACAAATTTCAAATTTTGCAAGTTTAATAATTAAAAACATATTTAACCTTATTCCCATTCATTTCTATATCTTTTTTGTTTATTTCTTTACTGATTTTCTTCAACCAAACACTTCTAATTTTCACTTATTTCATTCACCATTTAGATTTTCATTCCCTCACTACCGAATAGACCCAGAAGAAAATGGTTGCTTAATAAACATTCTGAGTGATGTGGAGGAAAGAAAGAGACGAAGAAATGCAATGTTGAAATATATGAAGCAACACAAACCTCAGTCACAAAGAAGGCATGGAAACCATATGGAACTCTATTGGGCAATTCCACAACCGCAACAGGATCTGCTGACATTGTTTTTGCATCAATGACATGCACAAATGATTTTCTGCAGTTTTGTATTATGAATTCTGTTAGTTAGCAATTGTAATGCAGATTACAGAAACTTGATAGACAATTTGTAAGAGGATATCATTATCTTAGTACTATAGAAGGCACTTTCAATTTGTAAAACGTAAAGGTATACAATATGTGTGCATGTTCATAATCAGTCCAAAGCATTATCTTTCTGTAATTACTTCCTTCTTCCTATATGTAAGTGTAAGAGTTTCTGTAGCAGAAAGAAGAAAAATGGAAGGTTTTAATAATACAAGGATCACAAACCAAAAAGGTGTAAGAACTAGTAGTTATAATTAGTATATTAGTATGGACAAAAAGGTTGTAAAACCTAAAAATAAGTTTATAGAAGTCACTGCTTCAAGTGTGTAGAGAAAGGTGTTACCCTGCATTTTCATCATGTACAAACAAGACCAAGTATCCATCATCTTCTTCAGAATCTATTCCAGGGACACGAGGGATATAAACAGCTTCCGAACCAAACTTTCCTGGTCCCAAGTCATAGAGTCCCTGAACATTTCCTCCAACTTCAAGCTTTTCTTTTCCATGATCTGGTTCGGCATGCAAATCAAATTTGATTATGCCGGTAACTTTTGCAATGTTGTCTAATGTGGTACCATAAACATATCGCTGCTTCCTGATGAAATGAAAGATTAAATGTGACCATGATGATTAAAATTATCAAATACAACATAGTTGAGATGTTAAAGTTCATAGTGATGTCTAACATGACCTTATTTGGATTAAAGTTATCAAATTGACATATGATTGAGATAGACTTGTTCACAAGTTATTGAGTACTTTGACTTCGCTAAATTTTCTCAACATGGAGAGAATGAGCTTACCTGCCAGTGTAGCTTTCATTGACTCTAGGAAAATCTACAGCAGAGGCTGACAATTTCTTTTGAGAAGCTTCACCAGTTTTCATGTTAAATCTCATTTCATACCTATAAAGTGTTAAGTGTTCATAAATAAAGAACAATTATGCAGTAAACTCTTTTTTTCTCAAAAATTTACATGTCAGAATGAATCCTTTACAGCTCATTTGAGAAATTTTCATGCTTTTCCTGGACAGCCCCACCGACGTTGTCCAACTTTGGATTCTGAAGGCGGCATGTGATCAGAACAACTTCATCTTCCTCCTCCCAAGCATTGGCTGAAAAAAAAATGACATGAAATTTTACAACTGAGAAATCTGTAGAAATAAATAATTCAGAGCATAAATTGAACCTGGTTTAGAATTCAAACATTTTAAGTATGTCACAATGGACAACTTTATGCAATGTTACTGCAAGGATTGTTATTGTACTATATACAGCCAAAAGACATCGTCCTTACTGTGGCAGGAAAAATATACCAGATTGTCTAATTTATTCTTTTGAAGGACAAACACCACATCTAACACATTTTGATAAATAAAAGGAGACTGTTTTCGAAGGGCCAAGAACAAAATAGTATTGGCATATCCTGGAATATCAATGAACATACAAATGAGAAACGAAATAAACAAGCATACCATTGTGGAATATGAAGCAGTTTGGTAGCTCAAACCATCTAATATTCTTTTCATCCTTAGCATACCGAGGTAGCACACCAAAACGGGCTTTCCTGGTTGAATCAAATGAGAATATCAATGTATTATTCTTCACCATTTCCTGAAAAAGGGTTTCAATCCACAATGTCAAATTCATTAATTGCCACCAATTGATGTACAAAGTCAATATGTGTGTTTTTTTCCGGAATATAAGAACAGATACACCTGTAATACCTTTGGCCTAAAAATCAGAGGAAGATCCAAGAATATTGCATAATTCTCTGTGATGGCAAAGTCATGCATCATGATGGGATCTGATACTGTTATGGGTACAGGATCATGCATATAACCATCTTTTGAAATTACTCTGTATGTGATATATGGTGGTGTATGTGCATAGCCAAATGTAAACATCTCCCCTGCATACAGAATATTTATTTGTTGGACAAATATTCCATTGAATCAGACAATTTAATCACTCATTTAAAGATCGCTTTACCAGTAAATGGATCAACTTTTGGATGAGCAGTGAAGGAGTGGCCTAATCTTTTATCATAATCTAGCATTCCAAGTGTCTGCAAATCACCATCTTCAAAAACTTTAATAGCATCTGCAAAATTCAAAATGAAACTACTTCAGTCCTGGAGACTAGAAGAGGTCAAAACAAGTATAATTAGCAAGTATCCATGAGAAAGGAAAGAACGCTGTCCGCTTAAGATCATAACTTGATGAATCTTTCATTCCCTTAGTTCCATACAGACCATGGCATTTCAGATATAATCAGCAAGCTTATATCATTCATGAAAGAAAAAAAAAAAGTGGGCACAAATGGTACTTACAAGGTTTATCTGCTTCTGAGAGAGCTAGAAGCTTCCCATGGTGATATACAAGAGCAGTATTGGCTGGTAGAAATTGGAATATGAACACAAGTTAGTTTCAACAATTTCAGTGATGCACAAGAGCTTAATATTCCCAGTCAAAAACGACTGGGAGCATTCACCAAAATATGTGTAACGGTAATCAGCAAAGCAAAGTACCAGGTAGTGCATTCTCCAGTCATATAGTAATGAAATGTGTACGAGTGTGCGTACGAGTATGTGTGCGTTTGCATTTGTCGAGTGTGTGTACACATATGTGTATGCATTTGTCGAGTGTGTGTACACATATGCGTATGCATTTGTCGAGGTATGCGTATGCATTTGTCAAAATTTATACGAGCATTGTAAGATGCAATGATAACATGAACACCATGCTAGTGATATATTTTTTGAAGTGCCAATACTTAAAAGAAGCCCATGCATAACGACAGTGGAATCTTCAAATGGGACACACAACGTACTATTTGAATGGTACTGAACAAAAATTGCAGAATGTAAGAAATTCCTGGGACCTTAAATTTGAAAAGAACCATAAAGCACAAATTACCTGTTCCACCTCCATAAGAAACATCCAACACTTTGAATTTAGTTCTCAGCATATGTATGTTAACCATTAAAAGTCCAAATAGACCCTTGAGATCTCCAATCTGATAGCAACACAAGAAGCTACGTTTGTCTAGGGAATCTAAAATAAATTATTTCTAAATTATAAAACTACTAAAATTCTCACTCAGCTTCTAAAATAAATTATTTCTAAATTATAAAACTACTAAAATTTTCACTCAGCTTCTAGGCTTTCACTTTCTTTCTATACCTTCATAAATTTGGACCGTCCAAAGTATTCTTCTTGTTTAAGACGAGAAGTTTTCACAAAACGTGAAACATATGTAGCTTTTCCATCTTTGATGCGCAAACCATGAATCATTCTGCAATTCATTGATACATGAATAAAAATTGGAGGAATAGACACCAGAACTATGAATTTTGTGCTGTATAAATTGGCAGCCCAAAACTTAAGAAAATCAGAGACAGTGAAATTGCCATTATGGTGAGCTGCAGAAAGTCAGAAATGAATATTGGAACTGGTGTTTGATTCACAAACAATTGAACTTAAATTTATATGGGAGGTGCTTTGTTATCTAGAATACTATATTGTTTAGGCTTAGTTAAGATTGTGGACCTTATACTTTTACTCTATGTTAAATTTAGTATCTATAGTTTCAATTTGTCCATTTACTCCATCATTTTACCAACTACCCCCCTCCCCCTCCCAGTGAAATGTAGGGATTCTGGAAAAAGAAAAAAGTGTTGAGATTTTGATTGAAGTTTGATGCTAAACACTATCCCAAGAAATTCCAAATTCCAATAGATCCAGAAAATATGGCCAGTCTATACAACTCATTTATAACAAACTTGAAAGAAATATGTGTTTGCATATAGGAAGAGAAGGACACACCCATCTCCATCAAACCTGCCAAAAACAGTGAGAGAAAGCACGGTATAAGAGTCAAAATCCACTTTAAGATCACATTTTTTGAAACAGACTAATTTAAAAAGTTCCATATTAACACCAAACCTTTTTGAATAATAAGTAAATATGGTAAAAAGAAAATCAATATACTTGTAAGCTACATGTATCATAAAAATTGAATATTTGCCAGGATTTGTTCAATATCTCATAATATAGAGTTCAAAAATGTAAAAAATAATAAAACTTTACCAGTGATATCCGGCAACAGGAGAAAACTTCGGATTAGGTCCAACTCTGACAAACTCCCCATTCAAGCAATCCTGAAAGACAGTTATAAACGGTAGAGAATGAGTGGCATGACTGGATATTGCTCTAGACTCCAGACCTTCGGTGAAAGAGTGTATACATTAAAATGTTTTAATTATATATCAGGTAACATTGTTCAAGGACAGTAATCAGAAAGCCAAAGATATACCACACATTTTCATGACCAGTAGCATAACAAGGTCTTGCATTTAAACAGAGCCATAAAGCACCATTATACTAGTGAAATTATATAAAAAGCAAAGAACTGCCAGAAAGACGGGCATGGACTACTTCCACGGTGATAAAAGATTAGGAAAATCTAGATATTGTAATTCTTACAATAACGAGATCTTCATCAATAAAACAACCAACTTTCAACTTTGAGAATGATGTATAAAACATGGCATGATTTGATGTTTGTTTAAAGAACTTCACACCATGTTAGAGAATCAAAATTATTCCATTTTCCTCTCTCTCTTCTCTGTTTATCCGAATTCTTTAATTTCCCTGTCTAAGTATTCCACTTCAAATTCAGAATTAAAATATAAGGTCATAACACCACAACAGATAAAATGAAATACAATAACACCAACTTTTTAAAAAACAATCCAGAACTGTGATTTCGGTGCATTCTCAATCTTTTTTCATGTAAACCCCATTTGCACAAGGGGCTGATTTAGGATCTTTTGGGTTAGAACCTTGTAGGAAATTTGGAAAATTAGTGAGAAGGTGGATTGGAAAGTGACTGAAATTCCAGGTTGGATAGTACTTTAGAAACATCTATATCTCAAACTACAAAACTCCAAATGAGGTGATTCAAAAACGAGATGAACATTCACGTTTTAAACTTTAATTTAAGCTCAAGAATCACTTAATTTGGGCATGTAAAACAAAAGATATAACCAAGAAAGATATGACCATGAGATAAACCTGGACAAAAGTGAGTTCCTGAATTCAGTGAAGGAAGAAGGAGAGGTGAAAAGAAAAGGTAAAAGAAAATAATCACTCTTTCCAAGGGAGACAACATATAAAGATGGAAAAGTCTTTTAATACAACCAAGGATTCTTGAATAGCTCAATAACATAGGAGAATCACTCTCACTAAATAAAACGAGATAAACTCTAATATTTTTGAATAAAACTCAACTTGCGTCATTGATAAAAATGGTTCAGGTAATATAGAAGCTTTAGCCATCATAGTTTAAAAGGATTCATTAACTGCAATTACATCTTGCTTAAGTTAATAATGATCCCACTTAAACTAATAATGATCCCACTACTTAATTACTAATTGTAATGAAATTGTGGCAACCAAAAGTCACCCAAAAACAATAAAACTCAGCCCACTAGCAGTCAACATTCTTGGTATTGTAACATCTCATTCATGCAATTATTTGCAACAAAAATAAAATAAAATAAAATAAAGTTAGTGCAGCCAAAAACATTGTCAATTGGACTTCATTAAAAACTATGTCACCTCATTTTTCTTCTACCCGGTTGGATTCACATCATTTTTGGACTACATGTGACTAAAATTGAAGCCGAATTTGTCAACTATTTACCACAAATTCAAGAAACATGACAACGATACATGTTCCTCAGACGGACAACCATACAACAATACAAGTTTAATTTTCATACACTGTCAAAGTAGAAATTTAACATTATCAATCAACCGGTCAGAAATTATCTTGACTGGAATTTCTCAAATAACAATAAACAACAGTCTTCCCCTACATAACAAAATCTATGATTGGATAACACCAAGCACTGTCAAACAATCTATAAAGCATGAGTACACTTCAATTGAATTGAATAAAGCAAAAATTCAACAAAGCAAGAGGCAAAAGTACTAACCGGGAGGTGCCCTTTGACAGGAAGGTCCTTTGTGGGAGGGGTCTCGGTGACAGGAGCAAAATTACCAGCGAGGTAGTGATGGGGCAGTGAAGTGTCATACAAAAACTTCACCACCAGCTTCTCCAACAAATCAATCACTTTCGAGGTGAAGCCATTGCTGGGTTT